>NC_090030.1:36759921-37059921 GCF_037176765.1 Anolis sagrei | reverse complement strand
ACAACCCAATGTATGTCCTTCACTCAAAAAAATTGATTTTGTCTTTGGGAGTTGTAGTTCTTGGGATTTATAGTTCACCTACAATCAAAGAGCATTCTGAACTCCACCAATGATGGAATTGAACCAAACATGGCACATAAGACTCCCATGACCAACATAAACACTAGAAGGGTTTGGTGGATATTGACCTTCAGTTTTGGAGTTGTAGTTCACCTACATCCAGAGACCACTGTGGACTTAAACAATGATGGAACTGGACCAAACTTGGCACAAATATTCTGAAGATATGTGCCTCTAAGAGTTAAGAAACATTGAAACCGTCAACCTTCTTCTATGCTTCAATAAACTTGTATATAAATAAAAATGTAATGTTCGTTTGTGGGATGAAGAGAACTCAAAAACCATTGGACGAATTGACACCAAATTTGGACACAAGACACCTAACAACCCAATGTATGTCCTTCACTCAAAAAAAATTGATTTTGTCATTTGGGAGTTGTAGTTGCTGGGATTTATAGTTCACCTACAATCAAAGAGCATTCTGAACCCCACCAATGATGGAATTGAACCAAACTTGGTGCACAGTTCTCCCGTGACTAACAGAAAACACTACAAGAGTTTGGTGGGCATTGACGTTGAGTTTGGGAGTTGTAGTTCACCTACATCCAGATATCACTGTGGACTCAAGCAATGATGGATCTGGACCAAACTCTACAACAGTGTTTCTCAACCTGGAGGTCGGGACCCCTGGGGGGGGGGTCGCAAGGGGGGTGTTAGAGGGGTCGCCAAAGACTATCAGAAAACAGAGTATTTTCTTTTAGTCATGGGGGTTCTGTGTGGGAATTTTGGTCCAATTTTATCATTGGTGGGGTTCAGAATGACCTTTGATTGTAGGTGAACTATAAATCCCGGAAACTACAACTCCGAAATGTCAAGGTCTATTTCCCCAAAACTCCATCTGTGTTCACATTTGGGTATATTGAGTATTCGTGTCAAATTTGGTCCAGATCCATCATTGTTTGAGTTCACAGTGCGCTCTGGATGTAGGTGAACTACAACTCCCAAACTCAAGGTCAATGCCCACCAGACCCTTCCAGTATTTTCTGTTGCTCATGGGAGTTTTGTGTGTCAAGTTTGGTCCAATTCCATCATTGGTGGAGTTCAGAATGCTCTTTGATTGTAGGTGAACTATAAATCCCAGGAACTACAACTCCCAAATGACAAAATCAGTCCCCTCTCCCCACCCCATCATTATTCAAATTTGGGTGTATCGGGTATTTGTTTCAGTGAATCAAAATACATCCTGCATATCAGATATTTACAAGATGATTCATAACAGGAGCAAAATTTCAGTTATGAAGTAGCAACGAACATAATGTTATGGTTGGGGGTCACAACCACGATTTAGCCATATACTGCAAGCCGCTCAAATGTGTGGATTTCCTAAGAAAGGTATATTTTGTCTGACATCGAATCTTCGGGGAAAGTGGAATTTAAACTTTCCGTGAGAATCTCGGCTTTCTTCCGTCCCTAGAGTTTAACAATCAGGAGTAGTAATACTGAGCTGAATTCCTTTGAGGTCTGCTATGTACGTTCCATTTGGATATGTCTGTAGAGGTTTCCACCACTGTTTTGTGGTTTATTCATTGAGTCGCTTCCGACTCTTCGTGACCTCCTGGACCAGCCCAGGTGTCCTGTATCATGTTCTGTCGTTGATGGTGATGGAAGGGTTAATGTGAGTCTTAGTTCTAAAGGGTTGAGTAACCTGTAAGTAAGAGTTCATGGGTGAAAGCAATTAGCGTGGAAGTATGCAAGAGATGGGTTGCAGCGGGGTGTCTCTGGATATAAGGAGCGAGCCTTGGGACTGATCTCTGGGAGGAAAGTATTTGTCTTATTTTGGTGGTAGATGCTGCTGGTTTTCCCCCAGGTTTGTGGATTTTTGATGTCTTGACCTGCCTCCTGAACCTTTGGAATCCTGGAACCTTGACTCTTTGGACTGGCTTTTGACTATTGTGTAAACCAGGGTCCTCAAACTACAGCCCGCGGGCCACTTATTTATTTATTTATTTATTTGCTATATTTATATACCGCCGTTTCTCAGCCTAGCCGGCGACTCAACGCGGTTTACAACATAATATAACAATCAACAGTATACAGTTAAAAGCATAAAGAACATAAAAAACATAAAAACACAATTCATACATCAATACCAATCCAGTTCGACTCTTAACTAAAAACGTGATCCAGTTCGTCATCCATGTTGCCAGTCCTTTAGTCAGTTACCATTCGTTGCATTGGGTTAACCAAATGCCTGCTTAAACATCCAGGTCTTCAATCTTCTTCGGAATATCATCAATGAAGGGGCTGATCTTACCTCCAAGGGCAGGGCGTTCCATAGCCGCGGGGCCACCACAGAAAAGACCCTGTCTCTCGTACCCGCCCACCGGCCTGCGAATGGCACTTATCCGACCCGTGGAAGATGAGCTCCCCCCCCCCCCCCCACACACACAGTGCCCCTCCCTTGGCTGGCTCACGCTATCCGTCAGGCCCGATGGGCAGCCTGAGCCAGCCAAGGGCAGCTGCTCCGCGCGGCCTACTCTCGCATAACGCACCTTGTGAGGTGCTTTACATGAGAGTAGACCGCGTGGTGCTTCTCCTCCCTTGGCAGGCTCACACTATCCATCAGGCCTGATTTGGCTGGTCAAGTTTCAAGGGTCCACCTGAGAAGCCACTCCACACCTTCATCGATCTTCCCCAATTCCTAGACCCCAAAAAGGCTCTATGGGGTTGGGCAAAGATCCCGCAGTTCTTTTTAATAGCCAATGCCGTGGCGTATTGGGATTTGGAAGGCTGCCGTTGAAGTTTCACAGTAGTTTCCTAATCACCGAACCGCGGTGGCATGGTGGCGAGTGATTTGATTAATCCCAACAAGTAATAGTTTGCCACCTTCTTTTCACGTAATGTGACTCTACCATGTAGCACAGCCAGCCACCTTTGTAAACAACAACAGCATCCCACCTTCCCTGTGGGATTCATGCCATTGAAAGCGATTGTGTATAACGAGGCTCTTTCCCTTTGGCACTGCTTGATCAATCCTTGATGAATGGCACATTGGAGCGCATGAGAGCCATCTCTGGGAGCCATCAGTGCGCAGCCGGTTTGAAGCAGCACAACTCGAGAGAGGGTTCCACGTAGACACCTCCCGATAATGACATTTCCATAGGTGCTTAAGTTCAAATTAACTGTTCTAAAAACCCAAATTAGAGTCAAAGATGATGCGAGCCAATTTGCTCGGCACAACAATCAGAGGCAATGAAAAGTGTTCTGCTAGATTGCCGCTGAAATCATATCGCCGTGGCTGCCTCGGTGGGAGTGCCGGGTGGAATCGTCATAGCCCCCAGCTAAATGTAATTGAATTATTAGGCTTTTGCCTGGGTTTGCTCTTGCATTGTTGAAGAGAAAACTTTCCTCCCGTTCCCCTCCCGCCAGGCGCACGAGGTGTTCCCAGGCTTAGAGGCCAACGTAAAACTAGGACAGGAGGAATCACGGAGAGGAGCGCTGGTGGCACCCTTGGGAAACAAAGCCACGGTGTCCTTACTGAGGGCTGAACGTGGCCAAAGGTGGCAAGGGCATTCTCTACTGACTCTCAGAAGCAGGTGGCAGTGTTGCTGTTGTTCATTCGTTCAGTTGTCTCCGACTCTTCGTGACCTCATGGACCAGCCCACGCCAGAGCTCCCTGTCGGCCATCCCCACCCCCAGGGTCTCCTTCCAGGTCAGTCCAGTCCCTTCAAGGATGCCATCCCTCCATCTTGCCCTTGGTCAGCCCCTCTTCCTTTTGCCTTCCACTTTCCCCAGCATCATTCCCTTCTCTAGGCTTGGCTGTCTCCTCATGATGTGGCATTCAAAGGACTTCAGTTTTCCCTCTAGTCTCCTTCCCTCCAATGAGCTTTAGTCGGGCTTTATTTCCTGGAGGATGGACTGGTTGGATCTTCTCGCAGTCCAAGGCACTCTCAGCACTTTCCTCCAACACCACAGCTCAAAAGCATCTCTCTTCCTTCGCTCAGCCTTCCCTAAGGTCCAGCTCTCACATCCGTAGGTGACTACAGGGAATACCATGGCTTTGACTAGGCAATGGTTCTTTGTGGCCAGTCTGATGTCTCTACTCTTCACTATTCTATTGAGATTGGTCATTGCTCTCCTCCCAAGAAGGAAGCGTCTTAGAATCATAGAATCAAAGAGTTGGAAGAGACCTCATGGGCCATCCAGTCCAACCCCATTCTGCCAAGAAGCAGGAATATTGCATTCAAATCACCCCTGACAGATGGCCATCCAGCCTCTGCTTAAAAGCTTCCAAAGAAGGAGCCTCCACCACACTCCGGGGCAGAGAGTTCCACTGCTGAACGGCTCTCACAGTCAGGAAGTTCTTCCTAATGTTCAGATGGCCACAGTCTGCATCTGCAGTCATCTTCCCACCTAGAAATACAAACCCTGTCACGGCCTCCACGTTTCCTCCCTCTATTTCCCAGTTGTCAATCATTCTTGTTGCCATAATCTTGGTTTTTTTTTATGTTTAGCTGCAACCCAGCTTTTGCGCTTTCTTCTTTCACCTTGATTAGAAGGCTCCTCGGCTCCTCCTCGCTTTCGGCCATCAGAGTGGTATCATCTGCATATCTAAGGTTGTTAATGTTTCTTCCAGTGTTTTAAACTCCAGCCCTGCATTCGTCAAGCCCGGCACATCGCATGATGTGTTCTGCATACAAGTTGAGTAGGTTGGGGGAGAGTCTACAACCCTGCCGTACGCCTTTCCCAACCTTGAACCCGTCTGTTGTTCTGTGGTCAGTTCTGGCTGTTGCAACTTGGTCCTTATACAGATTCCTCAGGAGAGAGACACGGTGTTTTGCTATGTCCATATGTAATGATTCCTAACAGTAGGCCGAAGAAGAAGCCTGGGATATCAATACAAAAATACCTTGGCTCATTTTGAAGAGGCCACAAAGGTTGTTCCTTGCCTGGTTCTTTTTTATATACTGAACAAACTAACATGATGTCTCTCAGAAAATTAGTTACAGCAGATGATATCAAAGTGGAAGCAATAAGAGACTTTGGGATACTGTTTTCCTGGATAGCACTTTCTAGAAAATCCCCATATCCCGTATTTTGTTGATGTCTCTCTTCAGCTGGCAAAGCGAACAGTGCGGGCACCACAAGGAAGCACAGAAGTCCCCCAAGAGAGATCCGGGGATCCCGTATTTTGTCCGGTAGACAGACCTCATGGCCATGGTTGGACCGCACAGGCAACATTCATCCATATCTGAAGCAACTTGGCAACGCAGACATAACGGGAAAAATGTTCCGCAGAGGCATACACCACAGTCGCTAAAGCAGTTGAGTAGGTCGGTCTGCCATTGGGGGCTTTGTTGTTGGACAACCACAACCTGAGGCCTATCAGCCTGCCAGGTCCCTAAGATCTTCTGGGGAGGCCCTGCTCTCTATCCCGCCGGCTTCACAGGTGCGGCTGGCGGGAACGAGAGACAGGGCCTTTTCTGTGGTGGCCCCTCGGCTTTGGAACACCCTCCCTATTGAGATAAGGTCAGCCCCCTCGCTGATGGCGTTTCGGAAAAAACTAAAGACATGGATGTTTGAACAAGCATTCGGATAATCCGACGAAACGAATCTTGACGATTAAGGATTGGTAATTCAGACGACGAAATTTGGACTGTGATTCCAGTTACGAGATGCACTTGGATTGTTATTGGTGGCCCAATAATTTTGTATTTTATGTGTGTTTTTATGTTTTTTAAATTGAATATTGTTGTTTTTAGATGTTGTAAACCGCAATGAGTCGCCGACTTAGGCTGAGATATTAACGGTATACAAGTGTAATAATAAATAAATAAATAAATAAATAAAGCAAATAAATAAATAAGGTTGCCTCAGAAACTATTTTGCAAATCCTAAGGCAGCTTAGGTGGTGGCAGCAAATAAACCAGAAGAAGATTGAAGCAGTGTTCACTCTACCAGAAAGGCTGCATTATTGGCTAGAAGGGTCAAGTAGCCTTCTGGTTTACTTGTGGGTGTTCACACAAGTGGTTTGCTCTCTCGGTGGAGTAGATTAGCTGTAGAGTACTCTGATTAGAGTGAGCTAATGAAGACAGGCTGAGTTAGTCTGGGACTCACTGCTACTTCATTACTGTAGAGTGAGGGGTTTTGCTAGTAGTTAAGTCAAGTAACTTTTTGAAGGAACCATCAAGAATATTGTACCTTAGTAACAAGTTAAGCTTTTGTGCCTCATCAAAGAAGTCAGTTGTGTATATTTGTTCTTATACATAAATATTTTCCCTTTTCAACTTTTAAAGAAGCCTCAATTGTTATTCATCCCTGTGGGCATAATTTGAGTTTCTTTCACATCCTAACATCACAGTCATTTTTGGGAGCTAAGGGAGAGCTGGGTTGGCAAGACAGGGAAAAGATTGCCTCAGAAACTATTTTGCAAATCCTAAGGCGGCTTAGGTGGTGGCAGCAAATAAACCAGAAGAAGATTGAAGCGGTGTTCACTCTACCAGAGCACACACATGTCCCACATCATACCGTGTTTAAACCCCGTGTAGATCTTTTATACCATGTAAAGATTCTTTTATACTGGAGGCAGAGGCGTGATTGATCTATAATAGTGAGTGACTCAGTAAAAGTTCCTTCCATTCCTTGATAGTGGTGGCAGCGGTGGGATGTAATATTCCCCCCCCCCTCCCGACAGTCAAGGCTCCTTTTTCTTCTTTCCCAATGTGTTATGCCATCCCACCAAGAACGTGTCACAATTTATTATGAAAGGAGATCTTACCAGACAATATCCAGTTCATGCCAAAAACGTCAGCATGATGAAGGCTGAGTGAGTGAGCGAGCGCATGTGAGCAGAAGAGCCAAAGTGGTCCATGCCTTAGTCACCTCCAGATGGATTACTGCAATGCACTCTACGTGGGGCTGCCCTTGAAAACGGCCCAGAAATTTCAGATGATCCAACGGGCAGCAGCCAGGTTGTTAACTGGGGCTCCTGACAGGGAGCGGTCATCCCTCCTGTTTAAGGAGCTCCACTGGCTGTCTTTCATCTTCCGGTCCCAGTTCAAGGTGCAGGTTCTTACCTACAAAGCCCTGGATGGTTTGGGACCCGCCTACCTGCATGACCGCATCTCTGTATACGAACCCACACGATCCCTTCGATCATCCGGAGAGGTCCTGCTCTCGATCCCACCAACATCACAGGCACGATTGGTGGAGATGAGAGAGAGGGCCTTTTCGGTGGTGGCCCCTCGACTCTGGAACTCTCTCCCTAAAGACATGCCAGGCCCCCAACTCTGGCAGTCTTCAGGAGGAGCTTGAAGACGTGGTTGTTCCAGTGTGCCTTCCCGGAATAATGACCCCATAGCATTTTGTCCTCCAAGCACTTTACATTTTTAGCTCTGCTCGTATGCCCTTCCACAAACGCCACTACCACCTTTTCGCCCATGCTCCAGCATTATTTTCATTTTTAATTTTACATTTGGCCTTCCCACTGTTTTTAATTGCGTGTTGTCATATTGTTAATTGTTGCATATTTTATTGTCTATGTTTTTTTAATTTTAATTGCTTGTACTGTTGTTGTTGTGATTATTACTTGTACTGTTGTATTCGGGCTCAGCCTCATGTAAGCCGCACTGAGTCCCTTGGGAAGATGGTAGCGGGGTGTAAATAAAGTGTTAATAATAGTAGTAGTAGTAATAATAATAATAATAATTTAAAAGAAGAGGCGAGCGCTGAGAGAGCAGGAAGGGCCTTGGCTGGAATGCCTTGGCAGGCTGAAGGAAGGAAAGAAGGAAGGAAGGAAGGAAGGAAGGAAGGGAGATGGGCCAAAACTAACAAAATGAAGTTCAACAGTGACAAATGCAAGAGACTCCACTTTGGCAGGAAAAACGAAATGCAAAGATACAGAATGGGGGACGATGAGGCCTGGCTCGAGAGCAGGACGTGTGGAAAAGATCTTGGAGTCCTCGTGGGGAGGAAGGGGAACATGAGCCAGGAATGTGATGTGGCGGCAAAAAAAGCCAATGGGATTTTGGCCTAGTGTCTAGATCTAGGGAAGTCATGCTCCCCATGCTCTATTCTGCCTTGGTTAGACCACTTTACCTGGAATATTGTGTCCAGTTCTGGGCACCACAATTCAAGAGAGATGTTGACAAGCTGGAATGTGTCCAGAGGAGGGCGACTCAAATGATCCAGGATCTGGAGAACAAGCCCTATGAGGAGCGGCTTAAGGAGCCGGGCATGTTTAGCCTGAAGAAGAGAAGGCTGAGAGGAGACATGATAGCCATGTATAAATATGTGGGAGGAAGCCACAGGGAGGAGGAGGGAGCAAGCTTGGTTTCTGCTTCCCTGGAGACTAGGACACAAAACAATGACTTCAAACTACAAGAGAGGAGATTCCATCTGAACATGAGGAAGAACTTCCTGACTGTGAGAGCTGTTCAGCAGTGGAACTCTCTACCCTGGAGTGTGGTGGAGGCTCCTTCTTTGGAAGCTTTTAAACAGAGGCTGGATGGCCATCTGTCAGGGGTGATTTGAATGCAATATTCCTGCTTCTTGGCAGAATGGGGGTTGGACTGGATGATGGCCCAGGAGGTCTCTTCCAACTCTAGGATTCTAGGATTCTATGAAAGGAAGGAATATCCTTGCGAGCTGTCAAGTGGAGAAGCCACTCTGAAGGAGAAGGGAAATAGGGCAGAGTGAGAGGGGCTTGCTCTTTACACTGCCACGCTTGATTGGTTATTCTCATCACCCTTTGTTTAAAATCATTTTGGAATTAATTGGCGTTCATTAGCATGAGTCTTTGCAGCAGAGTTGCAGAAACAGTCATTAATGGAGCTAATAAACATAAAAAGGAGAGGAAGAAGGCGCCATTACCGGCTCCCAACAGGCTGTTAACTAACATTTTGAATAAGAATATAGAAACATCAATTCAACATTTTTTCTCCAAGTGTTCCAAGTATGAAGATTTAGCATGACATCCTGCAGTAAAGGACTGCCTGAAAAGGTTTGACGGACGTGTGTTGGGTTCTGTTCCCAATAGGCCTTGTCTGTAAAATATTTGGCAAAGCTTGAAAGATTTGGGGAGGAATTTGCTTTGAGTTCTCTTTGGAACGCCAACATAGGCTGAGCTGGACTTGGATTATTATTATTATTATTATTATTATTATTATTATTATTATTATTATGTGTCCCTGTTGGTTCTGCTGGACCTCTCAGCGGCCTTCGATACCCTCGACCACGGTCTCCTTCTGGGACGCCTCGCGGGGATGGGCCTTGGAGGGACTGTTCTGCAGTGGCTCCGGTCATTCCTGGAGGGTCGGTCTCAGAAGGTGTTACTGGGAGACTCCTGTTCAACCCCACAACCATTGTCTTGTGTGGTTCCTCAGGGCTCAATATTGTCTCCCATGTTGTTTAACATCTACATGAAGCCACTGGGGGAGATCATCCGGAGTTTCGGGGTACGGTGTTGATATAGCTGGTTTTCTTGTGGGGCGAGGGTCAAGGGGGTGAGGATACAGAGGAGTTCATAGGGGTTACATATTTCATGTTCATAAACCATAGGCACCACCAGTATACAGGCATTCCATATATCACCACCCACCACCCATCCCAACCCCAATCCACAGTAATAAGAAAATATTTTATTCATTTCATAAAAAGAGAGAGGAAAGAACTAGAAGTCCCAAAGTCTGGACGGAAGGGTTTTGGGTGCAGGGGCCAGTCCATGCATCAGGCTGGCCACCAGAAGATCAGTCCAAGGTCCGGGTTGGTCAACAGAAGATTGGCTCCTTCTAGGAACAGGAGCTGGAGCTGAAGGGGGAGCTGGGTTGGGTAGTAGCAGAGTCCATAGTCCAGTGCACAAGCCAGAGAATTCACAAAGGGGAAACAGGAACCCAGTTATGGGTGCTGGGTCAGGAAGCAACAGAATCCATTGTCCGGCCCTTGGCGAACTACAAATACTTGGGAGGGGGGGGGGGGGGGAGATGCTCCGCATCAGTGTCATCTGTACGCAGATGATGTCCAACTCTGTCACTCCTTCCCACCTGCTACTAAGGAGGCTGTCGAGGTCCTGAACCGGTGCTTGGCCGCTGTGATGGTCTGGATGAGGGACAACAGATTGAAATTGAATCCAGACAAGACAGAGGTCTTCCTGGTCAGTCGCAAGGCCGAACAGGGCATAGGGTTACAGCCTGTGCTGGATGGAAGGGGTCACACTCCCCCTGAAGACGCAGGTTCGCAGCTTGGGTGTGACCCTGGATTCATCGTTGAGCCTGGAACCCCAGGTTTCGGCGGTGACCAGGGGAGCATTTGCACAGCTAAAGCTTGTGCGCCAGCTGCGCCCGTACCTTGGGAAGTCTGACTTGGCCACAGTAGTCCACGCTCTGGTTACATCCCGTTTAGACTACTGCAACGCTCTCTACGTGGGGTTGCCTTTGAAGACAGCTCAGAAGCTCCAACTAGTCCAACGCTCGGCAGCCATGATGTTAACAGGAGCGGAGCACAGGGAGCACACAACCCCCCTGTTGCGCCAACTCCACTGGCTACCGATCTGCTACCGGGCTGAATTCAAAGTGCTGGCGTTGGCCTTTAAAGCCCTAAACGGTTCCGGCCCAAGCTACCTATCTGACCGCATCTCTGCCTATGAACCCACCAGGAGTTTGAGATCTTCCGGGGACACCCTGCTCTCGATCCCGCCTGCTTCTCAAGCTTGGCTGGCGGGGACGAGGGATAGGGCCTTCTCGGTGGTGGCTCCTCGGCTGTGGAACGCCCTTCCTACGGACATTAGACTAGCACCATCTCTCATGGTATTCCGCAAAAAGGTGAAGACCTGGATGTTTGTGCAGGCGTTTGAGTAATGTAGTGCAATCTGGTAATGGAAGATAGGAATGGAACAATGGGCGACGAACCTGGACTACGCTTGGATGATGAGAAGATTGGGTACGGTTGTGTTTTGTAATAATTGTGCATTGTAATTGCTTATTGGTGATTTATGGATAATGTGTTAAGTCAATTGTTCTATGTTGTATGGAACCACGGCTGTTTCTACTGTTTTTACTGTTTGTGAACCGCTGTGAGTCGCCTTCGGGCTTGAGATACAGCCGTATAGAAGCAAAGTCAATAAATACATAAATAAATTATTATTATTATTATTATTATTTTCTGCTCTGTCTCCCCAGAGAGAAATGTGGGGTGAGCTCCCATCTGTCAGCTCCAGCTCCTCATGCGTGGACTTGAGAGAAGCCTCCCACAAGATAGTAACGCATACCATTTCTCCAGTTATGCATTTGGCACTCAGTGGGATAAAAACAAGCAAGTGTTGGAGTTGAGACAGGGTTGTTCTAAAGCAGCACTGTTGTTGTTGTTGTTGTTGTTGTTTTACCTTGAATAATTAAAACCCAGGTATTGTTTACGAGAGGCGTGCCTTGGTTTGCGGAGAGGCCCAAATGAAGATACAGAATGGGGGACGATGAGGCCTGGCTCGAGAGCAGGACGTGTGAAAAAGATCTTGGAGTCCTCGTGGGGAGGAAGGGGAACATGAGCCAGGAATGGGATGTGGCCGCAAAAAAAGGCCAATGGGATTTTGGCCTGCATCAAGAGGAGCCTAGTGCCTAGATCTAGGGAAGTAATGCTGCCCCTCTATTCTGCTTTGGTTAGACCACACCTGGAATATTGTGTCCAATTCTGGGCACCACAATTCAAGAGAGATATTGACTCTAAGCCGGAATGTGTCCAGAGGAGGGCAACTAAAATGATCACGGGTCTGGAGAACAAGCTCTATGAAGAGCGGCTTAAGGAGCTGGGCATGTTTAGCCTGAAGAAGAGAAGGCTGAGAGGGGATATGATGAGAGCCATGTATAAATATGTGAGAGGAAGCCACAGGGAGGAGGAGGGAGCAAGCTTGTTTTCTGCTTCCCTGGAGACTAGGACGCAATGGAGCAATGGCTTCTAACTGCAAGAGAGGAGATTCCATCTGAACATGAGGAAGAACTTCCTGACTGTGAGAGCCGTTCAGCAGTGGAACTCTCTGCCCCAGAGGGAGTGTGGTGGAGGCTCCTTCTTTGGAAGCTTTGGAACAGAGGCTGGATGGCCATCTGTCAGGGGTGATTTGAATGCAATATTCCTGCTTCTTGGCAGAATGGGGTTGGACTGGATGGCCCGTGAGGTCTCTTCCAACTCTTTGATTCTATGATTCTATGATTCTATGATTCTAAGTGTTTCTTCCCGAAGAGAGAGAAGCGACCCACTGTCGGGCCTTTTGTCCCTTTTAATTTATTTTTGATGCCGCGTGCGCCGTTCCTGAATACCTTTTGTGAGCCGTAATAAAATAGCCGCGGCGCAATTTTGCATGTATGTCAAGCGGTGCGTGACCCGGTATGCAAATTTAATACCGAGGTGCCAAAACAGAATTCATAATGTTCCGCCTCTCCTGAGCTGTTTAACGCAGTTTAGAAATCAATGAATATGTAATATGAAGGTGATAAGACCTAAATAAAAACCCTATTTATCTACTCTGGAGAAGTAAGTATTTATACACACCATATTTAGCACAAGCAGAAAAATGGACAGAGTTTCCAATTATACGCTTTGCATAAACAAATGCGAAACCGTGTGCTGGGAATAAATAGCTTCTCTCTCGCGTCACACATATATACCTTCGGAGGCTGGAAATATGGACTTCTTTATATGGATGATATCAGCCCCACGGTGGAAATGAAAGCGCGCCTGGAGGGAAAAGCCTCTTTGAGGTCACTTATTTATTTTTAATTTGGAGTCTATGAGGTGCTTCATTACAGGTTTGTGTTACAGGTTTCCAGGTTATTAAAGATCAGGGAAATAAGATACACTTGTATGAAGCCGTGCGCCGGCGCGCGATGAAACGAGAGGCATAAATCCAACTGACAGGCGCAACTACGCCGCCACCCTTCCTCCCGCGCTCCCCATCTGTTTACCATCACATTCAAGCTTCATTTTGAAAAATGAAAAGATTCCCAAATAAAAAAGGACTCAACCCCCCCCCCCCCCTCCAAAAATCTTTGGCCGACTCAATTAATGGGATATTGCTCGCACGCTTTCCTCCCTGGCGCTCCCTTGCTCCTGCCCTACTGTTGCAATCCAGAGCAGGGAACGAGGCCCTAAGAGAACTCTCCACCACACTTGGCTGTGAAAAACAATCCTTTTTTATTGAAGAAAAATGGTTACAAAATAAAGGAAAAATGCAAGTCAAAAGCCACAGCAAAATCAGCAAACATGAATTTAAATGGACACAGCAAAACCAAAAGCCTCACTGGGAAATACTGGAACCTGTTAGCAATCCACTAACCGTACTTGATATCCTAGAAATCTTCCCAAACTATGGCCAGGGAACCGGGAGAACTGCCAAGGTCTTCATCAATTCTGAAACGATGCCTGAACTGAGGCAATCAGCCTGGCGTATTGCAATGAAAACCCAAGAATCGGTTCCGTGAACCGCCCTTCTGTTTTGAAGCCAATGTTTTCAATTCTTGAATTCGGGAGGATCGATGCAAACTGTGTGATTTACTTCTGTCTTCCCAAATTTGGCCCCTTCTGTTGTCATTACAGTTAACAGGTGCAGAAGGGAGGGAAAGTTCAAGGTCTCCCTCTGCAACATTCTCATGAACACTGGTACTTCCATTTTCCAAATCTACAGAAGTTCCTTCCTCACTCATTTCAGGAACATTGGCATTTTCCAAACCTACAGCAGATTCTTCCTCACTAATTTCAGGAGCATTGGCATCAAAAAGTACATTTCCACTAGCATTAGTAAATATACTTTCATTAGCATCAGGAGGAACAAACAGAGAATCAGGTTCAAGTTCAAACTCAGGCTGAACCCCAACACCTGCCTTCTATCCCTGGAACCAAACTTAGCTTGGGAAACCAAACCCACTTGCAACAATGCTGATAACATGGATATTCCAGGTGTTGTGACTAGGGCTGGGCGGTTTCGTTTCGTAATTTCGTAATTCGTTAAAAATTCGTTATTTTTTTATAACGAAGCAATATTGAACCATTCAGGAGCAACCTAAAAACGAAACGAATTTTTCCAATTCGTTTCGTAATTTATTCGTAATTGATTCGTTATTGATTCGTTATTGATTCGTAAATGTTTCATTATTATTTCCGCATGTCTGGTGCAGGTTTTAGGGTTGCTGTTTGTTTTCTCAGTGAAAAAAAAATAATTATCACACCAACAGTCAACAACAGAGGGAGAGGGAAGCTTCTGAAGTTTTTTTAGCGTATTGCACGATCGCGGCCGCCATTAACGAATCGATTCGTAATCGATTCGTAATTGTTTCGTAATTGGGTTTTTGATTTCCGAAATTTCGTAAATATCAAACTTTTTTAAAGGAAAATTTCGGAATTCTTTTAAATAACGAAACGCAAAAAACCCCTAAAACGAATCGAGTTTAGAAACAAATTTTTCCGTGTTTGGACAGCCCTAGTTGTGACTGTTGGGGTTCAGCCTGGGTGTGAACCTGAACCTGATTCTCTGATTGTATTTCCTGATGCTACTGAAAATGTATTTTTCCCTGATGCTAATGAAAATGTTGATTCTGAGGTCAGTGTAGAAGAAACTCCTGCAGGCTTGGAAGGCTTGGAAAGTGAAACCACACATTCCGATGAGAATGTTTCAGAGCCAAGCGGTGATAGCTCTCCAGAGAAGTTAACACCTGGGATCCTTAATGAGGATAGAAGAGGACAGATTTGGAAAAACAGGAGTGAATCGCAGAGTCTGCAAAGGTCAACCAGATTAAGAGAAAGAGAAGCAAAGGCTTCAAAGCCTGGAGGCACATCACGAAACAGTTTCCTTGGCTTTAAGTGCCTCCCGCCCGGTTGACTCGTTAGATCAGGCATTGTTTAGACTGAGGCATTACCTTGGCAGATTTCCCGTTTCCCGTGGCCTACATCCCAAGAGGCTTCTAGTGCTCCAAGTACGGTTAGTGGATTGCTAACAGGTTCCAGGTTTTTACAGTGTTGCTTTTGGTTTTTGATCTAATTCATGGATATTGCTGACTGCTGAATTTTTCTGTGGCTTTTTGACTTTGCATTTTCCACTATTTTGTGACCATTTTTCATCAATAATAAGGGATTGTTTTTTTCCCACAGTCAAGTGTGGTGGATTGTTATCTTATGGTCTCATTTCCTGCTCTGGGTTGCAACAGTGACTCAGTTGGAATCACAGAGTGTCTCTGATGAGGATGATGGGACTCAGGTTCATAGTTTGGTTCAAGATGTCCCTGTTATAGACGTCTCTGTTATAGACAATGAAGGAGTGCAGTTTCCCACAGCAAGGCATGAGAGTGTTGATTGTTGCAACTCAGAGTAAGCTTCACCTTGCTTCCAAACACCACCACACCAGAGCTGTAGTTTTATAGTTTATTGAGGAAAAAATCCAAGTCAAAATAAAGAATAAGCATTGCAAAGTTCCAAAGATTCGGGTAAAATGGAATGTGGAATGTGTCCAGAGGAGGGCGACTAAAATGATCAAGGATCTGGAGAACAAGTCCTATGAGGAGCGGCTTAAGGAGCTGAGCATGTTTAGCCTGAAGAAGAGATGGCTGAGAGGAGACATGATCAGAGCCATGTAGAAATATGTGAGAGGAAGCCACAGGGAGGAGGAGGGAGCAAGCTTGTTTTCTGCTTCCCTGGAGACTAGGAGGCAATGGAACAATGGCTTCAAACTACAAGAGAGGAGATTCCATCTGAACATGAGGAATCCTAGAATCCTAGAGTTGGAAGAGACCTCCTGGGCCATCATCCAGTCCCACCCCATTCTGCCAAGAAGCAGGAATATTGTATTCAAATCACCCCTTACAGATGGCCATCCAGCCTCTGGTTAAACTCTTCCAAAGAAGGAGCCTCCACCACACTCTGGGGCAGAGAGTTCCACTGCTGAACGGCTCTCACAGTCAAGAAGTTCTTCCTCATGTTCAGGTGGAATCTCCTCTCTTGTAGTTTGAAGCCATTGTTCCATTGCGTCCTAGTCTCCAGGGAAGCAGAAAGGAAGCTTGCTCCCTCCTCCTCATCATCATGTCTCCTCTCAGCCTTCTCTTCTTCAGGCTAAACATGCCCAGCTCCTAAAGCCGCTCCTCATAGAGCTTGTTCTCCAGACCCTGGATCATTTTAGACTCCCTCTTTCTCTGGACACATTACAGTTTGTCAATATTCATACGGCAGCCTTGTGTTCATTTTTGCAAAACCAAACGTCTCTCTTGAAAACTCTGGCAATACTAAAAAATGGAAGCAATCCGATGTGGCTGTGTGGCTCTCACACACCTTGGGGTGCCTGGCTGGTAAACACGTGCGGTTTTCACCCAGTTGGGTGCAAAGGGAGGATTGCTTGATTTCGATGGTTGTGTGTGCCCGTCCACAAGTTCTGTTGAAGAGCGCTCTCGGCTTTCCTGCCAGAAATGGTTGTCACTCGTGCTTGATTCAAAGGCGATCACTTTTAAATAATTGCTGGAGCCGTCAAATGGCCATTAATAAAGATAACACAAAAGAGGAGCTCCGAGCAGCAGGGCGGACATTTGGAAACATGAGCGGCACTTGGCTCACGGGCTGAGATCTGTCACAACTGAAGTCCGATGGCTGGCTGGACAGGAAAAGGGAATTAATGACATCTCCATTGACTTTTGCACTGGCTGCCAAAAGTTAAGGAACTCTTTTTGAACACAAAAATCACAGGCATTTGAAGACTGATTCCAGTCGAGCCAAAGGGCAATCCTGAGTCACTTCTTGGGCCTTGGGAACAATGCGGACAGGCAAGGGCTTGGCCGCATTGTTCCCAAGGCCCAAGAAGTGACTCAGGATTGCCCTTTGGCTCGACTGGAATCGGTCTTCAAATGCCTGTGATTTTTGTGTTCAAAAGCTGTTGACTCTGATGCCTTGAACCCTGAGGGGTTTGCACAAGCTGGAATGGAGTGGCATATTAGTATAGCCTAAAGATCCAGGGAAACAGCATCTGGATCTATAATGCAAGAGAATGCAGTTTGAATCTGCATTATGTGGCCAGTGTAGACCTGTATTGAAGGAGACAATGAGTGATTTTTGCAGTAACTTGTTGTGGCTGAGCTAGTTTCTGATGATGAGGATGATGGGATTCAGATTCCTGGCTCTTTGTCTGTGCCTCAAATCTCTGAGCCTGCTTTTGAGGCTCTCACAGACAGTGCAGTGTCAACACAGCTGTTTTCACCAGACAGGAATTATAACGGAGATAGCGAGCAAGTGCCTTCCCACGATGATGATACCGAAAGTGTAGATAGTGACTTGACCTGAGAAGCTCGCCTTGATCTCCGGGTCAGGTGGAGTTCGCGTCTGACAAGCAGACGGGAGGCTAGCTCGGTGAAAGGTCGTCGCAATGCTTTTATGATCCTGAGAGTCTAATTTTTTGATGTTAGAAAGGTATTTAGGCCTCCTGGAAACTGTGTGAAAGCGTCAGTTCAACGTAGCTTACTACCCTGAAAGCTTCATGGAATAATCTTAGCCTGGAAAGCAGTACGCTTGGGATTTCTTGCATTGTGATTCATGGGGCAAATGTTTCATTGCTTGTACCTGGGACTCTGGTTTGAACTTTGCCAATAGGATTATGCCTCCTGTTTTTACCTGAAGATCTTTGGAACTATATTCTGTTTTTAACCTTAATCTTTAGAATTTTGCAATGTTTACTCTTTATTTTGAGTTGGATTTTATCCTCAATAAACTATAAAACTACAGCTCTTGTGTGGTGGTGTTTGGAAGCAAGGTGAAGCTTACTCTGAGTTGCAACATAACTAAGCTTTGGCAACAAAATATAAGAAAGGTACTCCTCCCTGCAGAGAAAGAGAAACATGTTAACAAGGGGGAGGATGTTAACCTGCTCAGCTTACATAGGAAACGGGTTTGCAGTGAAGCACAAAATCTGCACGTAAAGAACGAATTATGGTTTTGACAGTCAGACATTCAGGCCAGGTGCAGTTCATCAATAGGTCGATGGGAGGGGAACTGGAAAGAGTAAAAGGTCAAGGTACTTTCCATTACAAAAATGCCCTTGTTTACCTGGCTATATAAAAGTTTGCAAGAACCAAGGAGGGGTGCGGCAGTCTTTTGCAAGTTGGTGCCTGTGTGCACTCAACTCGACTGTCCGACTTCCTCATGGCCATGATGAAAATAAAACCTTGTTTGTGATCTTTTTTGGGACTGTCTCCTTCCTTACGTGCTCCCGTGACGTGGTCCTAAGTATTAAGACCCGATTTAGGGTCTGTAACAGTATAACTGCATTGAACTACATTATGTGGGTCTACACTCCATTGCATGCCAGTGTAGATCCAGCCAAAGATGCAGGAAGAGCGAAGCTGATTCCTACCCTGTTAGTCCAGTACTTGAGATGCCTTGCTTTCTGGCGGATTCTGAGACCTGCACACTGAAAATGTCACTTTTCCGAGCCTTAAAAACAACCATAAAAACAGGAAATATTAATGTGCTATACATTACGTTGAAGGAAAGTCTCGCCTTCATGATCCTATTAATCCATCAATCAAAATAAATAAGCTCAACTTCTTAGAGCGTGTGTATTGAAAAAACCCCAAAGAGTGTTGGTGCTTCACCAAACTACAGATCCCAAGATGTGCATAACATTGAGCCATGGCAGTCAAAGTGATGTCAAACTGAGTTAATTCTACAGTGTAAATGCAGGATATAGCTCATGGAATAAGGGGGAAACATGTCAACAAGGGGGAGGATGTTAACCTGCTCAGCTTACATAGGAAACGGGTTTGCGGTGAAGCAGTCATTTTCCCAAGCTTTGTTTGAGGTATTTATTTGTGTTCACATAGTTTCACATCCGCGTTGTTCATGACTGAGAGTCTTTCCCTGGCGAGGAGTGAATAGATAAATGTTTCAAACGACAACACAATTAAAAATGCAAGAAGATGTTTGTGTCGAACGCAGGTGGATTTCTTGGCTGGAGCAGAAGCTGAATGTGGCTGCTGAATTGCCATTGTTTGTAATTGTGCGTGTGTGTGTGTGTTTCCTGTTATTTAATCTGTGTCTCACTGTGAAATCCCTCATTTTTTGCCATGACCGATCCATGAAATTTGACATTTCGGGCCTTTCATTTTGCATATGGCCATCGTCAAACGAGAGTGTGTCTTTGTGTAATCTCTTTTTTAGAACCAGCTCCGCCGGTTCGTTTTGTGAGCCAGCCAAAGGTGACGTGATACGTAAAATACAACCTTTGGCCTGCGTTACCATTTGTATTCATGGGTTTCACTTTCTTTTAAGTGTTGGGGTCACCGCGAATTGATTCGCTTTTACTGGAAAAGTACTTACGATAATGGATGAATGTGACATCCACGGTGTTGTCGTGGGCTCCCTTGTAATCCACGCTCCCCTATCAGGCTGATTCAATTCTGATTTAATTGAACACTAGTTAAGGGACTGGGCATAAAGGTTATTTTTTTATTTTAAAAAATCTATAATATCTCTTGATATAAATGTATTGATATAGCCAGGGTTTTACCAGGGAATGTTTCTGAGGTATAAAACTGCCACGTTGGAGATAGGATAATAAATAATGGCAAGCACCCTTCAGCTAAGTCAGGACATAATTCTGAGATCTATCCCATTACACAAAGGCTCTTTGGAGCAGGAGCGGGGGGGGGGGGGGCGACCATCGAAGGCAGCGTTTCTCAACCTGGGGGTCGGGACCCCTGTGGGGGGGGGGGGGGTTGCGAGGGGGTGTCAAAGGGGTCGCCAAAGACAATCAGAAAAACACAGTATTTTCTGTTGGTTGTAGGGTTCTATGTGGCCTAATTCTATCTTTGATGCAGTTCAGAATGCTCTTTGATAGTAGATTCCATACTTCGCACATTAACAACACAACCATTCAATGCGAAGGCTTTCCTGCCAAAATGGAACTGTAGAGGAGAGTCTACTGAACAAGCCAGTACCTGCCGCATACCAGGACTGTCATCTGTTGAGGAGTTACGAAGGTCTGTTAAATGATGAGGCTTCCTGCCAAAATGGAACTGTAGAGGACAGTCTACGGAACAAGCCAGTACCTGCCGCATACCAGGACTGCCATCTGTTGAGGAGTTACAAAGGTGTAGGCATTACTTTTCATTCAACCCTCGTACACTGTGGACTTCATACTTTCACAGGACATGTTTCACTTCCCTTTCATTGGACTTTGGCTCTTGAGGATATTTCCCCGCAGTGGGGCTTTCAGGGCGGTGGGCAGGGCTGTTCTTGCTCCCTACAACTCCCCCGATTCCATAATCATGAGTCTAGGAAGTTGAAGTGGTTTTTGTTGTGGCTGAGCTATTTTCTGATGATGAGGATGATGGGATTCAGATTCCTGTTGGGATTCAGCTTCCTGGCTCTTTGTCTGTGCCTCAAATCCCTGAGTCTGCTTCTGAGGCCTCCACAGACAGTGCAGTGTCAACACAGTCGTTTCCACCAGAAAGGAATTTTAACGAACGAGATAGCGAGCAGGTGCCTTCCCACGCTGATACCGAAAGTGTAGATAGTGACTTGACCCGGCAAGCTCGTCTTAATCTCTGGGTCAGGCGGAGTTCTCGTCTGGCCAGCAGACTAGAAGCCAGCTCAGTGAAAGGTCATTGCAATGCTTTTATGATGATGAGAGCCTAATGTTTTCATGTTGGAAAGGTATTTAGGCCTCTTGCAAACCCTGAGAAAGCGTCAGTTCAACATAGCTTACTAGCCTGAAAGCTTCATGGAATAGCCTTAGCCTGGAAAGCAGCACACTTGGGATTTCTTGCATGGGGCAATTCATGAGGCAATTGTTTCATTGCTTGTACCTGGGACTCTGGTTTGAACTTTGCCAATAGGATTGTGTTTCCTGTTTTTACCTGAAGATCTTTGGAACTATATTCTGCTTTTAACTTTAATCTTTGGAACTTTGCAATGCTTATTCTTTATTTTGACTTGGATTTTTTCCTCAATAAACTATAAAACTACAGCTCTTGTGTGGGGGTGTTTGGAAGTAAGGTGAAGCTTACTCTGAGTTGCAACAGTTTTGAAACTGCATCCATTCTATAGTGTAGATGTATCCTCAGAGTACCTTGGGGATTTGTGGTCTGGGAAAAGAATTCCACATCTAAGGATCCCACAGGATGAAGCCATGGCAGTAAAAGTGGCATCACGCCCTCCTTTTCGGCCTTGGGTCAATGGGGCCGTTAACCGGCTGTCTGTTTGCAGACTTTTGTGCCAGCGCGGCCAGAGCCATCAAGCCTCCGAATGTGACTCCAGTGCGTCAACTCCTCCGCTGTGAGAGCCGTTCAGCCACCCAGGGACCTGCCCGCTGTTCTCTTCCGTGACATTGCTTTCCCAAAAAACCCCGAAATCCAGGGTCGGCCGAGAATAACTCAACACGTCTGCTATTTATTATGCGCTGTCTATAATGCAGGGAAGCAGCCTTCTCCAGAAAGCCTGGTGATGAATTTTCATGGGGCTTCTTAAACAAAAGTGGCAGGATGTCAGCTCTGCGCCGGGAGAAAGGGCAACGGGAGTTTACATCAGAAAGCACGGCGTTGTTGAGAAATAATAACATAAGGTCGCAATTTCAGCTTTCTTTGAAGAGCTGCAGTGAGTTCTTTGCCAACGATGCAATCTCGAAACAGGGCCCTCCAGGCCGGCGTGGAAGGGTTCTTCCTCACTGAGGACGCCCTCCGCCCATTAGAGACCGGATAGAAGGCGCGCATCAGAACGGCCAATCTGGGCTCCGGCCCAACTTACTTATCTGAACAGATGTCTTCACTGTGTCTGGTTTTGATCCCCAGGTTGTGCCAGTCAGCTTTCGTATGATATTGTTTCTAGCACCCAATTTTTGCTTGATGTTCAGGCAGCGGTGCTTCTTGTGGGTCAGGGCATGGTCCAGAGTGATTCCCAGGTATTTGGTAGCTGGAAATTCCAACTGGTCCAACGGGCAACGGCCAGGTTGTTAACTGGTGCTCCTTACAGAGAGAGGTCGACCCTCCTGTTTAAGGAGCTCCATTGGCTGCCATTCATTGTCCAGACCCAGTTCAAGGTGCAGGTGCTTACCTACAAAGCCCTGAATGGTTTGGGACCCGCCTACCCGCGATACCGCATCTCCGTATATGAACCCATATGATCATCTGGTGAGGCCCTGCTCACAATCCCAGCTGCGTCGCAAGCGCGATTGGTGGGGACGAGGGACAGGGCCTTCTCCATGGTGGCCCACCAACTCTGGAACTCTCTCCCCAAGGACACCAGACAAGCCCCAACATTGGCAGTCTTTAGGAAGAGCTTGAAGACCTGGCTGTTCCAGTGTGCCTTCCCAGAATAGGAAACTCCAAGCATCATGTCCCAATTGCACTTTTCTAGAGATTAAGATTGTCTGCACACCGCACCTATCTCCAAAAACCTATCTATTTCACCTCTCATGTTCAGCATTTTAAAATCTTAATCATTACATTTGGCTCGGCCTTAGTTTTAAATGCGTTGTGGTGTTATTGTCTAATGTTTATTGCTATTGTTTTAATATTTATTGCTTGTTTTATGAGTTTATTTATTGTTGTATTTTGTTATGCTGTTGTTTTATTGATGTGTTCGGCCTCGGCCTCTTGGAAGCCGCACCGAGTCCTTCGGGAGATGTTAGCGGGGTATAAATAAAGGATTATTATTATTATCTCAAGAGAGATATTGACAAGCTGGAATGTGTCCAGAGGAGAGCGACTAAAATGATAAAAGGTCTGGAGAACAAGCCCTATGAGGAGCGGCTTAAGGAGCTGGGCATGTTTAGCCTGAAGAAGAGAAGGCTGAGAGGAGATATTATAGCCATGTATAAATATGTGAGAGGAAGCCACAGGGAGGAGGAGGGAGCAAGTTTGTTTTCTGCTTCCGTGGAGACTAGGACGCAATGGAGCCATGGCTTCAAACTACAAGAGAGGAGATTCCATCTGAACATGAGGAAGAACTTCCTGACTGTGAGAGCCGTTCAGCAGTGGAACTCTCTGTCCCGGAGTGTGGTGGAGGCTCCTTCTTTGGAGGCTTTTAAGCAGAAGCTGGATGGCCATCTGTCAGGGGTGATTTGAATGCAATATTCCTGCTTCTTGGCAGAATGGGGTTGGATTGGATGATGGCCCAGGAGGTCTCTTCCAACTCTTTGATTCTATGATGATGATGATGATGATGATGATGATGATGATGATGATTATGGTGTGCTGCAATGCTTCAGTGGGATTCCTTCCTAGGTCATCCTCAGAGTTTGTGATGCTTGTCTGTTCTTAAGGTGAAAGGCACATGTCTGTGTTTTGGATGGGTTAGGGATCAGCTGGTTTTCCCTGTCATAGGCAGTAAGGGCACGGATCTCTGGGGAAAAGGTTGCCCATCAGCGTGGTTTATTGCAAGGTCCCAGGCGTCAGATTCTTCTGGAGCTTTAGGAGGGCTGGACATTGCTACCAGTATTAAAAAACTCTAAAATTACAACAGCAAAACAGCAGAGAGGAAACAACCAGGCACATCTTAACACCTCTCAACAGAAGATTTTCCCAGTCTCAGCCAGGCCTTCAAATGCTAATGAAGGTGGTCAGTTGAAACATTCACACCTAGCTCCAGCAGGGAGCTCTTTGCCTCACCCCAGCCATTCCACAGATATATAAACCCTTTTTCCTAATTCCAACAGACCTCACGACCTCTGAGGATGCTTGCCATAGATGCAGGCGAAACGTCAGGAGAGAATGCCTCTAGAACATGGCCATATAGCCCAAAAAAATCCCACAAGAATCAACGGAGTCCTTCCTTCCTTCCTTCCTTCCTTCCTTCCTTCCTTCCTTCCTCCTTGCCCTCCTTTCCACAAATGCTTCTCCTCTCTGTGGGAGTGCAAGGGAGAGAAAGGCTTTCCGTAGTTTTGAAGGGCACCTGGCCAACGCGAGGGATCTTGTTTACAGCCTCCCTTCCAAGCACGTCCTTCCCCTCCCCTTCTGAGCCATTAGGCTAATGTTCCTTTCATGCTTTCCCCCTACACATGGAAGCTATAATATCTCATTACCGCAGAAAGAAACCAGTGATACATGGACAGAACAAAATTAACTTTGGATGGTTTGCAAGATCTTTTTTTTTTAAGGGAGGGGGTCACCTAATAACAATAACATAAGGCGCATTCCAGACCTCATAAAACGTGGTTTCCCCTCTAAACTTCAGATCACTCGCTCCATGTATTGTGTTTCATGGGGTGGGATGAGGAGTCCACAGCCAAAGGGAATGGAGTGTGAACCCACAGCCCAGCCCCACACTGTGAAATGACCCTGCCACGTTCATCCTTTTGGGGTATTTAAATGTGAGAAGGAGTAGAAAGCCCAAACAGCCATGGTTCTATTCTCTGAAATCCCAAGGTTCGTAATTTAGTATGTTCTACATCAGTGGTTCCCAACCTGGGGTCCCCAGATGTTTTTGTCCTTCAACTCCCAGAAATCTTAACAGCTGGTAAACTGGCTGGGATTTCTGGGAGTTGTAGGCCAAAAACATCTGGAGACCCCAGGTTGAGAACCACTGTTCTACATGATGGCAGTTAAAGTGGAATCACAGTGCTTTAATTCTGCAGTGTAGATGTTGTCAGTGACATCGGCCACACAGCAAGGCAGGAACGTGAGCAATCACAGCCACCTTACGCTATAAACTATTTTATTTTACAGCTACATATATTAGAAGCTACTTAACACTCAACACATCGTAAACTTGTTTTTAACCGTCCAACAGTAACATAGCAAACACAGGTACTGCTGTTATCAGTACTAGTCCACACCTCTTGCATTCTAGAGTGACGTACGACCTATGACACACATCCATTTGCTCTATACACTTGATTTATGACCTCTGTAGGAATGTCGTTCCCTCCATGGTTTTGTTAACTCTTACATTGAAGGAGTCTTATTAAACCATAGGTTGCTGTGTGGCTTAGTCGGCCAGTGCCTCTGGATGGACATCCACCCAGATTGACTTTCATGAGAACATGAAAAAACGCAAATAAACAAATTGCTAATGTTCGTACCTGAGAGTACACTTCTCTATGACTTTCTAGCTCCTCTGGTATTGCTCTGTGGTCAACTTCTATTGAAGATTGGCCATGGAGTCACACTAGAGGACCTCAAGTGTCCTAGAGAGGCATTCTTTCTAGGTCCTCCAGCAACATCTGGCAGAACTTGACCCATCCCACTTTCTCAGTCTTCTTCCCAAAGGAATCCTCAGCTTGGCAGAAAGGGTCCATCTGCCTGAAGGAGGAGCACCTTTTTCTGCAACAGTTTTGAAGCTCATTAAGGTTGTGCGGGGAAGCTCGGAGAAGACAATGATACTGGGGGAAATGGAAGGAGAAAGGAAAAGGGCCGACCAAGGGCAAGGTGGATGGATGGAATTCTTGAAGGGACTGGCTTGACTCTGAAGGAACTGGAGGTGGCCACGGCCGACAGGGAGCTCGGCCTGGGCTGGTCCAGGAGGTCACCAAGAGTCTGAAGTTTATGTTTGTACCTGAGAGTACACTTCTCTATGACTTTCTAGCTCCTCCAGTATTGCTCTGTGGTCAACTTCCATTGAAGGTTGGACATCCACCGTGGAGTCCCACTAGAGGACCTCAAGTTTCCTAGAGAGCCATTCTTTCTAGGTCCTCCAGCAACATCTGGCAGAACTTGACCCGTTGAACTTGACCCATCCCACTTTCTCAGTCCTCCTCCCAAAGGAATCCTCAGCTTGGCAGAAAGGGTCCATCTGCCTGGAGGAGGAGCACCTTTTTCTGCACCAGTTTTGAAGCTCATTAAGGTTGTGCGGGGAAGCTTAGAGAAGACGATGATGCTAGGGGAAATGGAAGGAAAAAGGAAGAGGGCCGACCAAGGGCAAGGTGGATGGATGGATGGAATTCTTGAAGGGACTGGCTTGACTTTAAAGGATCTGGGGGTGGCCACGGCTGACAGGGAGCTCGGCCTGGGCTGGTCCAGGAAGTCACCAAGAGTCAGAAGTTTATGTTTGTACCCGAGAGTACAACTCTATGACTTTCTAGCTCCTCCAGTATTGCTCTTTGGTCAACTTCTATTGAAGGTTGACCATGGGGTCACACTAGAGGACCTCAAGTTTCCTAGAGAGGCATTCTTTCTAGGTCCTCCAGCAATATCTGGCGGAACTTGACCCGTTGAACTGGACCCATCCCACTTTCTCAGTCATCTTCCCAAAGGAATCCTCAGCTTGGCAGAAAGGGCCCATCTGCCAGAAGGAGGAGCACCTTTTTCTGCACCAGTTTTGAAGCTCATTAAGGTTGTGTGGGGAAGCTTAGAGAAGACAAAGATGCTGGGGGAAATGGAAGAAAAAAGGATGAGGGGCCGACCAAAGGCAAGGTGGATGGATGGATGGAATTCTTGAAGGGACTGGCTTGACTCTGAAGGAGCTGGGGGTGGCCACGGCTGACAGGGAGCTCTGGCCTGGGCTGGTCCAGGAGGTCACCAAGAGTCGGAAGTTTATGTTTGTACCTGAGAGTACACTTCTCTATGCCTTTCTAGCTCCTCCAGTATTGCTCTGTGGTCAACTTCTATTGAAGGTTGGCCATGGAGTCACACTAGAGGACCTCAGGTTTCCTAGAGAGATGTTCTTTCTAGGTCCTCCAGCAACATCTGGCAGAACTTGACCCATCCCACTTTCTCAGTCTTCCTCCCAAAGGAATCCTCAGCTTGGCAGAAAGGGTCCATCTGCCTGAAGGAGGAGCACCTTTTTCTGCACCAGTTTTGAAGCTCATTAAGGTTGTGCGGGGAAGCTCGGAGAAGACAATGATACTGGGGGAAATGGAAGGAAAAAGGAAGAGGGCCAACCAAGGGCAAGGTGGATGGATGGATGGATGGTATTCTTGAAGGGACTGGCTTGACTCTGAAGGAGCCGGGGGTGGCCACGGCTGACAGGGAGCTCAGCCTGGGCTGGTCCAGGAGGTCACCAAGAGTCTGAAGTTTATGTTTGTACCTGAGAGTACACTTCTCTATGACTTTCTAGCTCCTCCAGTATTGCTCTGTGGTCAACTTCTATTGAAGGTTAGCCATGGAGTCACACTAGAGGACCTCAAGTTTCCTAGAGAGGCGTTCTTTCTAGGTCCTCCAGCAACATCTGGCAGAACTTGACCCGTCCCACTTTCTCAGTCTTCCTCCCAAAGGAATCCTCAGCTTGGCAGAAAGGGTCCATCTGCCCGAAGGAGGAGCACCTTTTCTGCACCAGTTTTGAAGCTCATTAAGGTTGTGCAGAGAAGCTTAGAGAAGACAATGATGCTGGGGAAAATGGAAGGAAAAAGGAAGAGGGGCCAACCAAAGGCAAGATGGATGGATGGATGGTATTCTTGAAGGGACTGGCTTGACTTTAAAGTAGCTGAGGGTGGTCACGGCTGACAGGGAGCTCGGCCTGGGCTGGTCCAGGAGGTCACCAATTGTCTGAAGTTTATGTTTGTACCTGAGAGTACACTTCTCTATGCATTTCTAGCTCCTCCAGTATTACTCTATGGCGGTGGTTCTCAACCTGTGGGTCTCCAGGTGTTTTGGCCTACAACTTCCAGAAATCCCAGCCATTTTATCAGCTGTTAGGATTTCTGGGAGTTGAAGGCCAAAACATCCGGGGACCCACAGGTTGAGGACCACTGCTCTATGGTCAACTTCTGTTGAAGGTTAGCCATGGAGTCACACTAGAGGACCTCAAGTTTCCTAGAGAGGCATTCTTTCTAGGTCCTCCAGCAACATCTGGCAGAAGTTGACCTATCCCACTTCCTCAGTCTTCCTCCCAAAGGAGTCCTCAGCTTGGCAGAAAGGGTCCATCTGCCCAAAGAGGGAGATGCTCCCATGTAGTTAGCGCCTTTTTCTGCCCCAGTTCCGAAGCCCATTAAGGTTGTGCAATCAACACCAAACTTGTTTCCGCTTCAAACGCAAGAGCAAAAGGGAAGCGAGTTGCGTATGTTGTTGTTTTGTCCACAGGCCATAACACATCCATCTCTGCAAACGCAAGCATTCCTTGCTGTAGGTTGTTTGTGTTTTAATTTTTAAAAAGCTGTTTGCCCAGACAGACTTGAAGCCAAATGTGTGCAATTAGTAAAATATTAACAAAACGTTCTCAAATATTTGCAATGAATACAAAACACAGCTCGAAAATATATTTGTATGATTTAAACCTTCCTAATGCAAAAGGTGTCACTGAGCTAATCCTGTTCTTCTCTTACGAGTCACTTCTCACCCTAGGGTTTGATTTCCCATTATGTTATGTTATATTGTATTATTTATTTGAAATTATTGGTTTATTTTTACTGTGATGTTATTTTGTTGTTTATATTTTATGTTGTGGTGCTGTTTTGATGGGCTTGGCCTCATGTAAGCTGCTCCGAGTCCCCTTTGAGGAGATGGTGGCGGGGTAGAAATAAAGTTTATATCATTACTAGCCATCCCTTGCCAGGCGTTGCTGTGGCCCAGTCTGTTGAACTGGAAAATAAAGTAATGAGAAAGTGCTGGTTTCTAATGTATGCGATTTCTTTCTGCTTGTGGGTAAACAGTATTTCTTGTTGTTTCTTTGTCAGTGTTGACGTAGAGATTATCTGGTTTGCCCACTCTGGAACATGCAACATATCATTGTCCTTCTTTAGGGGTCCCTTTCACATCTATGATACTATATCTCTGTGTTTGTGTGAATCATATCTATCTATCTATATCTATGGCTGGATGGCTCTCTGTCAGGAGGGCTTTGATTACGTTTTCTTGCCCTGCTGAAGGGAGTTGGACTCAATGGCTTTAAGCATTTTCTGTTGGTCATGGAGGTTCTGAAGTTTTCCCCAGTTCTGTCATTCGTGGGGTTAATTCAGAATGGTCTTTGATTGTAGGTGAACTATAAATCCCAGCAACTACAACTCCCAAATGCCAAGGTCTATTTCCCCAAACTCCATCTGTGTTCCTATTTGGGCATATGGAATATTCATGCCAAGTTTGGTCCAGACCCATCATTGTTTGAGTGCATAGTGCTCTCTGGATGTAGGTGAACTACAACTCCCATACTCAAGGTCAATGCCCACCAAACTTTTCAGTATTTTCTGTTGGTCATGCAAGTTCTGTGTGCCAAGTTTGGTTCAATTCCATCATTGGTGAAGTTCAGAATGGTCTTTGATTGTAGGTGAACTATAAATCCCAGCAACTACAACTCCCAAATGACAAAATCATATGGAGATACACTTAGGCAGCTTTTGGCCTTCCAGAAAAATCACCCACATCCAACTCCCGATTCCTCGTTGGTCAAAATGCCGGCCCATATGGTTTATGAAATAGTCATTTTTGGCACAAGCTAAATCTTGTAGAGACAATTGTACCTTCTCATCCATAGTTCCGGATCTGGCCATGGTGATGCCTTAGTCTCCTCCAGATTGGACTACTGTAATGCACTCTATTTGGGGCTGCCCTTGAAGACGGCTCGGAAATTTCAGTTGGTCCAATGGGCAGCAACCAGGTTACTAACTGGAGCGACTTACGGGGAGCGGTCAACCCTCCTGTTTAAGGAGCTCCGTTGGCTGCCGTTCATTTTCCGGTCCCAATTCAAGGTGCAGGTTCTTACCTACAAAGCCCAGAATTGTTTGGGACCCGCCTACCTGTGTGACTGCATCTCTGTGTACAAACCCACACGATCCCTTCGATCATCTGGAGAGGCCCTGCTCACGATCCCACCTCCATTGCAGGCGTGATTGGTGGGGACGAGAGAGAGGGCCTTCTCGGTGGTGGCCCCTCGTCTCTGGAACTCACTCCCTAAGGACATCCGCATTTCTGTTTACAAACCCATGCGATCTGTTAGTTCATCTGGGGAGGCTCTACTCACGCTCCCACCTGCATCGTAAGCGCGATTGGTGGGGACGAAGGACAGGGCCTTCTCGTTGGTGGCCCCTCATCTCTGGAACTCACTTCCAAAGGACATCAGGCATGCCCCAACTCTGGCAGTCTTTAGGAGGAGCTTGAAGACGTGGTTGTTCCAGTGTGCCCTCCCAGAATAATGAACCCTTAGCATTATGTCCTCTAAAGCACTTTATCCTGATTTAGGACTGCTTGTACGTTTCCACCAATGCCCCTCCTCCTCTATCTTGTTCATGCCCAGCATTATTTTGTAACTTTAATTACATTTGGCCCAGCCATAGATTTTAAATGTGTTTTGTGCTATTGTTCAATGTTAATGCTATTTATTTTAATTGCTTTGCATTAGTATTTGTATTTTGCTTCGTATTGTGGTTGTTATTGCATGTATTGTTGTATTGCGGGCTCGGCCTCTTGTAAGCCACACCGAGTCCCTTGGCGAGATGGTAGCGGGGTACAAATAAAGCTTATTATTATTATTATTATTATTATTATTATTATTATTATATTATCTGTTGGGGGTGCTTTGAATGCAATTTTCCTGCTTCTTGGCAGAATGGGGTTGGACTGGATGGCCCAGGAGGTCTCTTCCAACTCTAGGATTCTATGGCAAACATCTCCGTTTGCTTGAAGTATTTTCAATGGCTTCAAACTCCAAGAAAGGAGATTCCATCTGAACATGAGGAAGAACTTCCTGACTGTGAGAGCCGTTCAGCAGTGGAACTCTCTGCCCCGGAGGGAGTGTGGTGGAGACTCCTTCTTTGGAGGCTTTGAAACAGAGGCTGGGTGGCCATCTGTCAGGGGTGCTTTGAATGCAATATTCCTGCTCCTTGGCAGAATGGGGGTGGACTGGATGATGGCCCAGGAGGTCTCTTCCAATTCTTTGATTCTATGAGTCTATAAGGGCAGATGTCTTCACTGTGTCTGGTTGTGATCCCCAGGTTGTGCCCGTCTATCTATATATATATAGAATCATAGAATCCAAGAGTTGGAAGAGACCTGGTGGGCCATCATCCAGTCCAACCCCATTCTGCCAAGAAGCAGGGATATTACATTCAAATCACCCCTGACAGATGGCCACCCAGCCTCTGTTTCAAGGCCTCCAAAGAAGGAGCCTCCACCACACTCCGGGGCAGAGAGTTCCACTGCTGAACATTCTGAACCCCACCAATGATGGAATTGGGCCAAACCTAGCACACAGGGCTACCATGACCAACAGAACACACTGGAAAGGTTTGGTGGGCATTGACCTTGAGTTTGGGAATTATAGTTCACCCACATCCAGAGAGCACTGTGGACTCAAACAATGATGGATCTGGACCAAACTTGGCACGAATATTCCATATGCCCAAATATGAATACAGATGGAGTTTAAGGGAAATAGACCTTGACATTTGGGAGTTGTAGTTGCTGGGATTTATAGTTCACCTGCAATCAAAGAGCATTCTGAACTCCACCAATGATGGAATTCAATCATACATGGCATACAGGACTTCCATGACCAACAGAAAACTCTAGAAGGGTTTGGTGGGCATTGGCCTTGAGTTTTGGAGCTGTAGTTCACCTACATCCAGAGAGCACTGTGGACTCAAACAATGATGGATCTGGACCAAACTGCTTTCTCCTGCGATGTGGGGCTGTTTGGTTCTGGGAGGCCCAGATGAAGAAATAGTAAACATTCCATTTATATGCAAAGCAAGGAGAATATTTCTAATGCAGTCAGTGCTTCTAAATATCCACACTACTTAACTACTAATTACAATAAGCCAAAAGCACATATATTTCTGAACTTCTCCGGCACTTTTAATTACCCATTACACAAATTACGGTGTTTTTTCCCCCTGTCGAGTGCACGAAGGGTATTAAGCAGAGAGCAAATTAACTCTGGTATTATTGCTTAGGTTGACACCCTGCTGATGACTGCCTTGAAATGGGGGGGGGGGGGGCACAGCCTGAGCCCACCTTCGTACACGGCCTTCCGCTTTCCTCCTGCCCCCCCCCCCCAAAAAAGAGACTTTCTTTCTCTCTGGAGATGCTCTTTTAATCCAAGACTCCCCTGGGTGTCCTCGTGCATTACCATGGAATTTCACTTGCATTTTTTCATAGGTGTGTCTGTCTGTATGTCTGGATCTGACATGAGGCTGGAGAAAGGTAGGAGAAGTAGGAGAAGGTGGTGGAAGTAGGAGAATTTATTATTTATTTATTTCGTGTGCTTCTACCCCGCCCTTCTCAACCCCCGAGGGGGGACTCAGGGCGGCTTACAAAAGGCACATCTGGTGCCCACACAAATACAATAACATATAAAACCAGCAATTAAATGGTCAACAATTAAAAACACTTAAAAAACAATATATCACACAATCGATAGCCAATCTCAGACACAGCGTTCGCCAACTCAGAGTTCATATTTCATTCCACCATTGTCCACTTCCTATCCGTCGTCACAGTCCCTTATTCATCTGCCAGAGTGCCCAAACGCTTGGTCCCACATCCACGTCTTTAATTTCTTTCTGAATGAAAGGAGGGATGTTGCTGATCTGATCTCCCCGGGGAGTGAATTCCATAGGTGAGGGGCCACCACCGAGAAGGCCCTGCTCCTCGTCCCCGCCAATCTCACTTGTGACAAAGGCGGGGTCGAGAGCAGGGCCTCCCCAGAGGATCTCAGACTCCGAGATGGGACGTAAAGGGAGATGCGTTCGGACAGATATGCTGGGCCGGAATCGTATAGGGTTTTGTAGGTCAAAACCAGCACTTTGAATTGTGCTCGGAACTGGATCGGCAGCCAGTGGAACTGACACAGCAGGGGGGTGGGATGCTCCCTGTATGACGCTCCAGTGAGCAGTCTGGCTGCCTCCCGCTGGACTAATTGAAGTTTCCGAGCAGTCTTCAAAGGCAACCCCACGTAGAGTGACATTAAAGGGGGACATTAAAGCCCCAACGTGAGCAGGGGAAGGAAACAATATGGGGACGCTCCATGTTCTGTCGCGCGCTGGGTCTGTAAAGAATTGCCTTTAAATTAGGACGTGCAACTTTTGCCCAGCGGGAAGCCAGGGCCCCCCGAAGAGAAGCTCTCAGGGATCTTCCGCCACAAATGGTCTTTAGATGGCTCGTGAAGTATAACAAAGTCCTTTATTAATGAACAATCAAACAGACACTTCTTCTGTCTTCAATAAAGTTAAACAAATGCTTCCAGGCTTTTATGCAACTGGTGGCTTCCTAATCCACCGAAGGGAACGAAGGGAAGGGAAGAAGGAGGGACAGGAAGGAAGGAAAAAGGAAGGAAGGAAAGGAAGGAGAAGGAAGGAAGGAAGAGGGAAAGGAAGGAGTGGGATGAAGAAAGGAGGGAGGGAAGGAAAGTAAGGGGAAGGAAATGAAGAAAGGGAAAGAAGGAGGAAAGGAAGGGAGGAAGGAAAGGAAGAAGGCACAGGAAGGAGGGAAAGGAAGGAGAAGGAAGGGAAGGAAGGAGGGAGGGACAGGAAGGAGGGGGGAAAGAAAGGAAGGGGAAGGGAGGAAGAAAAGGAAAGAAGGAGGAAAGGAAGGGGGAGGAAAGGCAGAAGGGACAGGAAGGAAGGGAAGGAGGGAAAGAAGGAAGGAAGGAGAAGGAAGGGAAGGAAGGGGGAGGGACAGGAAGGAAGGGGAAGGAAGGAAGAAAAGGAAAGAAGGAGGAAAGGAAGTGAGGAAGGAAAGGAAGAAGGGACAGGAAGGAAGGGAAGGAGGGAAAGAAGGAGAAGGAAGGGAAGGAGGGAGGGAGGAACAGGAAGGAAGGAGGGGGGAAGGAAAGGAAGGAAGAAAAGGAAAGAAGGAGGAAAGGAAGGGAGGAAGGAAAGGAAGAAGGGACAGGAAGGAAGGGAAGGAGGGAAAGAAAGAGAAGGAAGGGAAGGAGGGAGGGAGGAACAGGAAGGAAGGAGGGGGGAAGGAAAGGAAGAAAAGGAAAGAAGGAGGAAAGGAAGAGGAAGGAAAGGAAGAAGGCACAGGAAGGAGGGAAAGGAAGGAGAAGGAAGGGAAGGAAGGAGGGAGGGACAGGAAGGAGGGGGGAAAGAAAGGAAGGGGAAGGAAGGAAGAAAAGGAAAGAAGGAGGAAAGGAAGGGGGAGGAAAGGCAGAAGGGACAGGAAGGAAGGGAAGGAGGGAAAGAAGGAAGGAAGGAGAAGGAAGGGAAGGAAGGGGAAGGAAGGAAGGAAGAGGGAAAGGAAGGAGTGGGATGAAGAAAGGAGGGAGGGAAGGAAAGTAAGGGGAAGGAAATGAAGAAAGGGAAAGAAGGAGGAAAGGAAGGGAGGAAGGAAAGGAAGAAGGCACAGGAAGGAGGGAAAGGAAGGAGAAGGAAGGGAAGGAAGGAGGGAGGGACAGGAAGGAGGGGGGAAAGAAAGGAAGGGGAAGGGAGGAAGAAAAGGAAAGAAGGAGGAAAGGAAGGGGGAGGAAAGGCAGAAGGGACAGGAAGGAAGGGAAGGAGGGAAAGAAGGAAGGAAGGAGAAGGAAGGGAAGGAAGGGGGAGGGACAGGAAGGAAGGGGAAGGAAGGAAGAAAAGGAAAGAAGGAGGAAAGGAAGTGAGGAAGGAAAGGAAGAAGGGACAGGAAGGAAGGGAAGGAGGGAAAGAAGGAGAAGGAAGGGAAGGAGGGAGGGAGGAACAGGAAGGAAGGAGGGGGGAAGGAAAGGAAGGAAGAAAAGGAAAGAAGGAGGAAAGGAAGGGAGGAAGGAAAGGAAGAAGGGACAGGAAGGAAGGGAAGGAGGGAAAGAAAGAGAAGGAAGGGAAGGAGGGAGGGAGGAACAGGAAGGAAGGAGGGGGGAAGGAAAGGAAGAAAAGGAAAGAAGGAGGAAAGGAAGAGGAAGGAAAGGAAGAAGGCACAGGAAGGAGGGAAAGGAAGGAGAAGGAAGGGAAGGAAGGAGGGAGGGACAGGAAGGAGGGGGGAAAGAAAGGAAGGGGAAGGAAGGAAGAAAAGGAAAGAAGGAGGAAAGGAAGGGGGAGGAAAGGCAGAAGGGACAGGAAGGAAGGGAAGGAGGGAAAGAAGGAAGGAAGGAGAAGGAAGGGAAGGAAGGGGAAGGAAAGGAAGGGGAAGGAAGGAAGAAAAGGAAAGAAGGAGGAAAGGAAGTGAGGAAGGAAAGGAAGAAGGGACAGGAAGGAAGGGAAGGAGGAAAAGGAGAAGGAAGGGAAGGAGGGAGAGAGGAACAGGAAGGAAGGAGGGGGGAAGGAAAGGAAGGAAGAAAAGGACAGAAGGAGGAAAGGAAGGGAGGAAGGAAAGGAAGAAGGCACAGGAAGGAGGGAAAGGAAGGAGAAGGAAGGGAAGGAAGGAGGGAGGGACAGGAAGGAGGGGGGAAAGAAAGGAAGGGGAAGGAAGGAAGGAAAGGAAAGAAGGAGGAAAGGAAGGGAGGGAGGAAAGGCAGAAGGGACAAGAAGGAAGGGAAGGAAGGAAAGAAGGAAAGGAAGAAGAAGGAGGAGAAGGAAGGGAAGGAAGGAGGGAGGGACAGGAAGGAAGGAGGGGGGAAGGAAAGGAAGGGGAAGGAAGGAAGAAAAGGAAAGAAAGGGAGGAAAGACGGGTTTAACGGCTGGCTGTTTCCCCATGAAGAGGAGGAGGAGGGGGTGTGGCCATGGGTCTCTTTGTAGACATGCAGTTTCTCCTTTGTGGACATCAAAAAGCAGTTCAGAAGTCCTTTCTGCTTTTTGTTTTCATGGGATTTTTTGAGTGGAGAACATACATTGGCTTGTTAGGTGTCTCGTGTCCAAATTTGGTGCCAATTGTCCCGGTGGTTTTTGAATTCTGTGAATACCACAAATGAACATGACATTTTTATTTATATAGATTTAATGCTATTTATGCCAAATGTTTTCATTGTTTTCATGTCATTACGGGCATCGAATCGTGCCGTTTGTAACCCGTCCTGAGTCGCCCTCGGGCTGAGAATGGCGGGATATAAATATAGCAAATAAACTAATAATAAACAAATAGTGACGGTGCCATACTTATAGGATACAATTTTTAAACATACACTTGAAAATAATTTTACAAAATGTTTTGAAAGCCCCGTTTAGGCCATTCAGGGCCCACAACATCAAAGCCCTTTCTTGGTGGGTTGGCTTAGGCAATCCCTCATAGTGCGAGGATGATGGTCATCCAAGCTCAGTGTCCTGGGGGTGGGTCTGTAGGTGGCTGTGGAGCCCGATTCTTAACCTGCATTGGTTTCCAGGTGGAAGGCAGTCTCGGTCAGGGTTGGCTTGACATGCCTTCCTCTTGGCACGCTTCTCCCTTCCACCCTCCATTCGTGCCTCTTCAAATTCTGCAGCACTGCTGGTCACAGCTGACCTCCAGCTGGAGCGCTCAAGGGCCAGGGATTCCCAGTTCTCAGTGTCTATGCCACAGTTTTTGAGGCTGGCTTTGAGCCCCTCTTTCAATCTCTTTTCCTGTCCACCAACATTCCGTTTTCTGTTCTTGAGTTCAGAGTAGAGCAACTGCTTTGGGAGACGGTGGTCGAGCATCCAAACAACGTGTTCAGTCCAGCGGAGTTGATGGTGGCAGACCATCGCTTCAGTGTATTGTCGAAGGCTTTCATGGCTGGAATCACTAAGTTATTGTGGGTTTTTTTGGGCTATAGGGCCATGTTCTAGAGGCATTTTCTCCTGACGTTTCGCCTGCATCTATGGCAAGCATCCTCAGAGGTAGTGAGGTCTGTTGGAATTAGGACAATGGGTTTATATATCTGTGGAATGGCTGGGGTGGGGCAAAGAGCTCTTCTCTGCTGGAGCTAGGTGTGAATGTTTCAACTGACCACCTTCATTAGCATTTGAAGGCCTGCCTGAGCCTGGGAAAATCTTTTGTTGAGAGGTGTTAAGATGTCCCTGGTTGTTTCCTCTCTGCTGTTTAGCTGTTATAATTTTAGAGTTTTTTAATACTGGTGGCCATATTTTGTTCATTTTCATGGTTTCTTCCTTTCTGTTGAAGTTGTCCACCTGCTTCTTGTGGATGTTAATGGCTTTTATGTGAATGAACAAAATGTGGCACTGTCAGGCCACTGGTAGGCAGATTTTGTTCATTTTCATGGTTTCCTCCTTTCTGTTGAAATTGTCCACATGCTTGTGCATTTCAATGGCTTCTCTGTGTCCGGGCTGGTTCATCAGGTACTCTGCTATGGATGATTTCTCTGGCTGAAGGAGTCTGCCGTGCCTTCCATGTTCCTTGATTCGTGTGTTGGGCAATGCTGCTGCGTTGGGTGGTCCCTCTGGAGACTTCTTGTCCACAGCTGCGTGGTATACAATGGGAGACTCCTGCAGAGGTGAGAGGATCCCTCTTGTCCTTTGCTGAACGGAGCATTTGTTGGATTTTCTTGGTGAGTCTGTAGATTGTTTGTATGTTGTGTTTCCTCATCCGCTTCCCTCTGCGGTCAGTGGTTCCCTTGATGTATGGCAGGAACACTTTTCCTCTCATCACTTCAGTGTTGGTGGTCTTTGCTTCTTCCAGCATGCTGACGTTTCCCCGCCTGCCTTCTCAAGAGATTTGCAGGATTTTCCGGAGGCAGTGCTGATGGAATCATTCCAGGAGTTGCATGTGACGTCTGTAGACAGTCCACGTTTCGCAGGCGTACAGCAGGGTTGGGAGGACAATGGCTTTATCAGCAAGCTGGTCTCCCTATGGATGTCCCGGTCGTCAATCACTCTCTGCTTCATTCGGAAAAATGCTGCACTCCCAGAGCTCAGGCGGTGTTGTATTTGGGTGTCGATGTTGACTTTGGTGAAGAGGGGGCTGCCAAGGGAGCGGAAATGATCTCTCACAACTCGGGGGGTCATTCCCATTTCTCTCCGTCCGTCATCTTTGATGGGATTCCTCGTTTCCCGAGAAGTCTAATTTAAACAGGTCCTTAAAAATCCCATTTTGTGCGCCGCTTTTCGCCAGAAAGAGGAGAGGAAGCATTACCTGCCATAACAATTGTGTGCGAGGCTCTTCTGGGTTAAGGAGAATCATATTTAAGATTACTAATTTCCCCATTATTTTGCCCATAAAAATCCTCCCAGCCGCCAAAGAGAGAGAGAGAGTGTTCGATCATTGCCCTCCCTGCATTTATTCATGGGATACATGTTTCATATCATGAATTTTCTGGCAGGAAACCTATTCTGAATCTCGAGTGGAAGGCCGGGCAACGTTAAGCTCTTTTCCTGACACGAGACCCACGTCCTTCATCCCTGGTTGAAAGGTCTTCCAGGCAGTGGAAAGCAGGAACTTAAGGCTTGAGCCGCTCAGGGCAGAGGCAACTATTTTCTGAACAAAATCCCACCAAATTTGGCAACAAAACGTCTCACAACACAAGGAGTGACCATCACTCAAAAAATTATGATTTTGTCATTTGGGAGTTGGAGTTGCTGGGATTTATAGTTCACCTACAATCAAAGAGCATTCTGAACTCCACCAGTGATGGAATTGAACCAAACTTAGGCACACAGAACCAATAGGAAATACTGGAAGGGTTTGGTGGGCATTGACCTTGAGTTTGGGAGTTGTAGTTCATCTACATCCAGAGAGCACTGTGGACTCAAACAATGACGGATCTGAACCAAACTTGGCAGGAATACTCAATATGCCCAAATATGAACACAGATGGAGTTTGGGGGAAATAGACCTTGACATTTGGGATTTGTAGTTACTGGGATTTATAGTTCACTACAATTAAAGAGCATTCTGAAACCCACAAACGACAGAATCAGGGCAAACTTCCCACGCAGAACCCCCATGACCAACAGAAAATACTGAAGGCCACCTAGTCCAACTCTCTTCATCAGGGCAAGAAAACGTCATCAAAGCCCTCCTGACAGAGAACCATCCGGCCATAGAGATAGATAGATAGATAGATAGATATGATTCACACCCCCATATAGTATCCTAGATTTGAAAGGGACCCCTAAAGAAGGACAATGATATGTTGCATGTTCCAGAGTAGTCAAACCAGACACTCTCCACATCAACACTGGCAAAGAAACAGCAAGAAATACTGTTTACCCACAAGCAGAAAGACGTTGCGTACATTAGAAGCCAAAACTTTCTCATTAGTTTATTTCTCAGATCAACAGACTGGGCCACAGCAACGTGTGGCAGGGGACAGCTAGTGTGTATATATATATATATATATATATACACACACACACACACACACACACACACACATATATGTATATGTGTGTGTGTGTGTGTGTGTATATATATATATATATATTAGTTTCAGGAGCGACTTTAGAAACTGCAAGTCACTTCTGGTGTGAGAGAATTGGCCGTCTGCAAAGATGTAGCCCAGGGACACCCAGACGTTTTGATGTTTTACCATCCTTGTGGGAGGCTTCTCTCATGTCCCCACATGGGGAGCTAGAGCTGACAGAGGGAGCTCATCCGCGCTCTCCCTGGATTCAAACCTCTGACCCACTGCGCCACTGGGGGCTCCTATATATATCTATATAAATAAAAATGTAATGCTCGTTAGTGGGATTAACATAACTCATAACTCATAAGTCGAACTGACAACAAATTTGGACAGAATACGCCTATCACGCCGACTAATGAGCATCTGCGTTGTTGTGGGTTTTTTCGGGCTATATGGACATGTTCTAGAGGCATTCTCTCCTGACGTTTCGCCTGCATCTGTGGCAAACATCCTCAGAGGTAGTGAGGTCTGTTGGAACTAGTGGAATGATGACCAGGGTGGGACAAAGGACTCTTGTCTGCTGGAGCTAGGGGGTGAATGTTTCAACTGACCACCTTCATTAGCATATAGTGGCCTGGCAGTGCCTGGAGCAAACTTTTGTTGAGAGGTGATTAGATGTCGTTGTTTGTTTCCTCTCTGTTGTTGTGCTGTTGTGATTTCAGAGTTTTTTTAATACTGGTAGTCAGATTTTCATTTTCTGTTGAAATTGTCCACATGCTTCTTGTGTATTTCAATGGCTTCTCTGTGTAGTGGCTCAGTGATATGGAATCATTGGCGCTGATGTTTTGCAACATCTTTATCCTCCTCTACCAAATAATGCCCCCTCCCAAAAAACCCTATGAATCCCAGTATCCCATAGCATTGAGCCATGGCAGGTAAAGTGGTATCAAACTGCATTAACGATGCGGTGTAAATATATATAGTTTCAGGAGTGACCTGTTTCAGGACCTGTCCAGAGGACAGGAGCAGGATTCAAAACCATCTTCACAAATGAGAGAGATGGGCCAAAACTAACAAAATGAAGTTCAACAGTGACAAATGCAAGATACTCCACTTAGGCAGGAAAAACGAAATGCAAAGATACAGAATGGGGGACGATGAGGCCTGGCTCGACAGCAGGACGCGTGGAAAAGATCTTGGAGTCCTTGTGGACAACAAGTTAAACATGAGCCAACATTGTGATGTGGCGGCAAAAAAAGCTAATGGGATTTTGGCCTGCATCAAGGGGAGCCAAGTGTCTAGATCTAAGGAAGTAATGCTACCCCTCTATTCTGCTTTGGTTAGACCACACCTGGAATATTGTGTCCAATTCTGGGCACCACAATTCAAGAGAGATATTGACAAGCTGGAATGTGTCCAGAGGAGGGCAACTAAAATGATCGAGGGTCTGGAGAACAAGCCCTATGAGGAGCGGCTTAGGGAACTGGGCATGTTCAGCTTGAAGAAGAGAAGGCTGAGAGGAGATATGAGAGCCATGCATAAATATGTGAGAGGAAGCCACAGGGAGGAGGAGGGAGCAAGCTTGTTTTCTGCTTCCCTGGAGACTAGGACGCAATGGAACAATGGCTTCAAACTACAAGAGAGGAGATTCCATCTGAACATGAGGAAGAACTTCCTGGCTGTGAGAGCCGTTCAGCAGTGGAACTCTCTGCCTCGGAGTGTGGTGGAGGCTCCTTCTTTGGAAGTTTTTAAACAGAGGTTGGATGGCCATCTGTCAGGGGTGATTTGAATGCAATGTTCCTGCTTCTTGGCAGAATGGGGTTGGACTGGATGATGGCCCATGACTGTGAGAGCCGTTCAGCAGTGGAACTCTCTGCCCCGGAGGGAGTGTGGTGGAGGCTTCTTCTTTGGAAGCTTTGAAACAGAGGCTGGGTGGCCATCTGTCAGGGGTGATTTGAATGCAATATTCCTTCTTCTTGGCAGAATGGGGTTGGACTGGATGATGGCCCAGGAGGTCTCTTCCAACTCTAGGATTCTATGACTTCCTCTCAGCCTTCTCTTCTGCAGACTAAACATGCCCAGCTCCTTAAGCCGCTCCTCATAGGGCTTGTTCTCCAGACCCTGGATCAGTTGAGTGTGGTGGAGGCTCCTTCTTTGGAAGCTTTTAAGCAGAGGCTGGATGGCCACCTGTCAGGGGTGCTTTGAATGCAATATTCCTGCTTTTTGGCAGAATGGGGTTGGACTGGATGATGGCCCATGACTGTGAGAGCCGTTCAGCAGTGGAACTCTCTGCCTCGGAGTGTGGTGGAGGCTCCTTCTTTGGAAGTTTTTAAACAGAGGTTGGATGGCCATCTGTCAGGGGTGATTTGAATGCAATGTTCCTGCTTCTTGGCAGAATGGGGTTGGACTGGATGATGGCCCATGACTGTGAGAGCCGTTCAGCAGTGGAACTCTCTGCCCCGGAGGGAGTGTGGTGGAGGCTCCTTCTTTGGAAGCTTTTAAGCAGAGGCTGGATGGCCATCTGTCAGGGGTGCTTTGACTGCAATATTCCTGCTTCTTGGCAGAATGGGGTTGGACTGGATGATGATGGCCCAGGAGGTCTCTTCCCACTCTAGGATTCGAGGATTCTATGATTCTATGAAATGCACCCTCAGAGCAAGTTCCATTGGTGTTGTGTAGGATTACAGCCTTTTCTGGTTGGGAGAAGAAGGGAGTTCAGGACATGAATTCCGAAGTGTCCAGAAACAATTTCCCCCCAGAGTTGCTCTGCGCAGCCATCCATTTTGACCCTGGTAAGAGCGCAGCTAAAACAATCTAAAGTGGGCCGAGATATCCCTGGAGTACTGACTGCCGTGATATAAAAATCTCGCAGCAATGTGTCTCGTGTCCCGTAAATCACGTTAGACTTAATGAAACCTCCTGCAAGGAAGAGCCTTCCGTGCCGGGGAGCATCTCACGGCGGGCGGGCGCTCGGCCAGTCACTCCCACCTGCTTTCCAGAAATATGGACACCTCTGGCAAAGGGCAATTGGGGAAAGGGATGGGGGTGGGCCGGCAAGGGGGGGACTGGAAGCTGCCATAGGGCCAGGCAACGCTTTCCTTTTCCTCAATTTATTCATTTATTTATCATGTCAGGAGCTGACCAAACAGCTGTATTGCAGTTTTTAACAAACAAACAAACAAATCACAAAGTTTGCAAGCTTGGTAGTTGATTAAATGTCCTTTGACCAGTCTCTGGCCCCTTGGGGTGCCCTCTGGTGTTTGCCCGCAAGAAGGTCCTCCCTTGTGCATGTGGCGGGACTCAGGTTGCATTGCAGCAGGTGGTCAGTGGTTTGCTCTTCTCCGCACTCGCATGTCGTGGATTCCACTTTGTGGCCCCATTTCTTGAGGTTGGCTCTGCATCTCGTGGGGCCAGAGCGCAGTCTGTTCAGCGCCTTCCACGTCGCCTCGTCTTCTTCTGTGTGCCCAGGGGGGAGTCTCTCATCTGGTATCAGGTCTGGGTTTGAGCCTGCCACTTTTGGACTCTCGCTTGCTGAGGTGTTCCATCGAGTGTCTCTGTTGATCTTAGAAAACTATTTCTAGATTTAAGTCATTGGCGTGCTGGCTGATATCCAAACAGGGGATGGGCTGGAGATGTCACTGCTTTGATGCTTTCACTATTGCCTGCTACTTCCTGGTGGATGTCAGGTGGTGCAATTCCGGCTAAGCAGTGCAATGTCTCCAGTGGTGTAGGGCGCAGACACCCCGTGATGATGCGCAGACACCCGCAGACAATCCTTGATCATTTTAGTCTCCCTCTTTCTCTGGACACATTCCAGCTTAGAGTCAACATCTCTCTTGAATTGTGTTGCCCAGAATTGGACACAATATTCCAGGTAAAGTGGTCTAACCAAAGCAGAATAGAGCATGGGGAGCATGACTTCCTTAGATCTAGGCACTAGGCTCCTCTTGATGCAGGCCAACATCCCATTGGCTTTTTTTGCCGCCACATCACATGTTTGGCTTATGTTTAACTTGCTGTCCACGAGAACTCCCTCACTGCGGAAGGTCAAGAAGAGGGCTCCACAGTCACCTATGGACCCACCGCCAGGACAATGAACTTGGAAGACTATCCAACTCGGACAACGAGGGATCGCCTAACTAACTAACTAACTAACTAACTAACTAATAGCAATTTTATATTTGGACTATCCTTTGGTTGGAAGCATGCCATAGAATTGCACTGGGTGACCCAGAGAGAGATGTGTCGAGCATCGCGAAGAGAGTCGGTGCATAAGAAGGCGCACTTTATCGATGGAGAGTAATACTTCCTTCCATGGAAGGATTTCCTTTCTGAACTGTCAATCCTGATTGAAGACGCATTATGAAGGTGCACGAAAGGGTGGGGGAGGAGGAGGATGCAGGTCCAGGAATTGCCTTGTAAACATCCGGGGAGGGGTCGTGAGGGGTGGGTGGGGGGCTCCATTACACAGGAATGCTCTGTACAAACAAGCACAGGCACACATGTGACACATGCACGCAGGCAGGCAGGCAGGCACCCAGGCGAGCCTATCCAAGCCCATCAATGCAGGTCCATCCCTCAGTGTCAGCGGCTGGGTTTTGGGGCTGGTGATGAATAATGCCTGGGCCGGGAAGATGAAATACGGGGTTGCCAGGCCAGGCTCTGACAGCTACAGATGGTCCCAATTACTGCCAAGAGAGCCTGTCCTGCTCTGAGCCCATGGCACTGCCTGATTTGTGGCCACGCAGAGAGGACAGAAAGGGGGGGGGGGGGCTGCGCTCACCTGCCCGAATGGCTCCCCAGAGATGAAGGAAGGCGGGGTAGGCCAGCCAGGGCTTACTTTGCTGTGGGGAGGGCGCTTCAGGGTGGTGTGGAATAGCACCTTTCCTTGGTTGATTTCACTAGGCTTCTCAGTGCATGGGGAGCAGGAGCGGCTCAAGCCTTATGCAAAGTAAGCCTTTGCAGTAGAGTTGATTTTGCAAAGGGGCGCTCTTGAGGTGCTCTTGGGGGAAAATATACCTTGACATATGCAAGTTGTAGTTACTGGGATGTATAGTTCACCAACAATCAAAGAGCATTCTGAACTCCACCAATGATGGAATTGAACCAAATACGGCACACAGAACTCCCACGATGAACAGAAAATATATATCAATAATTGGTTGGGGGGGGGGGGGGCGCCAAAATACTGTTTGCTTACCGTTGAAAATTCTGGCTATGAAAGCCTTCGACAACACATGCCCTTTCCATTTGTCAGAGCGGAATACTAGAATAACAAATAGTGAATAATATATATATACAGGGGCGGTCAACCCCTTACGCAAAGTAAGCCATTGCAGTAGAGTTGATGTTGCCCAGGGGTGCACTCTTGGGGGGAAATAGACCGAAATAGACCGAGTTGTAGTTACTGGGATGTATAGTTCACCTACAATCAAAGAGCATTCTGAACTCCACCAATGATGGAATTGAACCAAATGTGGCACACAGAACTCCACGACGAACAGAAAATATATATATCAGTGATTGGTTGGGGGGGGGGGGCACGCCAAAATACTGTTTGCTTACCGCTGAAAATTACCTAGGGCCGCCTCTGATGCGGAGAAAGGGGGGAAGCCTCCCACAAGGATGATAAAACACCCAAACATCCAGGCAACGTCCCCAGGGCAACGTCAATTCTTTCACACCAGAAGCAACTTGCAGTTTCTCAAGTCACTCTTGATATATATATATATATAAAGTGAATGGGTTAGTATTCTTTTTAGATTTGTTTAGATTTTTAGGTCAAGAGCTAAACTGACTTTCTTCATTCAGTGCAGCTGCTGGTTGTTTAGATGGGCTGCGGGAACTTGGAGGTGTTAGTTGTCATAATACAATGTCTTGTCGAAGGCTTTCATGGCTGGAATCACTCAGTTCTTGTGGGTTTTTTTCGGGCTATATGGCCATGGTCTAGAGGCATTCTCTCCTGATGTTTCGCCTGCATCTATGGCAAGCATCCTCAGAGGTTGTGAGGTCTGTTGGAGGTAGGAAAATTGGGTTTATATATCTGTGGAATGACCAGGGTGGGACAAAGGACTCTTGTCTGTTGGAGCTAAGTGTGAATGTTTCAACTGACCAGCTTGATGGAGACATGGTGGTTGTGAGAGTGACATGGTGCTACGTGTGCTATGTATTGTCGAAGGCTTTCATGGCCGGAATCACTGGGTTGTTGTAGGTTTTTTCGGGCTATATGGCCATGGTCTAGAGGCATTCTCTCCTGACGTTTCGCCTGCATCTATGGCAAGCATCCTCAGAGGTTGTGAGGTCTGTTGGAGGTAGGAAAATTGGGTTTATATATCTGTGGAATGACCAGGGTGGGACAAAGGACTCTTGTCTGTTGGAGCTAAGTGTGAATGTTTCAACTGACCAGCTTGATGGAGACATGGTGGTTGTGAGAGTGACATGGTGCTACGTGTGCTATGTATTGTCGAAGGCTTTCATGGCCGGAATCACTGGGTTGTTGTAGGTTTTTTTGGGCGTATATGGCCATGGTCTAGAGTCATTCTCTTCTGACGTTTCGCCTGCATCTGTGGCAAGCATCCTCATACAGCCCGAAAAAACCTACAACAACCCTGTTATTATTATTGTTATAAAATGGCTGGAGGGCCGCAGGCTGTGCAGGCGTGATTTGGAGCATCCTTGCCATTTGCAGCGATCTCCTCGACCACCGCTGCCTGCAATGCAATTGCAATCATGGGGGGAATGTTCCTTTTTCCTGGACATGTGCCCCTGTTTTGTCTTTTGGGTTATTTTAATTTCCTGGCCACTTTGGCGCAGGTGGGAAGCTGTGGCCGTTTCAGGCGGGGCTGGGGGGGGGGAGTGGAAGGTAACCTGGTTTGTGTAACATTAAACCTGTGGATTAGCTTAATCTCTTTGCCGGAGCAGCACAGCATGCCCAATCTGTGGCCCTGGCCGGTGGCGTCGTGTTTCATGCGCCTTGGCTCCCGGCCAGCGCAAGAGGCTCGGTTTCCATTTCCCAGTTTCACTTGGCAAGTCCTTAAAAGTCACTGGAGAACTTGGGCTGGGTCATTAAAAAATGCAAGTTTTATTGAAAACTAATTAATTTTTTTTCACGACCGCATGCCAGGTATTTTAAAATGTTACGGCCATGGGAGTGCATATTTAATGACTCCAGTTTGGAAAAAGGCTGTCCGAATAGCGAGGGGCTTGCTTTCCACCCGAACGCAGACGATCACCAAGTCATGTCAGTCTCTCGTTCCCTCTCTGTTTCTCTCTCTTCTCTCTCTCTGACCTCCCACAAGGTGTAAATATTTAGCTTTGTTGTTCATTCGTTCAGTCGTCTCCGACTCTTTGTGACCTCATGGACCAGCCCACGCCAGAGCTCCCTCTCGGCCGTTACCACCCCCAGCTCCTTCAAGGTCAGTCCGGTCACTTCCAGGATGCCCTCCATCCACCTTGCCTTTGGTCGGCCCCTCTTCCTTTTGCCTTCCACTTTCCCCAGCATCATTCCCTTCTCTAGGCTTGGCTGTCTCCTCATGATGTGGCATTCAAAGGACTTCCACTTTCCCTCTCGTCTCCTTCCCTCCAGTGAGCTTTAGTCGGGCTTTCTTTCCTGGAGGATGGACTGGTTGGATCTTCTTGCAGTCCAAGGCACTCTCAGCACTTTCCTCCGGCACCACAGCTCAAAAGCATCTCTCTTCCTTTGCTCAGCCTTCCCTAAGGTCCCGCTCTCACCTCCGTAGGTGACTTCAGGGAAGACCATGGCTTGGACTAGGCAATGGATCTTGGTTGCCAGTCTGATGTCTCTACTCTTTACTATTTTATCAAGATTGGACCTTGCTCTCCTCCCAAGAAGGAGGCATCTTCTGATTTCCTGGCCACAGTCTGCATCTGCACTCATCTTTGCACCTAGAAATACAAACCCTGTCACAGCCTCCACGTTTTCTCCCTCTATTTCCCAGTTGTCAATCATTCTTGTTGCCATAATCTTGCTCTTTTTGATGTTTAGCTGCAACCCGGCTTTTGCGCTTTCTTCTTTCACCTTGATGAGAAGGCTCCTCAGCTCCTCCTCGCTTTCGGCCATCAGAGTGGTGTCATCTGCATATCTGAGGTTGTTAATGTTTCTTCCAGCAATTTTCACCCCAGCTTTGCTAGACTTTCCATAATAAGGTTTTCATGAAAAAAAAAATCCTCCAGGTTCAAATGTTGGTATTTTTCTACACTTGGACGGAGGAGCTGTTGACCTTATGAGAAAAGCATGAGATCTTGCACCTTTTGAGGTCTGCATTTCCTTTCAGTGAGCATTGTGCCTTCTAGTTTTGCATCTATACTTTAGAATTAATTCATTTTGACACCAATTTAAAAGCTATGGCTCAGTGTTATGGAATGCCCAGGGCTCTCTTGATCCCTTAGTACAGTGTTTCTCAACCCGGGGGGGGGGGGGGTCATGAGGAGGTGTCAGAGGGGTCACCAAAGACCATCAGAAAGCACAGTATTTTTTGTTGGTCATGGGGGTTCTGTGTGGAAATTTTAGTCTAATTCTTCCATTGGTGGGGTTCAGAATGCTCTTTGATTGTAGGTGAACTATACATCCCAGCAACTACAACCCCAAAATGTCAAGATCTATTTCCCCCAAACTTCACCAGTGTTCACAATTGGACATATTAAGTATTTGTGCCAAGTTTGGTCCAGATCCATCATTGTTTGAGTCCACAGTGCTCTCTAGATGTAGGTGAACTACAACTCCAAAACTCAAGGTCAGTGCCCACCAAACCCTTCCAGTATTTTCTGTTGGCCATAGGAGTTTTGTATGCCAAGTTTGGTTCAATTCCATCATTGGTGGATTTTAGAATGCTCTTTGATTGTAGATGAACTACAAATCCCAGCAACTACAACTCCCAGATGAATTGTAATGTCAATATCTGATATGCAGGATGTATTTTCATTCACTGGACCAAATTTGGCACAAATACCATATGCACCCAAATTTGAAAACTGGTGGGGTTGGGGGGGGGGGGGTATTGATTTTGTCATTTGGAAGTTGTAGTTGCTGGGATTTATAGTTCACCTAAAATCAAAGAGCATTCTGAACTCCACCAACGATGGAATTGTTAACCAAACTTGGCACACAGAACTCCCGTGACGAACAGAAAATAGTGTTTGATGGGCAATGACCTTGAGTTTGGGAGTTGTAGTTCACTGCTCTCTGGATGTAGGTGCGCACTGAACTACATCAGAAAACATTGTGTTTTCTAGTGGTCATAGGGGTCCAACAGATCCATCATTGTTTGAGTGATCTGTTGGACCCCTATGACCACCAGAAAATACTATGTTTTCTGATGGTCTTTGGTGACCCCTCTGACACTCCCTTGTGACCCCCCCCCCAGGGGTGCCGACCCTTAGGTTGAAAAACACTGTTCTAGAAGCATTCTCTCCTGATGTTTCGCTTGCATCTGTGGCAACTGGTATTTATAGTTCACCTCCAATCAAAGAGCATTCTGAACTCCACCAACGATGGAATTGTTAACCAAACTTGGCACACAGAACTCCCATGACGAACAGAAAATAGTGGAAGGGTTTGATGGGCAATGACCTTGAGTTTGGAGTTTGGGAGTTGTAGTTCACTGCTCTCTGGATGTAGGTGAGCACTGAACTACATCAGAAAACATTGTGTTTTCTGGTGGTCATAGGAAACATAGTATTTTCCATCAGAAAACATCGTATTTTCTGGTGGTCATAGGGGTCCAACAGATCCATCATTGTTTGAGTGATCTGTTGGACCCCTATGACCACCAGAAAATACTATGTTTTCTGATGGTCTTTGGTGACCCCTCTGACACTCCCTTGTGACCCCCCCCCCCAGGGGTGCCGACCCCTAGGTTGAAAAACACTGTTCTAGAAGCATTCTCTCCTGACGTTTCACCTGCATCTGTGGTAACCATCCTCAGAGGTTGTGGGGATGCTTGCCAGAGATGCAGGTGAAATGTCAGGAGAGCATGCTTCTAGTACATGGCCATACAGCCCAAAAAACCTACAACAACCCAGTGATTCCGGCCATGAAAGCCTTCGACAATTAGAATCATAGAATCATAGAATCAAAGAGTTGGAAGAGACCTCATGGGCCATCCAGTCCAACCCCATTCTGCCAAGAAGCAGGAAAATTGCATTCAGGGCACTCCTGACAGATGGCCATCCAGCCTCTGCTTAAAAGCCTCCAAAGAAGGAGCCTCCACCACACACCGTGGCAGAGAGTTCCACTGCTAAACGGCTCTCACAGTCAGGAAGTTCTTCCTCATGTTCAGATGGAATCTCCTCTCTTGGAGTTTGAAGCCATTCCTCCATTGCGTCCTAGTCTCCAGGGAAGCAGAAAGCATGCTCCCTCCCTCCTCCTCCCTGTGGCTTCCTCTCACATATTTGTACATGGCTCTTATCATATCTCCTCTCAGCCTTCTCTTCTTCAGGCTAAACATGCCCAGCTCCTTAAGCCGCTCCTCATAGGGCTTGTTCTCCAGACCCTTGATCATTTGAGTCACCCTCCTCTGGACACATTCCAGCTTGTCAATATCTCTCTTGAATTGTGGTGCCCACAATAGTCCCGAAAACCCCTCTTCGATGTTTCTTGGGAAGTCTATTATGAACTCTCTGCTGGAAAGCTTCTTCTTCCTCCTTAACAAGATCTATCATCTAAGGAGGATAATCGCCCAGTGATTTGTAAAAGGATCCCTGTTGTAGAAATACGGCTTTTCTTCTTGTCTTGCTGCAAAATAAAGTGGGAAGACATAAACTGGGCAGAAGCGGGGAGAGAGCGGGGTGGATGTAAAGGTTATTTATGTTGCCTGAGAGCAGAATGTGACATTCTCTCCCCAGAAGACCAAAATAGCCAGGAAGCAGGTGAGCCTGGATCGAGGTGGAAGCGGAGAAAGGCACAAAAAGTACGTTTTAATGAGACGTGTACAAATCGTTCGGCACACGGAGACCCACATTATACGCGCAGCATCTTTGGGAGGGGACACAATGCAGATGTTTGTCCTGAAGCAAGCGCGGGATCGCGACTCACGGCGGCATACTCTCCGGCTTGGCTTCCTCTCGGATGCTGTGAATGCCGCCATGTCTTTCTTTCATTCCTCCCAGGAAGGAGCCCCAAATGGAAGGCATTTTGTGTGAAAAAGATCTTGGAGTCCTCGTGGACAACAAGTTAAACATGAGCCAACAATGTGATGTGGCGGCAAAAAAAGCCAATGGGATTTTGTCCTTCATCAAGAGGAGCCTAGTGTGTAGGTCCAGGGAAGTCCTGCTCCCCATGCTCTATTCCGCTTTGGTTAGACCACTTTACCTGGAATATTGTGTCCAATTCTGGGCACCGCAATTCAAGGGAGATATTGACTCCAAGCTGGAATGTGTCCAGAGGAGGGCGACTAAAATGATCAAGGGTCTGGAGAACAAGCCCTATGAGGAGCGGCTTAAGGAGCTGGGCATGTTTAGCCTGAAGAAGAGAAGGCTGAGAGGAGACATGATAGCCATGTATAAATATGTGAGAGGAAGCCACAGGGAGGAGGAGGAGGGAGCAAGCTTCCTTCCTGCTTCCTTGGAGACTAGGACGCAATGGAACAATGGCTTCAAACTACAAGAGAGGAGATTCCACCTGAACATGAGGAAGAACTTCCTGACTGTGAGAGCCGTTCAGCAGTGGAACTCTCTGCCCCGGAGGAAGTGTGGTGGAGGCTCCTTCTTTGGAAGCTTTTAAGCAGAGGCTGGCTGGCCATCTGTTAGGGGTGATTTGAATGCAATATTCCTGCTTCTTGGCAGAATGGGGTTGGACTGGAGGATGGCCCAGGAGGTCTCTTCCAACTCTTGGATTCTAGGATTCTATGATTCCCCCCGGGGCAGAGTATAGACTCCGGGAGGAGAATAACGGTGTTTGTGGGCCTGCCGCTGGGCTTTCCTCTGTGTTTGAGACCGTTTTGGCACAGTGGTTGGCGGCCAGACGCAACGCAGGAGGTGAGGAAGTTATGACATCCCAGTGGAAGGGAAATCAGTGCCGAGTGTTGTTATTCCTTGTGCTTTGCCTCGGTGGAATGGTTCTTTAAACAGCAGGGAAGCGCCTGCCGGCAACGGCAGAGACTCTCCGAGGAAATAGGCCTTCAGGCACAGCCTTCTGAGCCTGCCATTCAAGCCCTTGGAGCGAGGCGTGAACGGAAAAGGACTCAGTTGGATTCAGCATCTCCCTGAAGGCTTTGGCCGGAGAAGAGCATCTCCTCCAGTGCATCCATCAAAAATGGGAGGCTGCTAAAACGACTTTTCTTGCCACAAGCATCCAAGACATGGCCGCCCTGTCCCAAGGCTCTCTTAGAATCATAGAATCCCAGAATCCTAGTGTTGGAAGAGACCTCATGGGCCATCATCCAGTCCAACCCCATTCCGCCAAGAAGCAGGAATACCGCATTCAAAGCACCCCTGACAGATGGCCATCCAGCCTCTGTTTCAAAGCTTCCAAAGAAGGAGCCTCCACCACACTCCCCCCGGGGCAGAGAGTTCCACTGCTGAACAGCTCTCACAGCCAGGAAGTTCTTCCTCGTGTTCAGACAGAATCTCCATTGCGTCCTAGTCTCCAGGGAAGTAGAAAGGAAGCTTCCTCCCTCCTCCCTGTGGCTTCCTCTCACATATTTATACATAGCTCTCATCATATCTCCTCTCAGCCTTCTCTTCTTCAGGCTAAACATGCCCAGCTCCTTAAGCCGCTCCTCATAGGACTTGTTCTTCAGCCCCTTGATCTGCTCCCTCCTCCCCGTGGCTTCCACTCACATATTTATACATGGCTATCATATCTCCTCTCAGCCTTCTCTTCTTCAGGATAAACATGCCCAGCTCCTTAAGTCTCTCCTCATAGGGCTTGTTCTCTAGACCCTTGATCATTTGAGTCGCCCTCTTTCTCTGGACACATTCCAGCTTAGAGTCAATATCTCTCTTGAATTGTGGTGCCCAGAATTGGACACAGTGTGCTTCCAGGTAAAGTGGTCTAACCAAGGCGGAATAGAGCATGGGGAGCATGACTTCCCTAGATCTAGACACTAGGCTCCTCTTGATGCAGGACAACATTCCATTGGCTTTTTTTGCCACCACATCACATTCCTGGCTCATGTTCACCTTCCTCCCCACGAGGACTCCAAGATCTTTTCCACACATCCTGCTCTCTCTCAAGACAGGCCCCATGGTCCCCCATTCTGTCTCTTTGCATTTCGCTTTTCCTGCCCAAGTGGAGTATCTTGCATTTGTCACTGTTGAACTTCATTTTGGCCCATCTCTCTCATTTGTGAAGATGGTTTTGAGTCCTGCTCCTGTCCTCTGGAGTCTTGACTCTCCCTCCCAATTTGGTGTCGTCTGCAAACTTGATGATCCTGCCTTCTCGCCCTTCATCTAAGTCATGAATGAAGATCCTGAGCAGGACCGGGCCCAGGACAGAAACCTGCGGCACTCCACTCGTCCCTTCTTTCCAGGATGAAGAGGAGGAAGCCTTGGGGAGAATCACCCTCTGGGTTCGTCCATTTAACCAATTCCAGATCCACCTCACCGTAGTTTTGCCTCGTCCACTTTGGACTAGTTTCCTTGCCAGAAGGTCATGGGGGACCTTGTCAAAGGCCTTTGAGTGATGTGTCAATGGAAAATGACTCTGTTGGATTCAGCATCTCCCTGAAGGCTTTTGCTGGAGAGCATCTCCTCCAGTGCATCCAAAGCAATGCGCAGGCTTGAAAATGTGAAATGGCTAAAAGGGCCTATCTTGCCACGAGCCTCCAAGACATGGCCGCCCTGTCCCAAGGCTCTCTTAGGATAATGTTTCTCAACCTCGGGGTCGGGACCCCTGGGGGGGGGGTCATGAGGGAGTGTCAGAGGGGTCGCCAAAGACCATCAGCAAAGCACAGTATATTCTGTTGGCCATGGGGGAAGTTTGGCCGAATCGTATCATTGGTGGTGACCCCCAACCACAACATTATTTTTGTTGCGACTTCATAACTCTAATTTTGCTCCTGTTATGAATCGGACTGTAAATCCCTGATATGCAGGATGTATTTTCATTCACTGGACCAAATTTGGCACAAATACCCATTATGCCCAAATTTGAATACTGGTGGGGTTGTGGGGGAGATTGATTTGGTCATTTGGGAGTTATAGTTGCTAGGATTTATAGTCCACCTACAATCAAAGAGCATTCTGAACTCCACCAATGATGGAATTGAACCAAACTCGGCACACAGGACTCCCATGACCAAGAGAAAATACTGGAAGGGTTTGGTGGGCATTGATCTTGAGTTTAGGAGCTGTAGTTCTCTGTAGCACTGTGGACTCAAACAATAATGTATCTGGGCCAAACTTGACACAGATACTCAATATGCCCAGATGTGAACACTGGTGGAGTTTGGGGAAAATAGACGGTGACATTTGGGAGTTGTAATTGCTGGGATTTATAGTTCACTTGCAATCAAAGAGCATTCTGAACCCCATCAACGATAGAATTGGGCCAGACTTCCTACACAGAACCCCCATGACCAACAGAAAATACTGTGTTCTCTGATGGTCTTTGGCGACCCTTCTGACACCCCCTCGCGACCCCCCAGGGGTCCCGACCCCCAGGTTGAGAACCACTGGTCGAGACAGCCACTGGAAACATCAGAAGGCTCAAGCACCCTTGGGTAGTGCTTCACTCCTTTTCATTGAAGGCGCCCCACCCCATCTCTTTGGCTTGGCTCCATCCCTGCGACCTGGCGCCCCTCTTCTCGTCTCCCTTTGACTCTCCTGCTCTCCTCCTCCATCGACTCTCCTGGCCTCGTTCAGAGTAGAAAGCGTTCTCCTCTTTCCTTGCGTCAACATCTGTCTTTTCTTGGGCCAAGGAGGGTGGAGGGAGGCGGGACCCCATCTCTCTGCTTCAAAGACATTTCTTTGGCTCCTTGGGTTGAGTTGATGGTCCTGGCTGGAAGAGCGTGTCTGTGAACCTCATGGAAACAAGACCGAAAAGGGTTGTGTCGATTCGTAATGGTTGAAAGAGAATGAGGTGTGTTCCCTGAGACAATGCTGTTCGTCGAGCAGAGGTTACTCTGTTTTGAATAAAGGAAGCCATTTGGGAGGGCTCGATCATCCTAAAGGGTATACTAGGCAGGAAAGATGTGTGTGTGTGTGTGTGTGTGTGTGTGTGTGTGTATATCCATATGTACGTATTCATATACATACGCACACATTATTCTGTAGGCATGTGGCTGGCAGGCAGGAAAGCCCTGTTCTGAATGGAGTCAGGAGTAGATGTGTGTATCCGAGGAAGTCGTTGGCAGAGGTCCTTGGCCCAGTTGGGCTTCAGAAGAGGGGCGGCCCATCTTTCTTCTGGCTCTTCTGTCTCTGGATCTTGATGCTGCGTCCCACTGAGATCTTCCGCGCAAAGCCCAGATCACAAGGCTGCTGAAAAACGGGGTCAGTGGGGCGATTCCCACAGAGAACATCACAATCCAGAGAGAAGGTTTGATGCCCCCGTTCCCAACCGGCATTTTATCATATCTTTAATGGCATAACCAAGGCAACTGAGATGGTACACACAGACTGTTCTTGTCTGGTTGAAGATCAGGTTCTGTCGTTGGTGGGGTTCAGAATGCTCTTTGATTGTAGGTGAACTATAAATCCCAGTAACTACAACTCCCAAATGTCAATGTCCCCCAAACTCCATCGGTGTCCATATTTGGGCTTATGGAACATTCGTGCCAAGTTTGGTCCAGATCCATCCTTGTTTGAGTCCACAGTGCTCTCTGTATGTAGGTGAACTACAACTCCCAAACTCAAGGTCAATGCCCACCAAACCCTTCTAGTGTTTTCTGTTTGTCATGGGAGTCGTGTGTGCCAAGATTGGTTCAATTTCATTGTTGGTGGAGTTCAGAATGCTCTTTGATTGTAGGTGAACTACAAATCCCAGGAACTACAACTCCCAAATAACAAACTCAATTTTTTGAGTGATGGTCACTCCTTGGGTTAGTAGGTGCTGTGGCCAACCTTCCCTCCCTCTTTCTCTCTCGCCTTCCTTCCTTCTCTCCCTCTTTCCTTTGTTCCTTCCTTTTTTCCTTTCCTTCTCTCTTTCCTCCCCCCTTCCCTTCCTCCCCCCTTTTCTTTTCTTTTCTTTTCTTTTCCTTCTTTCTCTCCTTTCTTCCTTCTCTCCCTCTTTTATTTCCTTGCTCTTCACTTCCATCCCTCCTTCTATCTTTCCTGCTTTCTTTCCCTCCCTCCCTCTTTCTCTCTCTACTTTCTTCTCTCCCTCTTTCCTTCGTTCCGTTTTTTCCTTTCCTTCTCTCTTTCCTCCCTCCTTCCCTTCCTCCCCCCTTTTCTTTTCTTTTCTTTTCTTTTCCTTCTTTCTCTCCTTTCTTCCTTCTCTCCATTTCCTTCCTTTGGTCTTTGCTTCCATCCCTCCTTCTCTTTTTCCTGCGTTCTTTCCCTCCCTCTTTCTCTCTCCTTTCTTCTCTCCCTCTTTCCTTCGTTCCGTTTTTTCCTTTCCTTCTCTCTTTCCTCCCTCCTTCCCTTCCTCCCCCCTTTTCTTTTCTTTTCTTTTCTTTTCCTTCTTTCTCTCCTTTCTTCCTTCTCTCCATTTCCTTCCTTTGGTCTTTGCTTCCATCCCTCCTTCTCTTTTTCCTGCGTTCTTTCCCTCCCTCTTTCTCTCTCCTTTCTTCTCTCCCTCTTTCCTTCGTTCCTTCCTTTTTTTTTCCTTTCCTCCCTCCCTCCCTCCCTCCCTCTCTCCCTCCCTCCCTCTCTCCCCCTTTTCTTTTCTTTTCTTTTCCTTCTTTCTCTCCTTTCTTCCTTCTCTCCATTTCCTTCCTTTGGTCTTTGCTTCCATCCCTCCTTCTCTTTTTCCTGCATTCTTTCCCTCCCTCTTTCTCTCTCCTTTCTTCTCTCCCTCTTTCCTTCGTTCCTTCCTTTTTTTTCCTTTCCTCCCTCCCTCCCTCCCTCCCTCTCTCCCTCCCTCCCTCTCTCCCCCTTTTCTTTTCTTTTCTTTTCCTTCTTTCACTCCTTTCTTCCTTCTCTCCCTTTCCTTCCATCCCTCCTCCTCTCTTTCCTGCTTTCTTTCCCTCCCTCCCTCTTTCTCTCTCTCCTTTCTTCTCTCCCTCTTCCCTTCCTTCCCTTCTTGACCTTTTACCTGGGCGCTGGAAGGAAGGATCCTGGGAGCCAGGCGCGGAGCAGGCGGGCAGGAGAGAGGGAGGCGCTTTGGAGGCAGGCCTCGCTCACCCAGTGCCAGGGTCCCCTCTTTTCTCTGCCATGGCTGCGAGGCACCTTCTCGCCCGTTTGCCGGTCGGGCATGCCGTTGGTGCCTCTCACGCTGGCTGTGCTCGCGCGGCAGGGGTGGGGGGGGGGGGGAGAATAGATTCGGACGCATGCGCAGTGTTCTCTTTTAAAATTTAAGGTCTTACTGTTTTTTGGGGGGAATTTTTTTGAGTGCAAGACATAGATTGCCCTGAATGCTGTGTTCTGTCCAAATTTGGTGGTCAATTCCCCCAGTGGTTTTTGAGTTTTGTTAATCCCACAGACGAACATTACATTTTTATTTCTATAGAGAAAGACTTCTGGTTGTGTGCAGTTTGGTGTTTTTCTGCAAGGTGACTCTACTCTGAGGTGCGACACATGGTGAGGCGAGGGAGAGAGACTATTTCCTTATTAAAAACCTCTTTGTTCTTATACTGATTCAGTTTCTTCTTTTATATTGGCTGGGACTTTCTGCGTGCTGTTAAACCTTTGTACTTTTATTCACAGGCAATGAGACACTCTTATGTATAACCAAGTAACACAGTTTATAACTTCTGGCTCCAACGCTTGTGGTTACATTTGTGTTTTGTTGCAATCCTGAGGTTTACAGTCAGTATCATTTACGTGGTTTACTTTTCTGAATAGACTTTCAATGTTTCACATTCACAAACATGTTACTTGCTTTACACACTCTTGGCTGAATTATATTCTGACTAAAACAACACTGGCTTTCTTTATGTACCTTAAAACTCGAGCTCTATTTAACTAACTGCTTCTCTATATCAGAAGTCTTTAACACATCTTCATAACTCCTTATTTCTAACAGGCACTCAAAAAACCAACTCTCCTCTTCACACACAGATTCCTGATTGTCATTTTCAAACTCCCTCACTCTAACTGCCTCTTTCAAAACCTTGGCTCCGCCCCTTTGGAATGTTCATCTCTGCCCTCCCCAACTGTCATTTTGGCCTAGCAGCCTTTTCAAATCCTGGGCCTATGCTAATCTGCATATGACCAATCGGCTTCACATATGCAAATAAATCCTATCTCTGTTGTTGCTACCCTGTCTGTGCCTATTCTTTCCTATCTGCCATATATAAACATAGAGCTATACACCAAAAATTTAACATAGAGTAGCAATTTCGCTACACATGGCTTCTTTCCTGTGTCACTTTAGTTCACGCGGGCCACAGTTTCAGTCTCAAACACACAAAGGCTTGAAGAAATGGTAAAAGTTGCGTGGCCAGATTTCTTGTAAAACATACATTTGCCAGATCTGGAGCCTTGTTCCGGATGTTTGCTTGGCTTTATGATTTGTTTATTGTCACTCGAGGAGAAATCCGCTCATAATTTGAAGAAGGGCTCTGTTCTGTCATGCACTGGGCCTGTAAAGAATTTCCTTTGGAACAGGACGTGCAACCTTTGCCCAGTGGGAAGCCCAAGGAGAAGTTCTCAGAGGTTTTCCACCACAAATGACCTTTAGATGGCTTGTGAAGTATAACAAAGTCCTTTATTAATGAACAATCAAACAGAAATAAAGCTAAACAAATGCTTCCAAGCTTTATGCAACTGGGGACTTCCTAATCTTGCCCACGAAGGACAGGCAACTGTCTTCAATAACTTCTTCTTTACTTTAAAGGAAAATCCCCTTTTCAACTTCTCTCAGGCTGACTGTAATCTAACCCTTACTGATGTGGGCTCCGCTACCGGGTCGAACTGCGTCTCGAGCACTGAGTGGACCTACCAGTAAAGGCTTAGATATTCTCCAGCTGGAGTTCTTTGGTCTTTAGGGCTGTTTTCCTGGAAATCTTTGGAGACTCTTAAGACTGTTTTCCCCCGGAAAGTCTTGGATGCTCTTAAGACTGTTTCCCCCCGGAAAGTCTTGGATGCTCTTAAGACCTTTCTCCCCCAGAAAGTCTTAAGGGTTGAAGCTTTTGTACAGGGGAAGCTTGCACACATCCTGTACATTAGCTTTCCTTGCTGAGACTGACTAAAAATGGCTCCCTTCCCAATTGCCCTGAGCAAGGGGCGGAACCAAAACTTAACGATGATGGACAGGAATGATGTGGGCTCCACTACCGGGTCGAACTGCGTCTCGAGCACCGAGTGGACCTACCAGTAAAGGCTTAGATATTATCCAGTTGGAGTTCTTTGGTCTTTAGGGCTGTTTCCCTGGAAATCTTTGGAGACTCTTAAGACTGTTTCCCCCCGGAAAGTCTTGGATGCTCTTAAGACTGTTTCCCCCCGGAAGGTCTTAAGGGTTGAAGCTTTTGTACACATCCTGTACATTAGCTTTCTTTGTTGAGACTGACTAAAAATGGCTCCCTTCCCTTCCCAATTGCCCTGAGCAAGGGGTGGGACCAAAACTTAACGATGATGGACAGGAAGCCTACCCTATGACTGCAACCAAAGGAAGCCACCTTCCTGCAGAGTCCCTGAAACCTTGGACTGCAAGCAAACATTTAATACAAAGCAAATAAAGATGGAGTTCCTGGTAGAGCCGTACCAGCCCAGGCTCCCTGCTTGTTTATGGGTCTGCGCTGTCGTTTTCATTAAGAGCCAATGGTTCGATAGGATGCTGAACCGCAATATCTTAGATCAGTGAGGAATCTTTCCCGGTGCGCCAAGGCTGGCCATTATATATTCAAAACAGGGACCTAATGTTTCAGAGTTTCATATTCTCCGATAATTATATGGTTCAATGCGAGTGATTATATCTCTCCTTCAGTCTGGGGCTGAAAAGTTTGGGTGAGCCGGCTGCCTTGTAATTGACTGCCGAGGCAGAATGGGCCAGCCTTGTGGAAAGAAAAAAGATGATAAACGACGCCGGCGAGGATTCATAGATTTATTAAATTTCTATCAAACTGTGCCACAAAAAAATCTGCTCAAGTTGGGGAGAGGCTTGGGCTTTTTAATCAAAATTCATGAGTCCCGGTCCTTGGTTCAGTAGGTCCGAGGAAGGCTTGAATTGAAGGCTGATTAAGGGAAATAAAAGGTTTATTTGAAGTAATTTTTCAATGACGGCTTTTAATTGGATGTTAAATCAAATTCTTATCTGCCTTTCTGCAGATAGCGCATTCTATGAAATACAGTTTGGGGCTTCCCCACTGAAACCGAGACGCAGAAGAACCATTGACTTCTCGGGAGGGAAGGCGGGCCGGGGGGGGGGGGGGGGAGCCACCCCAAATGGACGCAACCGTTCTCAGAGTTATGGGTGCTGCAAACATGGTGGACAAGGGGGGGGGGGGTTGCAGGACTTCCAGGGGGCAAACCAACATGTTTCCCTCTCCCATCCCAATGGAGGCTCCACCAGAATATGAGGGAGGACTTCTCGGTGGCGAGGGATGTTCAGCAGTGGGATACTGCCTTGGAGCGGGGCATCTGTAAAGAGTGCTTTGCTTGTGTGCTCCTGCAAAGAATCATAGAATCCTAGAATCAAAGAGTTGGAAGAGACCTCATGGGCCAGCCAGTCCAACCCCATTCTGCCAAGAAGCAGGAATATTGCATTCAAATCACCCCTAACAGATGGCCATCCAGCTTCTGTTTAAAAGCCTCCAAAGAAGGAGCCTCCACCACACTCTGGGGCAGAGAGTTCCACTGATGAACGGCTCTCAGAGTCAGGAAGTTCTTCCTCATGTTCAGATGGAATCTCCTCTCTTGTAGTTTGAAGCCATGGCTCCATTGCGTCCTAGTCTCCAGGGAAGCAGAAAGGAAGCTTGCTCCCTCCTCCTCCCTGTGGCTTCCTCTCACATATTTATACATGGCTATCATATCTCCTCTCAGCCTTCTCTTCTTCAGGCTAAACATGCCCAGCTCCTTAAGCCGCTCCTCATAGGGCTTGTTCTCCAGACCCTTGATCATTTTAGTCGCCCTCCTCTGGACACATTCCAGCTTGTCAATATCTCACATATTTATACATGGCCTTCATCATGTCTCCTCTCAGCCTTCTCTTCTTCAGGCTAAACATGCCCAGCTCCTTAAGCCGCTACTCATAGGGCTTGTTCTCCAGACCTTTTATCATTTTACTCGCCCCCCTCTGGACACATTCCAGCTTGTCAATATCTCTCTTGAATTGTGGTGCCCAGAATTGGACACAATATTCCAGATGTGGTCTAACCAAAGCAGAATAGAGGGGTAGCATTACTTCCCTAGATCTAGACATAGAATCAAAGAGTTGGAAGAGACCTCATGGGCCAGCCAGTCCAACCTGCCAAGAAGCAGGAATATTGCATTCAAATCACCCCTGACAGATGGCCATCCAGCTTCTGTTTCAAAGCCTCCAAAGAAGGAGCCTCCACCACGTCCCCACCAGACGCATTTGCAAAGCTGGTGGGACCAAGAGCAGGGCCTCCCCAGTAGATCTTAAACTACGAGGTGGGGCGTAGCAAGGATGCCAGACCATGGGAAGTCTTCAACCAATGGATGCCGAATTGTAGGACGTTTCCATGGTTCTTTCCTAGTTTGCATGCCTTTCAGCTAATGTGGTTCTCCCTCCTTTATTGCGTTCCTTGCAGAGCACGCTGCTCGTTGTAACAGATTGCACCCAGATTAATTGAAAGGATCACTTCCCAGACTGACCGGTTAATCCGATCATCATGATGACTAAAGCGTGGTAAGATGTGTTCCACACTGGGCATGCACACTCAGCAGCAGAGTAGCATAGCGCAAGGGCAGATGTCTTCACTGTGTCTGGTTGTGACCCCCAGGTTGTGCCAGTCAGCTTTCGTATGATATTGTTTCTAGCGCCCACTTTTTGCTTAATGTTCAGGCAGTGCTTCTTGTAGGTCAGAGCACGGTCCAGAGTGACTCCTCCCAGGTATTTGGGTGCGCTGCAATGCTCCCGTGGGATTCCTTCCTTCCCAGGTAATCATCCTCAGAGCTCGGGATGCTTGTCTGTTCTTAAGGTGAAAGGCACGTCTGTGTTTTAGATCAGTGTTTCTCAACCTGGGGGTCGGGACCCCTGGGGGGGTGTCAGGGGGGTCACCTAAGACCATCAGAAAACACAGTATCATGGGGATCTGTGTGGGAAGTTTGGCCTAATTCTATTGTTGGTGCCGGGTTCAGAACGCTCTTTAATTGTAGGTGAACTATAAATCCCAGCAACTACAACTCCCAAATGTCAAGTCTATTTTCCCCAAACTTCACCAGTGTTCACATTTGTGCATATTGAGTATTTGTGCCAAGTTTGGTCCAGATCTATTATTGTTTGAGGCCACAGTGCTTTCTGGATGTAGGTAAACTATAACTTCCAAACTCAAGGTCAATGTCCACCAAACCCTTCAAGTATTTTCTGTTGGTCATGCGAGTCAAGTGTGCCAAGTTTGGTTCAATTCCATCATTGGTGGAGTTCAGAATGTTCTTTGATTGTAGGTGAACTATAAATCAGAAAAAAACTACAACTCCCAAATGACAAAATCACACACACACTCCCAAACCCACCAGTATTCAAATTTGTGTGAATCAGGTATTTGTGCCAAATTTGGTCCAGTGAAGGAAAATACATCCTGCATATATTTACATTACAATTCATAATGGTAGCAAAGTTACAATTATGAAGTAGCAACGGAAATAATTTTATGGTTGGGGGTCACCACAACATGTGGAACTGTGTTAAGGGGTCGCGGCATTAGGAAGGTTGAGAAACACTGTTTTAGATGGATGAGGGATCAGCTGGTTTTCCCTGTAATAGGCAGTAAGAGCAGCTAGAGCTTCTGTTCAACCATCTCAAAGCTCCCTGCTTGGGCGGTGATGGCACGATCGTCAGCATAGACGAAACACTCTGTCCCTTCTGGCAGTGGCTGGTCATTTGTGTAGATGTTGAACATGGATGGAGCAAACATCTTGGTAGTTAATTAAACGTCCTTTGACCATTATCTGGCCCCTTGGAGTGCCTCTGGTGTTGCCGCAAGGAGGTCCTCCATGGTGCATCATGTGGCTGGGCTCATGTTGCATCGCAGCAGGTGGTCAGTGGTTTGCTCTTCTCCGCACTTGCATGTCGTGGACTCCACTTTGTGGCCCCATTTCTGAAGGTTGGTTCTGCATCTCGTGGGGCCAGAGCGCAGTCTGTTCAGCGTCTTCTGTTTGTGAGGCCGGTGGGACCAAGAGCAGGGCCTCCCCAGTAGATCTTAAACTACGAGGTGGAACGTAGTAAGGTGCCAGATCATGCGAAGCCTTCAACCAATAGATGCTGGATTGTAGGACATTTCCATGGGACCCGACATGGCTCTTTTCCAGTTTGCATGCCTTGCAGCTAATGGTGTTCCTCCCTCCTTGGTTGCCGTTGACCAGAGCACGCTGCTCGTTGTTACAGATTGCACCCAGATTAATTGAACGGATCACTTCCCAGACTGACCGGTTAATCCGATCATCATGATGACTAAAGTTTATTAATTGCCGTCTAATTTGCTGTTGTCAAAAGAATGCTGATCTCTGTTTGCATTCGATGGGGTTCCGGTCAATTCCAACTGCAAGGTACTTAACCAATTATCTCAAGTCATGGCAGTCTTGTTGTTCCTCCTCCTCCTCTTCCTCCTCCTCCACTTCTCAAGCAGTTGTGTGTTTTGCTTTGGGTTAATTGCAATTTCCAGTCTTCAGGGGGAGGTTTCTGGCTGCAAAAGGTTCCCCGACCATGGCAGCCTTTGGAGTGACAGAGTGGATTAGCGCAGACTTAAGCCAGTGACCCCCAAGCTCTGGCGACTGTCACGTTGCATCCGAGGGAAGCACAACCGGGCTGCCTCCGCTCAGGTTCCTGGAAACCACAAGATGATGAGAGACGACACGTCCCACCACAGAGCAGGAGTTCTCCTTCCTTGGGCCACAATCCTCCAAATCGAAGCCGCAAGAGGTCACGTCACTGTGTGCCCAGAACCAGCCAACGGGGATCACGCTCAACTTGCGCAAGGTTTTCTTCTCGCTCTGCAGGAAAACCTGCCTTTTTTTTGGAATAATTTTTATTACTAACACAAAATAGCATGAAATAACATAGGATACAGTGCAATTATACAGACATTGTGTAAACTACTATATATATAGATAATAAAAGAGGAAAAGGGGGAAAAAAGAGAGAGAGAAGGAAAGAAAGAAAAAATTCTGACTTCCGTTCTTCTTCCTTTTGCCATTTATCAGTTCATATTGCAGTTCTATGTTTTTCTAGAAAAACAAAAAGAAACAAGTTTTCCCTCCATCTTCTATTCTACTTGTCCTCATTCTTTTTATTTATTGTCCATTTTTCATATAGTCCTCAAGGACCTTCCAGTCAGTCATTCTTAGTCCTGAACGTCTGAACATGAGGAAGAACTTCCTGACTGTGAGAGCCGTTCAGCAGTGGAACTCTCTGCCCCGGAGGGAGTGTGGTGGAGGCTCCTTCTTTGGGAGCTTTTAAACAGGGGCTGGATGGACATCTGTCGGGGGTGATTTGAATGTAATATTCCTGCTTCTAGGCAGAATGGGGCTGGACTGGAGGATGGCCCAGGAGGTCTCTTCCCACTCTAGGATTCTATGATTCTATGATTCTAAGAACTTCCTGACTGTGAGAGCCGTTCAGCAGTGGAACTCCCTGCCCCAGAGGGAGTGTGGTGGAGGCTCCTTCTTTGGAGGCTTTTAAGCAGAGGCTGGATGGCCATCTGTCAGGGGTGATTTGAATGCAATATTCCTGCTTCTTGGCAGAATGGCGTTGGACTGGATGATGGCCCAGGAGGTCTCTTCCAACTCTTTGATTCTCTGATTCCCATTATGTTGTTTGAGCAAAAATGTCATTTTATCCATATCTATATCCTTTATTTCCCTTATTTTATCCAACCATTGTGTCTTCGAAGGAATTATTTCCTGTTTCCAAAATTTGGCGAATACAATTCTCGCCGCTGTTACAGAAAATGTAAACAATTTATCCATACCGTTATCATTAAATATCTCCGATTCAAACATTCCTAAAAGATAAAGTTCTGGTTTCATCGAGAAATCAATATATATATATATATATATATATATATATACACACATTCTGTATGTATTATTTTCCAATACTCTGCAGTTTTGTCACAAGACCACCACATGTGGTAATATGGCCCTTCATGAGACGTACATTTCCAACATTTAGTGTCAACATTTTTATACATTATTCCTATTTTCTTTTGGTGTAATATGCCTACGGTGTAACATTTTCAACCAATTTCCTGGTAGGTCTGTAGCATCAGTGTATTTTAACCGTTTTGTCCAAATTTGTTCCCATTCCCTCATCTCAATCGTGTCTTTTTCTTTTCTTTTCTTTTCTCTCTTTCTCTCCCCCAACTGCTTTCTTCCCATGTTTTCTTTTTTCCTGGCAAGCGCAGCTGTCATCTTTCTAAATGCAATACAGCAGAGAGGAAATAATGTCCATAGGACTTAAGAAATGGAAAGAGAGGGGAAATCTGCCTCCCGCTGAGTGTGAAGAATGGAGCTTCTCTCTTTTTCTTAAAATGTATAGAATCAAAGAGTTGGAAGAGACCTCCTGGGCCATCCAGTCCAACCCCATTCTGTCAAGAAGAAGGAAAATCGCATTCAAAGCACCCCTGACAGATGGCCATCCAGCCTCTGTTTAAAAGCTTCCAAAGAAGGAGCCTCCACCACACTCCCTCCGGGGCAGAGAGTTCCACTGCTGAACGGCTCTCCCAGTCAGGAAGTTCTTCCTCATGTTCAGATGGAATCTCCTCTCTTGTAGTTTGAAGCCATTCTTCCATTGCGTCCTAGTCTCCAGGGAAGCAGAAAGGAAGCTTGCTCCCTCCTCCTCCCTGTGGCTTCCTCTCACATATTTATACATGTCTATCATATCTCCTCTCAGCCTTCTCTTCTTCAGGCTAAACATGCCCAGCTCCTTAAGCCGCTCCTCATAGGGCTTGTTCTCCAGACCCTTGATCTGCTCCCTCCTCCTCCCTGTGGCTTCCTCTCACATATTTATACATGGCCCTCATCATATCTCCTCTCAGCCTTCTCTTCTTCAGGCTAAACATGCCCAGCTCCTTAAGCCGCTCCTCATAGGGCTTGTTCTCCAGATCCTGGATCATTTGAGTCTCCCTCTTCCTCTGGACACATTCCAGCTTAGAGTCAATATCTCTCTTGAATTGTGGTTCTCAGGGACCACCTGCAGTTGCTGGCGCTGGCACTCAGCCGCCGACCACCGGACTGCAGCACTGAAGAGGCGCACCTCACGGATTCCCAGCGTGTCCTGCTCCAGCGCCACCACTAGCCTCTCCAGGTCAATGCCAGTGAAGCCTTTGGCATTGATGGCATCCAACGTGTTCTTATCTATGTTCTCCAGGCAAAGGCTTGCCAACTGGGGCTCATCAAAGAGCCTGGCCAGTCTGATGATAAGAATAATAATTAATAATAATAACTGTTTATATTCCGCTCTACCTCCCCAAAGGGACTCAGGGCGGATGAGAGTATAGCCTGATAGTATAGTGAATGGAAGGAGGTCCACGGAGTCACTCTTTGGGGCCAAGATATTCCTACAGCTTGAAAGTTCAAAGATCAATTGAGGTGAGATGAGTGGCTCTGCCTCTCTTCACATTTTGGGTCTCATTCCCACCTAGGAATGCCTATAAAGGAGCGAGAGAGCAAGAGAGAGAAAACGGATGGGGAGGGTCCTTGGGAATGCCCCAGGATGAGAGCTGCTCCTGCTGCCAGAAGTGGGCTTGTGAGGTGCCTCCGTTGCGCCGGGATGTGATGTTCCCTCCCCAGCACAATTAGAGGCTCGATTCATGTCTTGCGGAGGGCTGGGAAGGAGGGTAATTTGAGGCAGCCGAGAGGACTCTCAATGCCAAAACAATAAGGATAATTCATTCAGCGGTAAGGGATTGTTATGACACATTTTCTATTATTAATCTGGTTAGAGGGTCCAGGTTAAATGGCGGCAGTCGATTAAAAGATATACGGACGGGGGGAGCGCTCTATATTTATTACCGGGTTAAGGAAAAGCATATTTGGTGGAGACAAATCGCATCACGGAAGAGCGCACCAAGAGTGATTGAAAGGGCGCCTTTTGTGGGAATGCGCCGTCTCAATGAGAAAGGGAAACAGGCCCTCCTTTAGGGAGGCAGGTGTGTACGTCCAGGTGAAGCCCGGTGGCATCAGGTTGGATTTGCAGCCGGTAAAGAAAAATGTTTGTAATGGCCCAGCCTTTGTGGGCGTGTTTCGAAGTAGGTCCGCACCCAGGGGCGGCTCGTCCATTACTCAAAGTAAGCGGTCGCAGAACACTTTTTTTTTTGCCAAGGGCGCAGAGGCGCCTCTGTAAATGCCCCTCAACCGCCACTTGAGGAGCGACCCCTCAGCTCACAACACCCCTAGCCGTCTGGGGGGAGCCTCGGCAACCCATTACGCAAAGTAAGCATTTGCAGTAGAGTTTATTTTGCCCAGGGGCACTCTTGAGGTGCTCTTGGGGGAAAATATACCTTGACATATGCGAGTTGTAGTTACTGGGATGTATAGTTCACCTACAATCAAAGAGCATTCTGAACTCCACCAATGATGGAATTGAACCAAATATGGCACACAGAACTCCCACGACGAACAGAAAATATATATCAATGATTGGGTGGGGGGGGGGGCGCCAAAATACTGTTTGCTTACCGTTGAAAATTACCTAGGGCCACCTCTGTCCGCACCCATGTGCTGTCGATACTAAAGAGTTAAATTTATTTATTTGTTTGTTTACAGTATTTATATTCCGCCCTTCTCCTCACTCCACAGGGGACTCAGGGTGGATTAAAAGGTACATATACATGGCAAACATTCAATGCCATAGACACACAACATATATAGATAGACACACAGAAGCTATTTAACATTCCAGCTTTTCATGAGGGTATTCTGGCCACCAGGAGAGCTGTTGCTTCACCCTCCATTTGAGACACTGATCGAGTACTTCCTCATTCTTTCCATGCTTGCTGGAGATTTTTATGGCATCATAAATTAACCTCCCCGCATAAACTACTTGACAGATGCAACTGTCTTTCAAGCTGCAAAAGTCAATCGCAAGCAACACAAATTGGTCGGAAGCTCACTCTGACCCAGGTTGGCTTCGAACTCATGACCTTTTGGTCAGTAGTGATCTTACAGGAGGGCAAACTCCAGCCAGCCTAAAACAGGTGTGGGTTCGTACACAGAGATGCAGGTAGGCGGGTCCCAAACCATTCAGGGCTTTGTAGGTAAGGGCCTGCAACTTGAATTGGGTCCGGAAGGTAAATGGCAGCCAGTGGAGCTCCTTGAACAGGAGGGTTGACCTCTCCCTGTAAGGAGCACAAGTTAACAACCTGGAGCCGCCCACTGGACCAATTGAAATTTCCGAGCTGTCTTCAAGGGCAGCCCCACATAGAGTGCATTACAGTAGTCCAATCTGGAGGTGACTAAGGCATGGACCACCCTGGCCAGATCCGCCTTCCCGAGGTACGGTCGCAGTTGGCGCCTCAAGCGTCAGTGATGAGTCCAGGAGGATTCCCAGACTGCGGACCTGAGACTTCAGGGGGAGTGTAACCCCGTCCAACACAGGTTGTCACCCTATACCCTGATCCGGTTTGCAATCGATCAGGAGGACCTCTGTCTTGTCGGGATTGATCCTCAGCTTATTCCTGACAAGCTGGAATGTGTCCATAGGAGGGTGACTAAAATGATCAAGGGTCTGGAGAACAAGCCCTATGAGGAGCGGCTTAGGGAACTGGGCATGTTTAGCCTGAAGAAGAGAAGGCTGAGAGGAGATATGATAGCCATGTATAAATATGTGAGAGGAAGCCACACGGAGGAGGAGGGAGTAAGCTTGTTTTCTGCTTCCTTGGAGACTAGGACGCAATGGAACAATGGCTTCAAACTACAAGAGAGGAGATTCCACCTGAACATGAGGAAGAACTTCCTGACTGTGAGAGCCGTTCAGCAGTGGAACTCTCTGCCCCGGAGGGAGTGTGGTGGAGGCTCCTTCTTTGGAAGCTTTTAAACAGAGATTGGATGGCCATTTGTCAGGGATGATTTGAATGCAATTTTTTGGCTTCTTGGCAGAATGGGATTGGACTGGATGGCCCAGGAGGTCTCTTCCCACTCTTTGATTCTATGATTCTATGATTCCTCCTCATCCAGACAGCCACAGCGGCCAGGCACTCGTCCAGCACCCGAGAGGCTTCAACCAAACACAAGGGATTGTTATCCACTTACTTACTTATCGTATCTAAGGGTCAGTTGGATGGAATAATGCCCCCTTTGACTTCCATTTTCCGCACTTCATGAGACTTTTAACAGCTGTCACGATCAAAAATTAACCTTGCCAACGTCCTACATTTAAGGTGTGTGGCGGAAAAAAAGAGATGAAGCAGCCTGATGTAGTTTTCCAAGCAGTTGGTTTCTTGGGAGCTGGATTTAAAACACACGCAGAGCTTGCTGGCTTGTTCCTCCGGCCATCGAGGGTGCATCGCCCTGGAATGGGCACCGGGATCAATGCCGCGCTCATTCTTTTTTCCCTGTCCATCTGCAGCACAGGACAAGTCTCCGTTAGGTTAATTTAATTTTAATCCTCGCTGTTTCCCTCCAGGCGGGATGGGATGGGACTTGGTTACAGTATTTGGCAAATCAAATTAAGGACTGTTATGTTAATAGGTTTTGCAAAATGAGCGGACACGTCTATTACTTGAAGGCACAACTCCACCCGCCCTCCAAGCAGGGAGAGTTTGGGAAGGGTTTCTGTGCTGGTGGTTTACCTTCAAGGCCTTTCTGACTGATGAGACCCTAAAACAGTGGTTCTCAACCCCTTAATCCAGTCCCCCATGTTGTGTTGACCCCCAACCATAACATTGTTTTCATTGCTACTTCAGAACAGTCATTTTCCTACTGTTATGAATCATCATGTAAATATCTGATATGCAGGATGCATTTTCATTCACTGGACCAAACTGGGCACAAATACCCAATACACCCAAATGTGAATGCTAGTGGGGTTGGGGGAGGATTGGTTTTGTAATTTAGGAATTGTAGTTGCTGGGATTTATAGTTCACCTATAATCAAAGAGCATTCTGAACTCCACCAGCAATGGATTTGAACCAAACTCAGCTCCCATGACCAATGGAAACCCTGGTAGGGTTTGTTGGGCATTGACCTTGAGTTTGGGAGTTGTAGTTCACCTATATCCAGAGAGCACTGTGGACTCATGCAATGGTGGATCTGGACCAAACCTGGCACGAATACTCAATATGCCCAAATGTGAACACTGGTGGAGTCTGGGGAAAATAGATCTTGACATTTGGGAGTTATAGTTGCTGGAATTTATAGTTCACTTATAATCAAAGAGCATTCTGAACTCCACCAGCAATGGATTTCAACCAAACTTGGCTCCCATGACCAATGGAAAACACTGGAAGGGTTTGTTGGGCATTGACCTTGAGTTTGGGAGTTGTAGTTCACCTATATCCAGAGAGCACTGTGGACTCATGCAATGGTGGATCTGGACCAAACCTGGCACAAATACTCAATATGCCCAAATGTGAACACTGGTGGAGTCTGGGGAAAATAGACCTTGATATTTGGGAGTTGTAGTTGCTGGGATATATAATTCATTACAATCAAAGAACATTCTGAACTCCACCAATGATAGAATTGGCTCAAACTTCCCACTGTGTTTTCTTGTGGTCTTTGGTGACCCCTCTGGCACCCCCTCATGACCCCCTCAGGAGTCCCAACTCCCAGGTGGAGAAACACTGCCCTAAAGCAAACCTATCACAGGAGTCTGGAACTGTCTTGGGCCAGCTGTCCATCTAAATCTGAGCAGAGGTCCCATGAAAACAGTGCCGTTTACTTTCAAGAAGACCTGTGTGTGATTGCTCCGAATTAAATAATAATATCTACATAAATGAAAATGTCATGTTTGTTTGTGGGATTAACAAAACTCAAAAACCACAGGACGAATTGACAGCAAATTTGAACACAAGACACCTAACAGTCCAATGTATGTCCTTCACTCAAAAAAATTGATTTTGTCATTTGGGAGTTGTAGTTGCTGGGATGTCTAGTTCACCTACAATCAAAGAACATTCTGAACTCCACCAATGATGGAATTGGGCCAAACTTTGCACATGGACCTCTCATGACCAACAGAAAATACTTGAAGGGTTTGGTGGGCAGTGTCCTTTGGTTTTGGGGTTGTAGTTCACCCACATCCAGAGATCTCTGTGGACTCAAACAATGATGGATCAGAACCAAACGAATACTCAATATGCCCAACTGTGAACACTGGTTTGGGGAAAGTAGAATCTTGACATTTGGGAGTCGTAGTTGCTGGGATTTACAGTTCACCCACAACCAAAGAGCATTCTGAACCCCACCAACGATGGAACTGAACCAAACTTGGCACACAGAACTCCCATGATCAACAGAAAATACTGGAAGGGTTTAGTGGGCAGTGTCCTTTGGTTTTGGAGTTGTAGTTCACCCATATCCAGAGGTCATGATGGATCTGGACCAAACTCTACATGAATACTCAATATGCCCAAATGTGAACACTGGTGGAGTTTGGGGAAAGTAGAATCTTGACATTTGGGAGTCGTAGTTGCTGGGATTTATAGTTCACCCACAACCAAAGAGCATTCTGAACCCCACCAACGATAGAATTGGGCCACACCTCCCATACAGAACCCCCACGTGGGCCACAGCAACGCGTGGCAAGGGATGACTAGTAATAATATAAATAATATAAATAATATAAATAATAATTATAATAGTATAAATAAATTATTATTATTATTATTATTATTATTATTATTATTTTGCTGACATAAAAGCACAGTATGTCACAGCATACGAAATCCAGCATATAGATCTCGTTTGCTGTGACATATTGTGCTTTTGTGTCAGTAAAATAATAATAATAATAATAATAATAATAATAACAACACTTTATTTATATTCCACCCGTCTCACCTCAAAGAGGACTCAGGGCGGATCACAGTACATATACATGGCAAACATTCAATGCCGCTTTGTATAGACAATACACACACAGACAGAACAGAAGGAGGTGTCATGGAAGGTTGTCCAGGGGGTGTTGTTGCTCTATGAAGAGCCATCAGGACTTCCGTCTTCCTTTTAGTTGCCCAGCATTTTCTGATCTTCTTTCTTTATGGTGTCGTAAAACACCTCCCCGCCCCTTTTTAGCAGTACTTAATTTCTCTAATCACAGCTAAAGCTGTTTTCTAATTGTTTAGGTAAACAATGAGCTAGGCTGACCATTGGCAGCTCACGCCAACCCGGGGCTTCGAACTTGCAACCTTTTGGTTGATAGATCTTATAATTGCTGATGATTTACCTGCTGTGCTAAACGTCGGGTAATCCATAACAACAGCCAGTAATCCATTTCTCATTGCAACACAACACCTATGTTAAGCCTATTTTAATTAGTTAGAACAACCCGTTTAAAAAGCAGGGGCAACGTACACTATGAAACAATGGCTCCGTCATTGGGTCCATGATGCTGCTGCTACGCAACCGAGAGACTGCGGCCTTGTGACTCCGGACACATCGCGACGACAGAACCCGTGCTTCTTCGGGGCCGGTTCTCTAGAGATATTTGACCCCGTCTCATTGCACCATGGCTACTCATAATGGTCCTTCTTTAAGGGTCCCTTTCAAATCTTTGATACCGCATCTGTCATATACATATATGTGTGTGTGTGTGTGAATGGCTGGATGGCCCTTTGTCAAGAGGGCTTTGATTATGTTTTCTTGCCCTGGTGAAGGGAGTTGGACTGGATGGGCTTAAGGGGGGGGGGTCACCAGGGAGGTGTCAGAAGGGTCACCAAAAACCACCAGAAAACACAGTTTTTACTGTTGGTCATGAGGGTTCTGTGTGGGAAGTTTGCCCCAATTCTGTCATTGGTGGGCTTCAGAATGTTCCTTGATTGTAGGTGAACTATGAATCCCAGTAACTACAACTCCCAAATGTCAAGGTCTATTTCCCCCAAACTCCATCTGTGTTCATATTTGGGCATATGGAATATTCATGCCAAGTTTGGTCCAGATCCGTCATTGTTTGAGTCCACAGTGCTCTCTGGATGTAGGTGAACTACAACTCCCAAACTCAAGGTCAATGTCTACCAAACCCTTCCAGTATTTTCTGTTGGTCATGGGAGTCCTGTGTGCCAAGTTTGGTTCAATTCCATCATTGGTGGGGTTCAGAATGTTATTTGATTGTTGGTGAACTATAAATCCCAGCAACTTCCACTCCCAAATGACAAATTCAAAATGTTTTGAGTGATGGTCACTCCTTGTGTTGTGAGACGCTTTGTTGCCAAATTTAGTGTGATTTTGTTCATTGGTTCTTTTGTTTTTAAGGAACTCATTATGCACAGAGCATTTATATATAGATAGATTAAAACCGTAGCATTAGTTAAATCATCACGTCACATCACCTGGGAAGGAATCCCACGGGAGCACCTGGGAGGAGTCACTCTGGACTGTGCCCTGACCTACAAGAAGCACTGCCTGAACATCAAGCAAAAAGTGGGTGCTAGAAACAATATCATATGAAAGCTGACTGGCACAACCTGGGGATCACAACCAGACACAGTGAAGACATCCACCCTTGCACTATGCTACTCTGCTGCTGAGGACGCGTGCCAGTGTGGAACACATCCCACCACGCTAAAACAGTGGATGTGGCTCTTAATGAGACATGCCGCATCATCACGGGGTGTCTGCGCCCTACACCACTGGAGAAATTACACTGCCTAGCCGGCATTGCACCACCTGACATCCGCCGGGAAGTGGCAGCCAATAGTGAAAGGACCAAGGCAGTGGCATCTCCAGCTCATCCCCTGTTTGGGTATCAGCCAGCACGTCAACGACTCAAATCAAGAAATAGTTTTCTAAGATCTACAGAGACACTCGCTGGAACACCTCAGCAAGCGAGAGTCCAAAAGTGGCAGGCTCAAACCCAGAACCTCAATCTGTGGGTGATACCAGATGAGAGACTCCCTCCTGGGCATACAGAGGACTGGGCGACTTGGAAGGCAATGAACAGATTGCACTCTGGCACCACGAGATGCAGAGCCAATATCAAGAAGTGGGGCCACAAAGTGGAATCCTCGACATGCGAGTGTGGAGAAGAGCAAACCACTGACCACCTGCTGCAATGCACCCTGAGCCCTTCTTCCACATGATGCATAAGGGAGGACCTCCTTGCGGCAACATCTGAGGCACTCCAAGGGGACAGAGACTGCTCAAAGGACATCTAATCAACTACCAAGCTTGCAAACTTTGTGTTTTTTTTTTTATCTGTTTGTTTGTTTTGTTCTGTTAGAAATGTAATACAATGGTCTGGTTGCCCCTGACACGATAAATAAATAAATGTAGGTTTTTCAGGTTGTGTGGCCATGTTCCAGAAGCATTCTCTCCTGATGTTCCACCCACATCTATGGCAGGCATCCTCAGAGGTTGTGAGGTTTGTGGGAAACTAGGAAAATTGGGCTGAAGGTCCAGAGTGGGAGAAAGAACTCTTGTCTGTTGTGTTAGAGTTCATTTCTGAAGTAGCCAGTAGTAAGTGATGTAAGGATCAATGCAGCAGGGAATGAATGGGCCACACCACCTGAGCAGCACTGAGTAATTAATTACAGCCAGGGTGGGGCAGCTGCAGCTGGGAGGAAGGAACCAAAGGACAACTCCTTGGTGTGGGTCCTTGGAGTAGGTTGTTGCTGAGGTGTGTTTGGAGGAGTTGGCTGGAAGGAGTTTGGAGTTCCACAAGGCTTGTGTCTCAAAGAGAACATGTGGACTCTGTGTGGATATATGTTCTTTTATCAACTCTGCAAAAGACAACGACTGAGTGTGCTTCTTGGTCAAATGCAAAAGGCTTCTGCGTTTGTGAGTGTCTACATTCATCTTCATCGCAACATAGTGGAGGTAGGTTATTATTTATTTATCGTGTCAAGAGCAAGCCAAACAGTTGTATTGCATTTTTTAAACAAACAAACAAACAAAGCACAAAGTTTGCAAGCTTGGTAGTTGATTAAATGTCCTTTGACCAGTCTCTGGCCCCTTGGAGTGCCTCTGGTGTTGCCACAAGAAGGTCCTCCCTTGTGCATCATCTAGCAGGGCTCAGGTTGCATTGCAGCAGGTGGTCAGTGGTTTGCTCTTCTCCGCACTCGCATGTCGTGGATTCCACTTTGTGGCCCCATTTCTTGATGTTGGCTCTGCATCTTGTGGTGCCAGAGCGCAGTCTGTTCAGTGTCTTCCATGTGTCCAGGGGGGAGTCTCTCATTTGGTAGCAGCCATGGATTGAGGTTCTGGGTTTCAGCCTGCCACTTTTGGGCTCTCGCTTGCTGGGGTGTTCCAGCGAGTGTCTCATAGAATCATAGAATCCTAGAATCCAAGAGTTGGAAGAGACCTCCTGGGCCATCCAGTCCAACCCCCTTCTGCCAAGAAGCAGGAATATAGCATTCAAAGCACCCCTGACAGATGGCCATCCAGCCTCTGTTTAAAAACTTCCAAAGAAGGAGCCTCCACCACACTCCCTCCGGGGCAGAGAGTTCCACTGCTGAACGGCTCTCCTTACAGTCAGGAAGTTCTTCCTCATGTTCAGATGGAATCTCCTTTCTTGTAGCTTGAAGCCATTGTTCCCTTGCGTCCTAGTCTCCAGGGAAGCAGAAAACAAGCTTGCTCCCTCCTCCTCCCTGTGGCTTCCTCTCACATATTTATACATGGCTATCGTATCTCCTCTCAGCCTTCTCTTCTCCAGGCTAAACATGCCCAGCTCCTTAAGCCGCTCCTCATAGGGCTTGTTCCCCAGACCCTTGATCATTTTAGTCACCATCCTCTGGACACATTCCAGCTTGTCAACTCTCACATATTTATACATGGCTATCATATCTCCTCTCAGCCTTCTCTTCTTCTGGCTAAACATGCCCAGCTCCTTAAGCTGCTCCTCATAGGGCTTGTTCTCCAGACCCTTGATCCTTTGAGTCGCCCTCCTCTGGACACATTCCAGCTTAGAGTCAATATCTCTCTCGAATTGTGGTGCCCAGAATTGGACACAATATTCCAGGTAAAGTGGTCTCACCAAAGCGGAATAGAGCATGGGGAGCATTACTTCCCTACTCTCTGTCGATCTTAGAAAACTATTTCTTGATTTAAGTCATTGGCGTGCTGGCTGATAGGTAGGTGTGAATGTTTCACCTGGCCACCTTGATTAGCATTTGATGGTCTGGCAGTTTTTAGGTGTGGCTTGTTAGTGCCTGGGGGAATCCTTTGTTGAGAAGTGATTAGCTGTTCCTGATTGTTTCCTCTCTGGGGTTTACCTGTGTTTGAGTGTTGTTATTTATTTAGTGTTATAATTTTGGTCACCAGATTTTGTTCATTTTCATGGTCTCTTCCTTTCTGTTGATGTTGTCCACATGCTTCTTGTGGATCTCAATGGCTTCTCTGTGTAGCCTGACATGGTGGTTGTGAGCGTGGTCCAGCATTTCTGTGTTCTCCAATAATCTGCTGTGTCCAGGTTGGTTCATCATAGTCTTTTGATCATAGTAAGGATGTTGCTGCCTCCTCTGTCTGAGAGGACACCCCAACCCCCTCCCTTCAGACCCCCTCCCTTTGAAATCTCTTAATTGTGTTGGGTTTTGATATACTCGTTGTCTTGATGTTCTGGCAATATTGAATATCTGGAAATGATGACATGTAGCCCACCCATTGTCATTGTGCCTATTGTACTTTTATATTGTTATGTATTCACATGTTTTATGTAATTATGATGATGTTGTTTATTGTTTACGTTTTCAGTTTGTGTTTTCGGTTTTACTCTATTGTAATTTGTTGTTTGGGCTTGGCCTCATGTAAGCCGCTCCGAGTCCCCATTGGGGAGATGGTGACGGGTATAAATAAAGACTATTATTATTATTACTAGCCGTCCCCTGCCATGCATTGCTGTGGCCCACATAGGGGTTCTGTGTGGGAGCTTTGGCCCAATTCTATTGTTGGTGGGGTTCAGAATCCTCTGTGATTGTAGGTGAACTATAAATCCCAGCAACTACAACTCCCAAATGTCAGGATTCTATTTTCCCCCAAACCCCATCAGTGTTCACATTTGGGCATATTGAGTATCCGTGCCAAGTTTGGTCCAGATCTATCATTGTTTGAGTTCACAGTGCCCTCTGGTTGTAGGTGAACTACAACTCCTAAACTCAAGGTCAATGTCCACCAAACCCTTCCAATATTTTCTGTAGGTCATGGGAGTTCTGTGTGCCAAATTTGGTTCACTTCCATTCATGGTGGAGTTCAGAATGCTCTTTGATTGTAGGTGAACTATAAATCCCAGCAACTACAACTCCCAAATGACAAAATCAGCCCCCCCCACCGCATCCCACCAGTATTCAAATGTGGGTGTATCGGGTATTTGTGCCAAATTTAGTCCACTGAATTAAAATACATCTTACATATCAGTTATTTACATTATGATTCCTAACAGTAGCAAAATTGCAGTTATGAAGTAGCAATGAAAATAATTTAATGGTTGGGGGTCAGCATAACATATAGAACTGTATTAAGGGGTCGCAGCATCAGAAAGGTTGGGAACCACTGGCTTATAAAGTCAATAAATGAATAAATAAATGGTTTTGGGGCTGAAATCCCCAGAACCCACCACCCAACATGGCCACTAGGAGGTTCATCCAACGTGTGGTCCATCTCAGAAGATGACCATAACACAGACCTACCTTCTCTAAGTTGGTGTCTTCCAGATATATTTGACTGCAATTCCTATTCAGATCAATAGTGAAGACCACCAGGAGGTTCATCCAATGTGTGGTCCATCTCAGAAGACAACCATAACACAGACTTGCCTTCTCTAAGTTGGTGTCTTCCAGATACCTTTGACTGCAATTCCTATTCAGATGGATGGTGAAGACCACCAGGAGGTTCATCCAACGTGTGGTCCATCTCAGAAGACGACCATAACACAGACCTGCCTTCTCTAAGTTGGTGTCTTCCAGATACCTTTGACTGCAATTCCTATTCAGATCAATGGTGAAGACCACCAGGAGGTTTATCCAACGTGTGGTCCATCTCAGAAGACGACCATAACACAGACCTACCATCTCTAAATTGGTGTCTTCAGATCAATGGTGAAGACCAAAACCTCTGGAGGTCAACAGCTTCAGGAAAGGTAGTGGAGATGTTGCAGCACCAATGGCGTCAAGAGCGATGGTGTAAATCTTGATTGGTTAGTGAGAGCCTTGAAGCAGGAACAGAAAAGACAAGGCTTCGAGTGTATCTGAGAAGGATGCCTGCAGGATTCATGGTAGATTGCCCAGAGTTGTGAGGTTATTGGCCCCACAAATGAGTTTTTTGACCCATAATAGGCTTCGGCTTGATTTAATAGGTCACATCTCACTGCCTTTATGGACATCCTTACGTCTTCTTTGCAGGGTAATTATCTTTACACACATCGGATGTGGCAACGTAATTGACTCCTGCTTTTGTACAGTTCTAGGTTAATGAACCAAACTGACGCAGAGTTTCCCAGCTTTATCGGCGTGCCAAAAATAAAACGGCAACACTTGTGTTTAGGTTTGGCTTCCAAATAAAAGGCGAAGCATTGGATGCGGGGCCGCTTTCCTTGAGAATTGGGATGCAGCCAGCTCATGAGTCTCTTCTTCCCCAAGATTTCCGCCGGGATGCCTTGCCGTGAGCAGCATCACAATGTAATGCTTTAGAGGGGGAATTAGCCCACCTGTCACGGAATGCACGCCAGCACATACGAGTCCATCCGTTCTCGGGCCAGACGTGATAGGACATGGGAGAGCCATGATTGGTTGACTGTGAGAGCCGTTCAGCAGTGGAACTCTCTGCCCCGGAGTGTGGTGGAGGCTCCTTCTTTGGAAGCTTTTAAGCAGAGGCTGGATGGCCATCTGTCAGGGGTGATTTGAATGCAATATTCCTGCTTCTTGGCAGAATGGGGCTGGACTGGATGATGGCCCAGGAGGTCTCTTCCAACTCTTTGATTCTATGATTCTATAATTCTATGGTTGCAACTGGATTCATGCCAAAGGGTTCGGAGAGTAATTCTTCCTTTCCTGCATCACTTTTGCTCAAAGTGGATCATGTCTCACTCCATGTTGTTGATGCCTCCATTGGAAGAGACAGAAGACAGAACAAAGGAGTTGTTGTAGTTTTTTTTCGGGCTATATGGCCATCTTCTAGAGCAGTGTTTCTCAACCTGGGGGTCGGGACCCCTTGAGGGGTCGCAAGGAGATGTCAGAGGGGTCACCAAAGACCATCAGAAACACAGTATTTTCTGTTGATCATGAGGGTTCTATGTGGGAAGTTTGGTCCAATTCTATCGTCGGTGGGGTTCAGAATGCTCTTTGATGAACTATACATCCCAGCAAATACAACACCGAAATGTCAAGGCCTGTCTATTTTCCCCCCAAACTCCACCAGTGTTCACATTTGGTCACACTGAGTATCCGTGCCAAGTTTGGTCCAGATCCATCATTGCTTGAGTCCACAGTGCTCTCTGGATGTAGGTGAACTATGACTCCAAAACTCAAGGTCAATGACCACGAAACCCTTCCAGTATTTTCTTTTGGTCATGGGATTTCTGTATACCAGGATTGGTTCAATTACATCATTGGTGGAGTTCAGAATGCTCTTTGATTGGAGATGAACTATAAATATTGTGTTTTCTGATGGTAGTTGGCTGCTACTTCCCGGCGGATGTCAGTTGGTGCAATTCCGGCAAGACAGTATTGTTTCTCCAGTGGTGTGGGGCGCAGACACCCCGTGATAATGCGGCATGTCTCATTGAGAGCCACATCCACTGTTTTAGCGTGGTGAGATGTGTTCCACACTGGGCGTGCGTACTCAGCAGCAGAGTAGCATAGTGCAAGGGCAGATGTCTTCACTGTGTCTGGTTGTGATCCCCAGGTTGTGCCAGTCAGCTTTCGTATGATATTGTTTCTAGCACCCACTTTTTGCTTGATGTTCAGGCAGTGCTTCTTGTAGGTCAGAGCACAGCCCAGAGTGACTCCCAGGTATTTCGGTGCGCTGCAATGCTCCAGTGGGATTCCTTCCTTCCCAGGTAATCATCCTCAGAGGTCGGGATGCTTGTCTGTTCTTAAGGTGAAAGGCACATGTCTGTGTTTTAGATAGATTAGGGATCAGCTGGTTTTCCCTGTCATAGGCAGTTAGAGCACCTAGAGCTTTGGAGAGCTTCTGTCTACCATCTCAAAGCTCCCTGCTTGAACGGTGATGGCACGATCATCAGCATAGATGAAGCTCTCTGTCCCTTCTGGCAGTGGCTGCTCATTTGTGTAGATGTCGAACATGGATGGAGCAAGCACGCTTCCCTGAGGCAGGCCGTTCTTCTGTTTCCGCCATCTGCTTCTCTGGCCCTGGAACTCAACCAAAAAGCTCCTGTTTTGTAGCATGCTTAGTTACATTGCTTCAAACAATGCGTTAATCATTCTGTCCCAATATCACTGCGATCTGTTCGGTCATGAAAGGCAGTGACGGAATTAGCTTACAAGGTTTTATTATTGTTCTAGATCAGTGATGGGCAACCTTTTGAGCTTGGTGTGTCTAAATTTCCAAAAAACCTGAGCATAACTTGAGTGGGGTGTCAACTTCGAGAAAAACAACAACATAATTTTGGAATATTTATAGTTCAAATAAGAAAAATGTATATTCCATGATGAGTTATGTAGTGAATAATGTAGAGCCTTTTACAAATTTAAGGATGGAATTAGATGGACTCTTATAAGGTGTACTTCTCTGTATGCGGCCTCATGTGGGTGCGTGTCATCAAAAATAGTCATGCGTGTCAGTGCTGACACGCGTGTCTTAGGTTCACCATCACGGTTCTCTATCCATATTTAGAACTCCAACCGTACGTTTAAAAGTCTCTTATTTCATTCTGCCTTTTGAGTGAGCTTATTATCAGGAATATGTTTAGCATAAAATTTATTAGCGACATGCCCTTTAATTTAGCCTGTCTAATTGATGCTAATTTAGTTAGATTGCATTAAATTATACCCTTTAATGTAACGGCGCGTGGGGGTCAAGAAATCCATTCCAACAGGTTAGGTAATTTTTCATGCGGCGGAACGGTCAAAGATGGCGGCAGAGGCAGAAAGGCCGTCGCGCTCCGAAATAATAGTTTTCTCTGATCTTGAAAAGATGTCTTTGGCGTGCTCGCAGTGGGAAACCTTGCAGAGCTCATCTCTGGCCTCGTCTGTCTTCCAAGCCAAGACCAAGGCGGGGAATTCGTGGTTTTAGCCTTAACTAAAGTGGGATCATGAGGAGGGATCCTGGCTCCAGCCTTCACTCCGTGTTTATCACACACCGGGAGAACCGATAAGGGTGAGAAACGCGTCCTGCCACTCCCTCGCTCTTTTTATCTTCACTCCTGACCCATTAGAATTAGTTTGGTTCAACTGGTTGGTCTGGAAAGTAATTGATGTGAGCTCAGCCATGTGCAAAGGAGCCAGAGAAAGAAAGAAAGAAAGAAAGAAGGGAAGGAAGGGAAGGAAGGGAAGGAAGGGAAGGAAGGAAAGGAAGGAAAGGAAGGAAAGGAAGGAAAGGAAGGAAAGGAAGGAAAGGAAGGAAGGGAAGGAAGGGAAGGAAGGGAAGGAAGGGAAGGAAGGGAAGGAAGGGAAGGAAGGGAAGGAAGGGAAGGAAGGAAAGAAAGGAAAGAAAGGGAAGGAAGGGAAGGAAGGAAAAAAGGGAAGGAAGGAAGGAAAGAAAGGGAAGGAAGGAAGGAAAGAAAGAGAAGGAAGGAAGGAAGGAAAGAAAGAGAAGGAAGGAAGGAAGGAAGGCAGGAAAGGGAAGGAAGGAAGGAAGGAAAGAAAGGGAAGGAAAGGAAGGAAAGGAAGGAAAGGAAGGGAAGGAAAGGAAGGAAAGGAAGGAAAGGAAGGAAAGGAAGGAAAGGAAGGAAAGGAAGGAAAGGAAGGAAAGGAAGGAAGGAAAAGTTGACCTCCAAGGACAGAGAGTCCAAGGAAACACTTCAAAGATTTGCCGGTGGAATCAACCTTCCCTTCCCACTGAATTAAGAAGGCAAGCGTGCTTGGCCGTGGGACAGAATCCAACTGGATCTGCATTGGGTTGTTGTAGGTTTTTCGGGCTATATGGCCATGTTCTAGAGCAGTGTTTCTCAACCTGGGGGTCGCCAAAGACCATCAGAAAACATACTATTTTCTGTGAATCATGGGGGATCTGTGTGGGAAATTTGGCTCAGTTCTATCGTTGGTGGGGTTCAGAATGCTCTTTGATTGTAGGTGAACTATAAATCCCAGCAACACTTACTTACTTAGGCGATCCATCGTTGGATAAGTAAGATGGTCTTCCATGATGGGTTTCCTTGTGGGTTCGTAGGTAGCTGTGGAGCCCTCTTCTTGACCCGCTTCTCCTCCCACAGTGAAGGCATTGGTTTCCAGGTGGAAGGTGGTCCCGGTCGGGGTTGGCTTGACGCACCTTCCTCCTGGCATGTTTCTCTTTTTCACCCTTCACTCGTGCCTCCTCGAATTCTGCAGCACTGCTGGTCACAGCTGACCTCCAGCTGGAGCGCTCAAGGGCCAGGGCTTCCCAGTTCTCAGTGTCTATGCCAGAGTTTTTAAGGTTGGCTTTGAGGCCATCTTTAAATCTCTTTTCCTGTCCACCAATGTTCCGTTTTCCGTTCTTGAGTTCGGAGTAGAGCAACTGCTTTGGGAGACGGTGGTCGAGCATCCGGACAACATGGCCGGTCCAGCGGAGTTGATGTTGGAGGACCATCTCTTCAGTGCTGGTGGTCTTTGCTTCTTCCAGCACACTGACGTTTGTCCACTTGTCTTCCCAGGAGATTTGCAGGATTTTCCGGAGGCAGCACTGATGGAATCGTTCCAGGAGTTGCATGTGACTATGTAGACAGTCCACGTTTCGCAGGCATACAGCAGGGTTGGGAGGACAATAACTTTATAGACAAGCACCTTCGTATCCCTACGGATGTCCCGGTCCTCAAACACTCTCTGCTTCAGGAGATATAGTACCAGGATCTATTATAGTGGTGTCTAGCGGCGGATTAGTAACTATGGCCCTTTAGAGCAGCCTTTGTAAAACCAGACTGTTATGATGCTCCTGAAGATTATATTTGTTGGCAACAGATTGGTGAAGGAAAGCCCTAGGATGCTTCTTTCTACGGAGGTTCCCACACCTGGTTTTCACAACTCAACTGATTGGGTTGAATTTCTGATTTTCCTTTCCTTGACATTTCTATCAATGTTTCATTCAAGGCCAAATGTTGCCCAAAATTCGGTGGTCACAGGACGTGAACAAGATATGTCCTACTTTCCCGGCTAAGGGCCCTCAATGCATTGTGGAGGTGATTGCTGAGTTGTTGTAGGTCTTTTCGGGCTATATGGCCATGTTCTAGAGGCATTCTCTCCTGCCGTTTCGCCTGCATCTATGGCAAGCATCCTCAGAGGTAGTGAGGTCTGTTGGAACTAGGAAAGTTGTGTTTATATATCTGTGGAAAGACCAGGGTGGGACAAAGGACTCTTGTCTGCAGGAGCTAGGTGTGAATGTTTCAACTGATCACCTTGATTAGCATTTGATGGCCTGGCAGTGCCTGGAGCAAACTTTTGTTGAGAGGTGATTAGATGTCCTTGTTTGTTTCCTCTCTGTTGTTGTGCTATTGTAATTTTAGAGTTTTTTAATACTGGCAACCAGATTGTGTTAATTTTCATGGTTTCTTCCTTTCTGTTGAAATTGTCCACATGCTTCTTGTGGATGTCAATGGCTTCTCTGTGTAGCCTGACATGGTGGTTGTTGGTGTGGTCCAGCATTTCTGTGTTCTCAAATAATATGCTGTGTCCAGGCTGGTTCCTCAGGTGCTCTGCTATGGCTGACTTCTATGGTTGGAGTAGTCTGCAGTGCCTTTCATGTTCCTGGATTCTTGTTTGGGCAATGCTGCTGCATTTGGTGGTCCCTCTGGAGACTTCTTGTCCACAGCTGCATGGCATACAATGGCAGACTCCTGCAGAGGGGAGAGGATCCCTCTTGTCCTTTGCTGAACGTAGCATTGGTTGGATTTTCTTGGTGGGTCTGGAGATAGTTTGTATGTTGTGTTCCCTCAGCTTCCCTCTGCGGTCAGTGGTTCCCTTGATGTCTGGCAGGAACCCTTTTCCTCTGGGTGGATCTCTGTCTTGACTCTCGTGGCTTCTTCTCGGTGGTCTTGCAGCTCTTCTGATGTCTGAGGTGGAGTCTCCCTTGCCCTGGAAAGCCCAGTTGAGGGGGTTCAGTTCCTCTTGAAGGAGGTGGGCTTCCCAGATTCCTTTTGCACAGTCTGCCAAGGCTTTAATGGGGCTTCTTTGTTGACTTGGGTGATGGTTGGAGTTTTTATGTAGATCTCTATCTGTGTGTGTGGGATTTCTGTAAACGGTGTGACCCAATTGTTTATCTGGTTTGCAGATGACTAGGACATTGAGAAAAGGCTGTCTTCCTTGATTTTCTTCTTCCATGGTGAACTGGATGTTTGGGTGGATGCTGTTGAGATGGTCCAGGAACCTGTTGAGTTCTCCTTCTCCATGGCTTCAAATGGTGAACGTGTCATCCACATCTCTGAACCATATGTTTGGGTGGATGCTGTTGAGATGTTCCAGGAACCTGTTGAGTTCTCCTTCTCCATGGCTCCAAATGGTGAAGGTGTCATCAACATATCTGAACCATATGTTTGGGTGGATGCTGTTGAGATGGTCCAGGAACCTGTTGAGTTCTCCTTCTCCATGGCTCCAAATGGTGAAAGTGTCATCCACATCTCTGAACCTTATGTTTGGGTGGATGCTGTTGAGATGGTCCAGGAACCTGTTGTGTTCTCCTTCTCCATGGCTCCAAAGGGTGAAAGTGTCATCCACATCTCTGAACCATATGTTTGGGTGGATGCTGTTGAGATGGTCCAGGAACCTGTTGAGTTCTTCTTCTCCATGGCTCCAAATGGTGAAAGTGTCATCCACATCTCTGAACCTTATGTTTGGGTGGATGCTGTTGAGATGGTCCAGGAACCTGTTGAGTTCTTCTTCTCCATGGCTCCAAATGGTGAAAGTGTCATCCACATCTCTGAACCATATGTTTGGGTGGATGCTGTTGAGATGGTCCAGGAACCTGTTGAGTTCTTCTCCTCCATGGCTCCAAATGGTGAAAGTGTCATCCACATCTCTGAACCATATGTTTGGGTGGATGCTGTTGAGATGGTCCAGGAACCTGTTGAGTTCTTCTTCTCCATGGCTCCAAATGGTAAAGGTGTCATCCACATCTCTGAACCATATGTTTGGGTGGATGCTGTTGAGATGGTCCAGGAACCTGTTGAGTTCTTCTCCTCCATGGCTCCAAATGGTGAAAGTGTCATCCACATCTCTGAACCATATGTTTGGATGGATGCTGTTGAGATGGTCCAGGAACCTGTTGAGTTCTTCTTCTCCATGGCTCCAAATGGTGAAAGTGTCATCCACATCTCTGAACCATATGTTTGGGTGGATGCTGTTGAGATAGTCCAGGAACCTGTTGAGTTCTTCTTCTCCATGGCTCCAAAGGGTGAAGGTGTCATCTACATATCTGAACCATATGTTTGGGTGGATGCTGTTGAGATGGTCCAGGAACCTGTTGAGTTCTTCTTCTCCATGGCTCCAAAGGGTGAAGGTGTCATCTACATATCTGAACCATATGTTTGGGTGGATGCTGTTGAGATGGTCCAGGAACCTGTTGAGTTCTTCTTCTCCATGGCTCCAAAGGGTGAAGGTGTCATCCACATCTCTGAACCATATCGTGGGCTTTTTTGTGGCTGTCTCCAGGGGTTGTTTTTCAAAGTGTTCCATGTAGAAATGAGCTATGACCGGGCTGAGAGGGCTCCTGAGCTGTTGAGTCTTGCCTGTTCTCTTGCTTGGCTTGAATCATAGAATCATAGAATCATAGAGTTGGAAGAGACCTCATGGGCCATCCAGTCCAACCCCCTGCCAAGAAGCAGGAATATTGCATTCAAATCACCCCTGACAAATGGCCATCCAGCCTCTGCTTAAAAGCTTCCAAAGAAGGAGCCTCCACCACACTCCGGGGCAGAGAGTTCCACTGCTGAACGGCTCTCACAGTCAGGAAGTTCTTCCTAATGTTCAGATGGAATCTCCTCTCTTGTAGTTTGAAGCCATTGTTCCGCATCCTAGTCTCCAAGGAAGCAGAAAACAAGCTTGCTCCCTCCTCCTCCCTGTGGCTTCCTCTCACATATTTATACATGGCTATCATATCTCCTCTCAGCCTTCTCTTCTTCAGGCTAAACATGCCCAGTTCCCTAAGCCGCTCCTCATAGGGCTTGTTCTCCAGACCCTTGATCATTTTAGTCGCCCTCCTCTGGATACATTCCAGCTTAGAGTCAATATCTCTCTTGAATTGTGGTGCCCAGAATTGGACACAATATTCCAGGTGTGGTCTAACCAAAGCAGAATAGAGGGGTAGCATTACTTCCTTAGATCTAGACACTATGCTCCTATTGATGCAGGCCAAAATCCCATTGGCTTTTTTTGCCGCCACATCACATTGTTGGCTCATGTTTAACTTGTTGTCCACGAGGACTCCAAGATCTTTTTCACACGTACTGCTCTCGAGCCAGGCGTCCCCCATTCTGTATCTTTGCATTTCATTTTTTCTGCCAAAGTGGAGTATCTTGCATTTGTCGCTGTTGAACTTCATTTTGTTAGTTTTGGCCCATCATCTCTCTAATCTGTCAAGATCGTTTTGAATTCTGCTCCTGTCCTCTGGACTATTGGCTATCCCTCCCAATTTGGTGTCGTCTGCAAACTTGATGATCATGCCTTCTAGCCCTTCGTCTAAGTCATTAATAAAGATGTTGAACAGGACCGGGCCCAGGACGGAACCCTGCGGCACTCCACTCGTCACTTCTTTCCAAGATGAAGAGGAAGCCTTGGGGAGAATCACTCTCTGGGTTCGTCCACTTAACCAATTACAGATCCACCTCACCGTAGTTTTGCCTAGCCCACATTGGACTAGTTTTCTTGCCAGAAGGTCATGAGGGACCTTGTCCAAGAAGGCCTTCCTGAAATCCAGACACGCTCCACCCACGGCATCATTCCCCGCATCTACCCAGCTTGTAGCTCTATCGAAGAAAGAGATCAGATTAGTCTGACATGACTTGTTTTTGATAAATCCATGTTGACTATTAGCGATGACTGCATTTGTTTCTAAGTGTTTGCAGACCACTTCCTTAACAATCTTTTCCAGAATCTTGCCCGGTATCGACGTGAGGCTGACCGGACGGTAGTTGTTTGGGTCATCCTTTTTTCCCTTCTTGAAGATTGGGACCACATTGGCCCTCCTCCAATCTGCTGGAACTTCTCCCGTTCTCCAAGAACTCTCCAAGATGGTTGCCAAGGGTTCCGAAATGACTTCCGCTAGTTCCTTCAATACTCTGGGGTGTAGTTGATCTGGCCCTGAAAGGGGACTTGAACTCATTAAGAGCGGCCAGGTATTCCTGGACGACTTCTTTCCCAATTTGGGGTTGGATGTCCTCCAATCCCTCATCCACTCCATCTTGCTGAGGTTGAAGACTCTCTTTTTGTGAGAAGACCGAGGCAAAGAAGGCATTAAGTAGTTCTGCCTTTTCCCTATCCCCTGTCAGCATTGCCCCATCTTCTCCTCGAAGAGGTCCTATCGCCTCCTTGTTTTTCCTTGAGCCGGAAGAGCCGTCTCCTCCCGGGAGCCCTCGTTTAGACTTGAAGGAGATCGGAAGTCTTTGCAGCGCCCCGGCGCTCTTGTTTCGATCAAGGATCCTATTTTTTATTTTCCCTGTAAACTCCATGTTGGAACAGCCTGGAATCAAAGTGAAAAGATATCGGAGATTTACAAGTTTAATCTCATTGAACGAGAGCGATAAGCCCCGTAATGCCGAGCGCATATTCTCAGCGCTGCTTAAAAGGGATGATGAGATCACCAAGGCGGGAGGAGTGATTCATTCCGCTCCTTCATCTTCGCCTGGCCCACATCTCGAATGAAAAGCTTCCAAGGGTGGCTGCCATGCTGCAAAATAAATACAGCCAGCTGTGTAGCAATTAGACTGATTGCTTGCAGAGTTCCTGCCGTAGCCTTGTGTTGTTACACTTGCGAAGAGAATCTGCTGCGGTTGCCTCAGGACTGATGCGCTTGCGGATTGGCATTTGCCTCTCCCTTAGATTTGCCAGAGCTTGGAAGAGTTTGTTTTGGGGGCAAAGAAGCCCACCAGCCCACATAGCCAGCGTTTGGGGTTCATACCTCTCCAGATTTGTGGATGCAAACAAAACAACAGCTGAGATCCTGCAGCAAAGATGTGGCCGCAATGTCATTGCTATGCTACGTCTCCTGGTCTGACCTCCAGATCTGAGCAACTGCATGAAGATTTCTGTGGGGTTGTAATACTGTGGGGTGCTGAAGGATGGAAAGAATGAAGCAGAGAGTGTTTGAGGACCGAGACATCCGTTTAGAAAGCTATTGTCCTCCCAACCCTGCTATACGCCTGCGAGACGTGGACTGTCTACAGACGTCAACATTGAGATTGAAACACAACACCACCTGAGCTCTGCGAGCGCAGCATTTTTCCGAATGAAGCAGAGAGCATTTGAGGACCTCCGTAGGGAGACCAAGGGGCTTGTTTATAAAGCTATTGTCCCCCCATCCCTGCTATATGACTGCGTAACGTGGACTGTCTACAGACGTCAACATTGAGATTGAAACACAACACCACCTGAGCTCTGAGAGTGCAGCATTTTTCTGAATGAAGCAGAGAACGTTTGAGGACATCCGTAGGGAGACCAAGGGACTTGTCTATAAAGCTATTGTCCCCCCATCCCTGCTATATGCCTGCGAGACGTGGACTGTCTACAGACGTCAACATTGAGATTGAAACACAACACTGCCTGAGCTCTGAGAGCGCAGCATTTATCCAAATGAAGCAGAGAGTGTTTGAGGACACCCGTAGGGAGACCAAGGTACAAATAGAAATTGCCTTGTGGGTGACACTTAATACAATTTCCTTCATCGAATCCTGCAAGCACCCACCCCACCCCAATTTACATGTTGACTTCTCCACATATTTTATTGGGGAGTTAATGACTTGGTGTTGTTTGCACAAAAACAAACGCGGGGTGATGGAGCTCCGTGAAGGCATCCTGTCTCATCCGCAGAATGATGCGTTCTCTACTTTCATTTCCCCAGCAGTCTTTGTGGATCACACGTACAACAAACACACACACGCACACAGACACAAACAGCCATCGGCCTTATTAGCACGGAGTGTGTGTGTTTGCAACAGGGAGGCAGGGAGAGAGCCACTCCACGGAGGGATGTGTGTAAAGGAACGAAGAGAGAAGCTGCCATCCGTCTTGGCCGCCCTTGGCTTGGGGGAGATGGTGCCATTCTTTCTCTGTTATGCTTGGGTGGCCATATTTCGAAATTTCCCCAGGACCAGCCACGTTTCTCATCACATCGGAGAGAGGCTGTGCTTTGCATGGCAATTAGGCCTTCTTCCTTTGTTTCATCTCCCCAGCCGGGTGCCGGGCGGGCGCTTGCCTGGCTTCCTCCTTCCTGCATCATGCTCAGGGCCAGAGGCAATGGCTGCGGCGCAAGCAAGGATGCCGGCACGCTTCTGGAGGCCTCAACCAGTCCAGCATCATTGGGGAAAAGAGGAGGAGAAGGGGCTGCTCCTTGGCATCTCCTTCCTGTGTCCTTGCGCTCACCCTCGCTCTTTCCTGAGGAATAACAACACCGCACCGGGGGTCATTTGTGGCTCAAACTGGAGGGAGTGTGGGAGCCGGTTCCTATCCCAGAGCATTCGTGGTGAGGGCTTCAGAAGAGCCATGCTGGGTCACACCAAAGGTCTCATCTCTGCGCCTTTCCTCTCCCTTCCCACAATGGGTTTCTAATTAGGTTGTGCAATGCCTAGAACCTGTAGATCAGTGTTTCTCAACCTGGGGGTCGGGACCCCTGAGGGGGTCGTGAGGGGGTGTCAGAGGGGTCGCCAAAGACAATCACAAAACACAGTATTTTTTGTTTGGGTTCTGTTTGGGAAGTTTGGCCCAATTCTTTCATTGGTGGGGTTCAAGTTGCTCTTTGATTGTAGGTGAACTATAAATCCCAGAGGAGCCCCCGATGGCGCAGTGGGTTAAAGCACTGTACCGGCAGGACTGAAGACCGACAGGTTGCAGGTACTAATCCAGGGAGAGGCTCCAGCTCCTCATGCGGGGACATGAGAGAAGCCTCCCACAAGGATGAAAAAACATCAAAAATCATCCAGGCGTCCCCTGGGCAACGTCCTTGCAGACAGCCAATTCTCTCACAACAGGAGCGGTTGCTCCTGACACAACAACAACAACAACAAAATCCCAGAAACTACAACTCCCAAATGTCAAGGTCTGTTTTCCCCAAACCCCACCAGTGTTCATATTTGGGCATATTGAGTATTCGTGTGAAGTTTGGTCCAGATCCATCATTGTTTGAGTCCACAGTGCTCTCTGGATGTAGGTGAACTACAACTCTAAAACTCAAGGTCAATGCCCACCAAACCCTTCCAGTATTTTCTGTTGGTCATGGGAGTTCTGTGTGCCAAGATTAGTTTGATTCCATTGTTGTTGGAATTTGGAATGCTCTTTGATTGTAGGTGAACTATAAATCCCAGCAACTACAACTCCCAAATGACAAAATCAACCCTAACCCCAACCCCAGCAGTATTCAAACTTGGGCATATCAGGTATTTGTGCCAAATTTGGTACAGTGAATGAAAATACATCCTGCATATCAGATATTTGCATTACGAATAGTAGCAAAAGTACGGTTGTGAAGTAGCAATGAAAATAAAGTGATGGTTGGGGGTCACCGCAACACGAGGAACTGTATGAAGGGGTCACAGCATTAGGAAGGTTGAGAACCAATGCTGTAGATAATTCTGACGACATTAAATAATAATAATAAAAGGCTTGGCCCGACTTACCGGGCCAGGGAAATTGCAGTGTGGGGCGTCCCCCACCGCCATTCTTGTCTCAGGGGGGCTTCTTCCTCCCAGAAGCACACTCGGATGGCGGGAAGGTTTCCCGCCGGCTGGTCAAGTGGCCAATGGCCAGCTGACCATGCCTCACTGCGGGAGAGGCCGGAGCTGGACTCTCCCTCTCCACGGGCAGCCTATATAAGGCTGCCCCACGCTCCCCAGCAGGCACTGTACCTGCACCAGCTGACCCATCCCACCCACCCTGCATGTGGTTTATATTTCCAACGGTGGTCAGCTTTTGTTGTTGTTTTTACCTTGTCCTGGTTACCTGTTAACAGTTACTTGTTTTTTATGCTTCTTGTCACAGCTCCTTGTTGGCATGGGGCATGGGCCCTGGATCTGGTTCGGTATCCTCGCTAGCGGAAAGGTGGTCCCAGGGGTGCCGAGTTTACGTTTGCCCGGTATTGTGCCAGCGGCAACTTGGCTTTTATTTATTTATTTATTTATTTCTGTTGCTTATACCCCGCCCTTCTCACCCCCAAGGGGGGACTCAGGGCGGCTTACAAAAGAAGGCACAATTCGATGCCTTATCCAATACATACAATTATAAAAACAATTACAATAGTTAAACAATTAACGAATTAAAAACATCAGTATATAACACAATAACACAACAGTAAACAGTCTCATGGTCAGTGTCTCGAGTTCCATAGGTCCAATAGGTTTCGTCATTATTTGCCCATCAATTATGGTCTTTCTTTTTTAGCTGCCAGAATTTCCAAAAGCCTGATCCCACATCCAAGTTTTCAGCTTTTTCCTAAATGAGAGAAGGGAAGTTGCTGATCTAATCTCCCCGGGGAGTGAGTTCCACAGGTGGGGGGCCACCACCGAGAAGGCCCTGCTCCTCGTCCCCGCCAGCCTCACTTGTGATAAAGGCGGGGTCGAGAGCAGGGCCTCCCCAGAGGATCTTAAACTCCGAGGTGGGATGTAGAGGGAGATCCGTTCGGACAGATACACTGGGCCGGAACCGTATAGGGTTTTGTGGTATCGGACAGCAGTGGGCTGCCCCCCCTCCCTTCAGCATGTTAAGCATTAACTCTTTCTTCCCAATTCTTTCTTTCTCTCTCTCTCTCCGTGTTTGTGTTTTGCTTCTTCTCGGCCTCCTCCTGGTTTCCTTTTAAAGGCTTTGCCAAGAATGCACAAGCATTCATTCATTCATTCTCTCTCTCCTGAGACAGAGCATCTGAACTGCAGAAGGCAGAGTTGTCAAAGAAAGAGAAATGGACTCCTTCTGTCGCAGAAAGGTCATGGCAACAATATTTAAGAATGCCTCGTCTTTTTTCTTTGATGGAGGAATGGCTCCGTCCAGGGATACATGGGAGTGCTTGCAGCAGGATCTTGTGCAACCATCATCCTCCCAGGGCATCATCATCAACACCCCCCCCCCCCCCACACACACACACACACACTCTTCCAATTTGACCTTTTATTTTCATACTAGCCATCCCTTGCCATGTGTTGCCATGGCCCGGACTGGTGATCTGGAAACTACAGTAACGTCAAAGTGTTGGTTTTGAGTATATCCAATGTCTTTATGCTTGTGGGTAAACAGACTTGCTGATCCATCGATTGGCTCTGTCTAGTCTACGAGGTTTAGCCCTGAAATCAGTGTTTCTCAACCTTCCTGAGGCTGCGACCCCTTAATAGAGTTCCCCATGTGGGGGTGACCCCCAACCACAACATTATTTTTGTTGCTACATCATAACTGTCATTTTGCTACTGTTATGAATCGTCATGTAAATATCTGAGATGCAGGATGTATTTTCAAATCCCAAATACCCAATATGCCCAAATTTGAATACTGGTGGAGTTGGGGGTGATTGATTTTGTCGTTTGGGAATGTTGGAGGTGCTGGGATTTATAGTTCACCTAAAACCAAACAGCCTTCTGACCTCCACCAAAGATGGAATTGAATCAAACTTCGCACACAGAATTCCCATGACCAAGAGACAATACTGGGAAGGTCTGGTGGGCGTTTTGGAGTTGTAGTTCACCTACACCCAGAGTACACTGTGGACTCAAACCATGGTGAATCTGGACCATTGTTTGAGTCCAAATGTGCCCAAATGTGAACACTGCTGGAATTTTGGGGGAAATAGACCTTGACATTTGGGAGTTGTCGTTGTTGGGATTTATAGTTCACCCACAATGAAATAGCATTCTGAACCCCACCAATGATAGAATTGGACCAAGCTTCCCACACAGAACACCCATTTATTTATCGTGTCATCAGCAACCATTGTATTACAATTCTATCAGAGCAAAAACAAACACAGAGATTAGAAAGAAAAAGAAAAAAAGGAAAAAAAACCACACAGATTTTGCAAATTTGGTATTTGGTTAAATGTCCTTTGACCAGTATCTGGCCACTTGGAGTGCCCCTGGGGTTGCCGCAAGAAGGTCCTCCATCGTGCATGTGGCAGGGCTCAGGGTGCATTGCAGCAGGTGGTCAGTGGTTTGCTCTTCTCCGCACTCGCATGCCGAGGATTCCACCCTGTAGCCCCATTTCTTAAGGTTGGCTCTGCATCTCGTGGTGCCAGAGCGCAATCTGTTCAGCGCCTTCCAAGTCGCCCAGTCTTCTGAGTGCCCAGGGGGGAGTCTCTCATCTGGTATCACCCATGAATTGAGGTGCTGGGTTTGGGACTGCCACTTTTGGACTCTCGCTTGCTGGGGTGTTCCAGCGAGAGTCTCTGTAGATCTAAGAAAACTATGTCTTGATTTAAGTCGTTGACGTGCTGGCTGATACCCAAACAGGGGATGAGCTGGAGATGTCTCTACCTTGGTCCTTTCACTATTGGCTGCTCCTTCCCGGCGGATGTCAGGTGGTGCAATACCGGCTAAGCAGTGTAATTTCTCCAGTGGTGTAGGGCACAGACACCCCGTGATAATGTGGCATGTCTCATTAATGAGACAATGAGAACACCCATGACCAACAGAAAATACTATGTTTTCTGATGGTCTTTGGTGACCCCTCTGGTACCCCCTCGTGACTCCCACAGGGGTCCTGACCCCCAGGTTGAGAAACACTGCCTTAAATGGTTCAATTCGTTCCTCCGGGACCGGAGACAGAGGGTGGAGTGTGTGAGGCCAAAGCCCTAAGAGCTCCTGCCTTGGCTGTGGAGTGAGTTCCCCAGGGTGCCATCCTCCTCTCGCCCCTCTTGTTTCACATCTACGTCCAGCCACTTGCTGGACTGGTGCGGAGCTTTGGCCGAGAGTGCTACCAGTATGCAGATGATACCCAGCTACTCTTGCGTCTCGAACCTGGGACAACCACCATGATTCCTGAGAACTTGAGGCTGTGTTTGGAAGCAGTGAGGAGTTGGCTGCGAGTGAGCAGACTCAAAGGGAACCCTGCAAAAAGGGAGATCCTCTGGCCCGGCCAGCCGCCAGAATTAACCCAGTCTCTGCCTGATTTCGATGAGGAAGCTCTGGTTCCGCCTGCCCCTGTTCAAAGCCTTAAAGGGGTTGTGTTGGACTCATCGCTGACGAGGGAGGCCCAGATCACGGCCAGAAGGAAAGCAGGCCTTTTTCCATCTTCGCCAGGCAAGGAAATTGGCATCCGACCTTTTGGTAGAAGCATTGGCAATGGTCATCCACGCAACAGTCACCACGAGGTTGGACTATGGCAACGCCTTCTATGCCAGCCTTCCAAAGTCAACAACCCAGAAGATTTGGATGGTCCAAAATGCGGTGGCCAGTCTGCTAGCGGGATCATCTCTAAGATCCCATATGACACCGATTCTGCAACAACTGCCTTGGCTCCCAAGAGAACATGGGATCTCTGACAAGATCCGGATCCTGACATTTAGAGCTCAAAATGGCCAAGGACCTTTCTATCTTAGGGACCGCCTCATTCCTCTTCTCCATCCGTGGTCACCTCCATCCACCCAGGAAAATCTCCGAGGGAGGGAGGGAGGGACACCTGGAAGCTACAAGGCATTGTTGTAGAGCTTTCTCGACTTATGTTCCAATTCTGTGGAACTCTTTGCTTCCATACGTTAGAGCAATGCCGGAGTTGCAACCTTTTGTAAAGGCGCAACTCCTTTTGTAAAGGCGCAACTCCTGTTTGGGTGTGCATTTAAGTCATCAGATCTAATTTGCCAAATAGTCACTGCTGAATGTTTTTATGTTGAATGTTTTTATATTGTGTAAATGCTATTTTAGACTGTAAGTCGCTCGGAGCACCTGGGTGGAGAGCCACGAATTAAGGAATAAAGTGAAGGGAAGTGAAGTGAAAGTGAAGTGAAGATCAAGGCAGACAATCCCACAAGATCTGCTTTCAACTGGGTTATATATAACTGGAGATTCCATCTGAACATTAGGAAGACCTTCCTGACTGTGAGAGCCGTTCAGCAGTGGAACTCTCTGCCCCAGGGGGAGTGTGGTGGAGGCTCCTTCTTTGGAAGCTTTTAAGCAGAGGCTGGATGGCCATCTGTCAGGGGTGATTTGAATGCAATATTCCTGCTTCTTGGCAGAATAGGGTTGGATTGGATGATGGCCCAGGAGGTCTCTTCCAACTCTTTGATTCTAGGATTCTATATGAGTCCACGCTGCCATTTATTCCAGTTCGAAAAAAGCCAATGGGATTCTGGTCTAGTGCCTAGATCCAGGGAAGTCAGGCTCCCCATGCTCTATTCTGCCTTGGTTAGGGAACTTAACCCCGGACTATTTTGATCCTGCTTATCTTCCTACCTAATTGGATTTACCTATTTCTGTAAAGTGCTTTTTTACTTTGCTGCTTTTTAATTATTTCCAATTAAAATTATTCTAATTGGAATATTGTGTCCAATTCTGGGTACCACAATTAAAGGGAGATGTTCACAAGCTGGAATGTGTCCAGAGGAGGGCGACTCAAATGATCAAGGGTCTGGAGAACAAGCCCTATGAGGAGCGGCTTAGGGAACTGGGCATGTTTAGCCTGAAGAAGAGAAGGCTGAGAGGAGACATGATGAGGGCCATGTATAAATATGTGAGAGGAAGCCACAGGCGGGAGGAGGGAGGGAGCTTCCTTTCTGCTTCCTTGGAGACTAGGACGCAATGGAACAATGGCTTCAAACTACAAGAGAGGAGATTCCATCTTTCATGAGGAAGAACTTCCTGACTGTGAGAGCCGTTCAGCAGTGGAACTCTCTGCCCCGGAGGGAGTGTGGTGGAGGCTCCTTCTTTGGAAGCTTTTAAGCAGAGGCTGGATGGCCATCTGTCAGGGATGATTTGAATGCAATATTCCTGCTTCTTGGCAGAATGGGGTTGGACTGGATGATCAACTCTAGGATTCTAAGGAGAGCTTGAATCCGTGTTGAATCCTTGAATCTGTTATTTTCCCACAAGGTGTGCTTTCTTTTGTTTATGCCATCAGTCCAAATGAATGGAAATAGAAAAGTCTGCCAAGATAGTTCTTGGGGATTTCCCTGAAGCCTTCCCATTTGCCTAATCTATCCGAGTCTCTCTCGACCTCTTCCTGAGGAGGTCCAACAGCAGGTCGAGATCCTCAAAGGTCCTCAAAGAGAGCAGCAGCCCTCTCAAGAAAAGGAATGGGATCCAACGCCTGCTGAATCCTCTGCCAGTTGGGAACGCTCAGGCCCAGCATTGATAGAAAGTGCTAAATGCGATCTCGGTAGGAAGCCCGTTTCTGACTTTCTGCCCTGGGATGCCAAAAATATTTCAGCAGGAAATGCTAAAGGAAGCTGAACTTTGAATTATAATTTCAATGAGTGTCTGCTGGAATGGATTAACGCTCCACGCGGCACCTTCGGAGGCCACGGGTTGCATCTGGCAGGGGGGAAATCTGTCTGTTTTGACAGGTGAAAAAGGTCGCCAGTGAAGCCGCGTCAGGTGGGCGAGCCAGCTCGGAAAGAATATAGCAAAATCCAGGCTTGGAGGCAGATGTAAAGGGAGGAGGAGGAGGAGGGGGAGAAGAAGAAGGAGGAGGAGGAGGAGGAGATAAGGAGATGATGAAGGAGGTGAAGAAGGAGAAGGAAGTGGAGGAGAAGGAGGAGAAGGAGCAGGAGAAAGAGGAGCAGGAGGAAGAGGGGGAAAGAAGGTGATGGAGATGGAGGAGGCGGAGGAGGAGGAGAAGAAGAAGGAGATGGAGAAGGAGATGGAGAAGGAGAAGGAAGAGGAGAAGAAGGAGATGGAGGAGAAGGAGGAGGAGAAGAAGAAGAAGAAGGAGAAAGAGGAGGAGGAGGAGATGAAGAAGGAGATGAAGAAGGAGAAGGAAGAGGAGAAGAAGAAGGAGATGAAGGAGAAGAAGGTGATGGAGAAGAAGGAGGAGCAGGAGAAGGAGGAGAAGGAGAAGGAGAAGGAGGAGAAGGAGGAGGAGGAGAAGATCGAGATGGAGAAGGAGGGGGAGGAGGAGGAGGAGAAGAAGAAGAAGGAGGAGGAGCAGGAGAAAGAGGAGGAGGAGATGAAGAAGGAGAAGGAAGAGGAGGAGAAGAAGAAGAAGAACAAGGAGGAGGAGGAGGAGGAGGAAGAATTGCCTCATACACTCTAAAACAGGGGTCCTCAAACTTTTTCAACATAGGGCCAGGTCACAGTCCCTCAAATTGCTGGAGGGCCGGATTATAATTTGAAAAAAAAACCCATGAATGAATTTCTATGCACACTGCACATTTCCTTTACACAATACAAAAATTAAAATGAAGAACAATGTTAACAAATGTAAACTTATTAGTATTCCAGTGGGAAGTGTGGGCCAGCTTTTGGCTGATGAGACAGGATTGTTGTTGTTGTTGTTGTTGTTGTTGTTGTGTGCTTTCAAGTCGTTTCAGACTTAGTTGACCCTGAGCGAGGGCTGAGTAAATGACCTTGGAGGGCCGTATCCGGCCCACGGGCCATAGTTTGAGGACCCCCTGCTGTAAAATATCTTAAGGAAGCCTTAGCATTGAACGGTTGTGTTGTTAAAGTGCGAAGTATGGAACCCTGCACAGACGGTTGGTCAGTGCGACTTAAGCAATGTATGCAGCAAGTACTGGCTTGTTCAGTAGCCTCGCCTCTACAGTCCCACTTTGGCCGGAAGCCTTAGTATTGAACGGTTGTGTTGTTAAAGTGCAAAGTATGTAACCTTGCACAGACTGTCAGTCAGTGTGACTTAAGCAATGTATGCAGCAAGTACTGGCTTGTTCAGTAGCCTCGCCTCTACAGTCCCACTTTGGCCGGAAGCCTTAGTATTGAACGGTTGTGTTGTTAAAGTGCAAAGTATGTAACCTTGCACAGACTGTCAGTCAGTGCGACTTAAGCAATGTATGCAGCAAGTACTGGCTTGTTCAGTAGCCTCGCCTCTACAGTCCCACTTTGGCCGGAAGCCTTAGTATTGAACGGTTGTGTTGTTAAAGTGCAAAGTATGTAACCTTGCACAGACTGTCAGTCAGTGTGACTTAAGCAATGTATGCAGCAAGTACTGGCTTGTTCAGTAGCCTCGCCTCTACAGCCCCACTTTGGCCATAAGCCTTAGCATTCAATGGTTGTGTTGTTAAAGTGTGAGGTATGCAACCCTGCACAGACGGTCGGTCAGTGCGACTTAAGCAATGTATGCAGCAAGTACTGGCTTGTTCAGTAGCCTCGCCTCTACAGCCCCACTTTGGCCATAAGCCTTAGCATTCAACGGTTGTGTTGTTAAAGTGTGAGGTATGCAACCCTGCACAGACGGTCGGTCAGTGCGACTTAAGCAATGTATGCAGCAAGTACTGGCTTGTTCAGTAGCCTCGCCTCTACAGCCCCACTTTGGCCATAAGCCTTAGCATTCAACGGTTGTGTTGTTAAAGTGTGAGGTATGCAACCCTGCACAGACGGTCGGTCAGTGCGACTTAAGCAATGTATGCAGCAAGTACTGGCTTGTTCAGTAGCCTCGCCTCTACAGTCCCACTTTGGCAGGAAGCCTTAGTATTGAACGGTTGTGTTGTTAAAGTGCAAAGTATGGAACCCTGCGCAGACTGTTGGTCAATGTGACTTAAGCAATGTATGCGGCAAGTACTGGCTTGTTCAGTAGACTCTCCTCTACAGTTCAGTCAAGCAGTAATTCAGCAGTGATCACATTTCAAATATTGGACCATTTCACCCATCATAACATGTTTATTCTGACATTCTTTACCTATTGAGCTGGCTGAGATCTGTGATTGACGATCCTCTCTCCCAGTTGGAGGCTCTCTTACCATTCATTTGGAATGCAAAATCTAGAGCCTGTTTCAGGGTGTTTTCAAGTCAAAACCGGCGCCTCTCTTGACCCCGTGTTTACATTTCCTTGGGAAGGGAAGAAGGGGGGGGGGCGAACCCACCTAAAAGCGATCACGAAGCCTTTTGCAGCAGGCCAATTAATGGGTTTGGACTGCATTTGAATGGAACGCTTGTCAAACAAAGCAATCCTTGACAGTTAATAGTGTCATTTAGAGGCATAAAATTATTGGCTTATTTGTTATTGGGTAAAAACAAAAGCAAACACTTTGTATGAGGAAGTTTTTATGTGTTTAAAATTCTCATTAGGGATTTATGGGCATTCTTGCTTCGCGGAGGGCCTCATTAATTTGAGGCTGAACAGTTACTTCTGTGTTGCAACTCCAGCGGTGTGTGTTTGGCCTCGCTTCTCTGCGCACTCGCATCGGTGCTGGCGGAGGGGCCTTTCCGTGCGCGGCTCCCTTCAACTCTCGGCTTTTCTTTAATTAGCTCTTGCATCGGAACTCGGGCGGCTCGCTGCTGGAAATGTAGCATTTAATTAATGTGATGTATAAATCAAATGGAAGAGAGTTATTTTTAGGAAATGTGTCTGCCTTCTTTACATTTTAGTGAGCGGTTAAGCCGTGTGCCACGTAAGCAGGCTCCGATATAAGATCGTTTCCATGTCTCAGGGAAGTCGGGAAACCTCAGTGGGAGAAAATATACTTGGAAACGTCTCTTGGCAGCAATCGTTTGGGGTGATTGAATTAGGAACGTAGCTAGCAACGATGCAGTGGAAATCCAGGCTTCCTTGGCTGCTTAGAGTTAGGTGTTGTAGCAAAAGTAAATTCAATTTATTTATTTATTTATTTACAGCTTTTCTATTCCGCCCTTCTCCTCACCCCGCAGGGGACTCAGGGCGGATTACAGTGTACACATATATGGCAAACATTCAATGCCAATTTTTGACATACAGACATACAGACATAGACAGAGGGAAGATGATACTGAAAGTACAGAAAGCCTTGACAGGGACCTGACCCGGCAAGCTTGTCTTGATTTGTGTGTCAGGCGGAGTTCTCGTCTGGCTGGTAGACGAGAAGCCAGCTCGGGAAAAGGTCATCGCAATGCTTTCATGTTGGTGAGAGCATAATGTTTTCATGTTTATTTATTTATTTATATGATTTATTTCCAGCTTTTATATTCCGCCCTTCTCCTCACCCCGCAGGGGACTCAGGGCGGATTACAGTGTACACATATATGGCAAACATTCAATGCCAATTTTTGACATACAAACATATACAGACATACACAGAGGGAAGATGATACTGAAAGTACAGAAAGCCTTGACAGTGACCTGACCCGGCAAGCTTGTCTTGATTTGTGTGTCAGGCGGAGTTCTCGCCTGGCTGGTAGACGAGAAGCCAGCTCGGGGAAAGGTCATCGCAATGCTTTCATGTTGGTGAGAGCATAATGTTTTCATGTTTATTTATTTATTTATATGATTTATTTCCAGCTTTTCTATTCGGCCCTTCTCCTCACCCCGCAGGGGACTCAGGGCGGATTACAGTGTACACATATATGGCAAACATTCAATGCCAATTTTTGACATACAAACATATACAGACATACACAGAGGCTGTTTAACTCTTTTCTGGCCGCCAGGGGAGCTGTCGCTTTCCTTGTCCATCTGCGATGCTGATGAAGCACTTCCGCATTCCCCGCATGCTTCCCCGCTGGAATGCTTTGCTGGAGTCTTCTTTATGGCCTCATAAATCAGTTAATTTAGCCTCCTCACACTTTTAAGGTGGTACCTTATTTTCCTACTTGACAGATGCAACTGTCTTTCAGGTGTGACACTTCCGCATTCCCCGCATGCTTCCCCGCTGGAATGCTTTGCTGGAGTCTTCTTTATGGCCTCATAAATCAGTTAATTTAGCCTCCCCACACTTTAAGGTGGTACCTAATTTTCCTACTTGACAGATGCAACTGTTTTTCGGTTTGCAAAGGTCGACAACAGGCTACACACAATTGGTTGGAAACTCTCTCCAACCCGGGCTGGCTTCAAACTCATGACCTTTTTGGTCAGAGTGATCTTAATGCAGCTGACACTCAGCCAGCTGCGCCACACCCATAAGTTTGAACCCCAGGAGTCCCCTGACAATAAGAACCAAGTTTATTTATTTATTTGTTTGTTTGTTTACGGCATTTATATTCCACCCTTCTCACCCCGAGTGCGGCTTACAATACATACATACATACATACATACACACACACACAATATATATATATTATATTATTGGTATAGCACAATATTAGTATATCATTGTTATTATTATATATTACTATATTGTACCATATCATTATATTGTAATATTATTAATAATATTGCATGTAATATATAATATAATATATATAATTATAATATTGCATTATTATTACTATTATTTTTATTAGTTTTATATTGCATTATATTATAATATTATAAACATGTATATACAATATGCAGTTTACAATATATATACATACACACACAATATATGTATATTATTAGCATAGCACAATATTAGTATATTATTATTATATATTATTATTATATTGTACCATACCATTATATTGTAATATTATTAGTAATATTGCATGTAATATATAATATAATATAATTATAATATTGCATTATTATTATTATTAGTTTTATACTGCATTACATTATAATATTATAAATATGTATATACAATATGCACAGCTTACAATATATATATACATACATACACACACACAATATATATTATTATTATTAGTTTTATATTACATTACATTATAATATTATAAATTCTGTGTATACAATATATTATTGCTTTTTTTACACATTGCATTCCTATATATATATATATATATATATATATTGCTTTTCTTACACACTGCTTTCCCTTTTATATATTTTTCTGAATGCAATTTACTCCTTTAAGGGTAATAGATCATGTCAGTCATGAATGATTACGAGGGTTGAATGAAAAAGCAGGTACTGACTTATTCAGTAGACTCTCCTCTACAGTAAGGTGGGAAGCCTTAGCATTGAACGATTGTGTTGTTAAAGTGCCAAGTATGGAACCCTGCGCAGACGGTCGGTCAATGCAACTTAAGCAACGAGCAGTCATTGAATTCTTGACAGCAGAAGGTGTCACCTCAACATCTTTAAACTTACTTGCCCAACGATGCACAGTCCTCACATCAATACAATCACCATAAACAGCTTGCATTCTCTGATGAATCTCCTTTGGGTGACACCTTCTGCTGTCAAGAATTCAATGACTAAACATTGCTTAAGTTGCATTGACCAATCATCTGCGCAGGGTTCCATACTTCGCACTTTAACAACACAATCGTTCAATGCTAAGGCTTCCAACCAAAATGGAACTGTAGAGGAGAGTCTACTGAACAAGCCAGTACCTGCCTCATAGGTTGCTTAAGTCACATTGACCGACCGTCTGCTCAGGGCTCCATTTGTTGCCCTTTAACAACACAACCGTTCAATGCTAAGGCTTCCCGCCATAATGGAACTGTAGAGGAGAGTCCACTGAACAAGCCAGTACCTGCTGCATACATTGCTTAAGTCACATTGACCGACTGTCTGCACAGGGTTCCATATTTCACACTTTAACAACATAACCGTTCAATACAAAGGCTTCCTGCCAAAATGGAAGTGTAGAGGAGAGTTTCCTGAGCAAGCCAGTACCTGCTACATGCCAGTACTGCCATCTGTTGAGGAGTTACGAAGGTGAAGGCATTACTTTTCATTCAACCCTCAGATGTTCCTTTTGTGATGCTAGATGCAGTGCAAGCATTTGATGAAACACGGCTTTGTTCTACCACCTGCCTTCTAGACCTAATGTAGCTTGTAAAGTGTCTTTGCGGAGTGATGGCATTTCCATTTCCTCCCTTCTAGGTTACCCTTCCCAATGACTCCAACTGTGTGGAGGAGATACTACGGGTAAGTTAATGTCATTTCCAGCTTGGGTTTCCCTTGGCTTGTGTCTGCAGCTGGGAGGAGCCTTCCCCTTAGAGCAATGTTTCTCGACCTGGGGGTCGGGACCCCTGGAGGGGTCGCCAGGGGGCGGAAAACACAGTATTTATAGTTCAGATGCAATCAGATAGCATTCTGAACTCCACCAATAATGGAATTGAACCAAACTTGGCACACAGGACTCCAATGACCAACAGAAAATACTGAAAGGGTTTTGGTTTTGGAGTTGTAGTTCACCTACATCCAGAGATCACTGTGGACTCAAACATTGGTGGATCTGGACCAAACTCTACACGAAAACATGCCCAAATGTGAACACTGGTGGAGTTTGGGGAAAATAGAATCTTGACATTTGGGAGTTGTAGTTGCTGGGATTTATAGTTCACCTACCATCAAAGAGCATTCTGAATCCCAACAACGATAGAATTGGGCCAAACCTCCCACACAGTACCCACAGCAATGCGTGGCAGGGGACGGCTAGTCTATATAAATAAAACATGTAATAACTCAAAAACCACTGGACGAATGGACACCAAATTTGGACACAAGACACCTCTCAGGCCAATGAGTGACCATCATTAATAAAAACACTGAAAAACACAGTGGAAGAGAGTTTAAAAGCCAAAAAAAGAAAAGAAAATACATTACAATGTTCATACTTGTCTTCTTACCTAATTGGATTTACCTATTCCTTTAAAGTGGATTTTACTTAGATGCTTCTTACTTATCTATATAAATCAAAATGTAATGTTCATTTGTGAGATTAACAGAACTCAAAAGCCACTGGACGAATGGACACCAAATTTGGACACAAGACACCTATCAGGCCAATGAGTGACCATCACTCATAAACACACTGAAAAACACGGTGGAAGAGAGTTTAAAAGCCAAAAAACAAAAATTACAATACAACACATGCGCAAAACCACAAATATACACATATATATATACACATAAAACACATATACACAGACTGGGCCACAGCAACACGTGGCAGGGGATGGCTAGTGAATAATAAATATGTGCTAGAGATCCATTTCCCAGCGCAGGATGTTGGCCTTGTGATGGAAATGGGCAATGGGTTGTTGTAGGTTTTTTCGGGCTATATGGCCATGTTCTAGAGGCATTCTCTCCTGACGTTTTGCCTGCATCTATGGCAAGCACCCTCAGAGGTAGTGAGGTCTGTTGGAAGTAGGAAAAAGGGTTTATATATCTGTGGAATGATGACCAGGGTGGGACAAAGGACTCTTGTTTGTTGGAGCCAGGTGTGAATATTTCAACTGACCACCTTGATTAGCATATAATGGCCTGACAGTGCCTTGGGCAATCTTTTGTTGAGAGGTGATTAGATGTCCTTGTTTGTTTCCTCTCTGTTATTGTGCTGTTGTAATTTTAGAGCTTTTTTTAATATTGGTAGCCAGATTGTGTTCATTTTCATGGTTTCCTCCTTTTTGTTGCTATTGTCCACCTGCTTCTTGTGGATTTCAGTGGCTTCTCTGTGTAGCCTGACATGGTGGTTGTTGGTGTGGTCCAGCATTTCTGTGTTCTCAAATAGTATTCTGTGTCCAGGTTGGTTCCTCAGGTGCTCTGCTATGGCTGACTTCTCTGGTCCATAAACATGTGGACAATTTCAACAGAAAGGAGGAAACCATGAAAATGAACAAAATCTGGCTACCAATATTAAAAAAAACTCTAAAATTAGAACAGCACAACAACAGAGGGAAAACAATCAAGGACATCTAATCACCTCTCAACAAAAGATTGCTCCAGGCACTGCCAGGCCATCGAATGCTAATCAAGGTGGTCAGTTGAAACATTCATCCCTAGCTCCAGCAGACAAGAGTCCTTTGTCCCACCCTGGTCATTATTCCACAGATATATAAACCCACTTTCCTAGTTCCAACAGACCTCACTCCCTCTGAGGGTGCTTGCCATAGATGCAGGCGAAACGTCAGGAGAGAATGCCTCTAGAACATGGCCATATAACCTGAAAAAAACTTACAACAAGGACATCTAATCACTTCTCAACAAAAGATTGCTCCAGGCACTGTCAGGCCATTATATGCTAATCAAGGTGGTCAGTTGAAACATTCACACCTAGCTCCAACAGACAAGAGTCCTTTGTCCCACCCTGGTCATTATTCCACAGATATATAAACCCTTTTTCCTAGTTCCAACAGACCTCACTACCTCTGAGGGTGCTTGCCATAAATGCAGGCGAAACGTCAGGAGAGAATGCTTCTAGAACATGACCATATAGCCCGAAAAAACCTACAACAACCCAGTGATTCCGGCCATGAAAGCCTTCGACAATACATTGAAATGGGCAATGTTTTGGTTGCATCCTAGTCCCAAAAGCAGACTTGACCTGTCATTCCACGTGGAGGGGCTCAATGCTGGACGACGTCCACTCTGTGGGCAGCAACCCTCCTCGGCTGGGTGGGGCCTCTGCCTCCCCCCACGCTGCACAGGTAGCTGGGCAGGTGCGATAGTAATTAAAAGCTTCGTCGCCTTGAACAAAACAACACCCTGCCTATAATTAGAATGAAATGTCTGGAGTTAAATGAACAAAAGTCTGTAATGTATTCTCTCCCCTCGTCTTCCGATGACTGGCTTCCGACTAATGACATTGGAGAATATGTAAATTGATCAGCAGGTGAAAATGCCCTTGACTGAGTAAATTATATGCGGTATTACCTGGCTCGTACCATTTGGAAAGAAGGCGCTAATCGACTTAATGCAGAGCGGACCCAGCCCAGGTGACTTGTTCACAAAGCCAAATTAGCCGGATAATAGGTTTAGCCCATCATCCCTCCTCGCCTCCGTGCCGGACCCATCCGGTGTCTCCTTTTCTCGTATATAAAAAAGACTAGCCGTCCCCTGCCACGCGTTGCTGTGGCCCAGTCTGTGCGTATGTGCTTTGTGTGTAGGTATCTATGTGTGTTTGCATAACTATATAAATAGAAATGTAATGCTCGTTTGTGGGATTGACAGAACTCAAAAACCACTGGGCGAATTGACACCAAATTTGGACACAAGACTCTTGCCTGTTGGAGCTAGGTGGGAATGTCTCAACTGACCACCTTCATTAGCATTTAATGGCTTGGAAGTGCCTGGGGGGAATCTTTTGTTGAGAGTGATTTGATGTTTACTCTTTGTTGTTGTGCTGTTGCAATTTTAGAGTTTTTTAAAGATTGGTAGCCAGATTTTGTTCATTGTCATGGTTTCTTCCTTTCTGTTGAAATTGTCCACATGCTTCTTGTGGATGTCAATGGCTTCTCTGTGTAGTCTGACATGGTGAGCCGTTCAGCAGTGGAACTCTCTGCCCCAGAGTGTGGTGGAGGCTCCTTCTTTGGAAGCTTTTAAACAGGGGCTGGATGGCCATCTGTCAGGGGTGCTTTGAATGCAATACACCTGCTTCTTGGCAGAATGGGGTTGGACTGGATGATGGCCCAGGAGGTCTCTTCCAACTCTATGATTCTATGATTCTATGATTCTATGATTCTATGATTCTATGGTGGTTGTGAGAGTGGTCCAGCCAGGCCCGTAGCCAGGATTTCGTTTCGGGGGGGGGGGGGGGGGCTGAATTTTTTTCAGGGGGGGTTTCGGGGGGGCTGAGTTTCGGGGGGGGGGTCTGAGTCTGAGTGAAAGAGGGTCTACCCTAGCAAACCTTTTGTATCGTTACCCCAATACCCCCTCCGTGCATATGGGATATATTGAGTATGGTGATCAGATCATGATATGAATAAACATAACAGTTTAAATAATGCACCATTAAGGCCTTTTCGCGAACCACCATGAAAATTTCGGGGGGGGGGGGGGCTGAAGCTACATGCCTGGGTCCAGCATTTCTGTGTTCTCCAATAATCTGCTGTGTCCAGGTTGGTTCCTCAGGTGCTCTGCTCTGGCTGACTTCTCTGATTGAAATAGTCTGCAGGGCCTTCCATCTTCCTTAATTCATGTTTGGGCTAATCACCTCTCAACAAAAGTTTGCTCCAGGCATTGTCAGGCTATCAAATGCTAATCAAGGTGGTCAGTTGAAACATTCCCACCCTCCTGTTTAAGGAGCTCCACTGGCTGCCATTTACCTACCGAGCCCAATTCAAGGTGCAGGTGCTGACCTACAAAGCCCGAAACGGTTTGGGGCCCATCTACCTGCGTGACCGCATCTCCGTCTATGAACCCACGCGCTCCCTTCGTTCATCCAGGGAGACCCTGCTCGCGATCCCACCTGCGTCGCAAGCACGGTTGGGTGGGAACGAGGGATACGGCCTTTTCTGTGGTTGCCCCCTGACTTTGGAACACCCTCCCCAAAAACATCAGATTAGCACCCACGTTGGCAGGCTTTCGGAAGAGCTTGAAGACCTGCCTGTTCTGATGTGCCTTCCCGGAATAGGAAACTTCAGCACTACATCCCAGAAGCACTTTATTAGAGTTTTAAGATCGTCTGCACATGGCACATGCCCTGAAATCCAATATGCCGCCTATCACACCCAACACTTTTTACTCTGTACCCACTACTGGCCCGGCCTTGGTTTTACTGTGTTTATGGTGTAATGTTTGGTTGATATTGCTTTATGTTTTTGATTTGCTTTGAGTTGTATTGTTTTATGTTGTTGTTATGTTGAGGTCTCGGCCTTTGTAAGCCGCGTCGAGTCCTTCGGGAGATGCTAGCAGGGTACAAATAAAGTTTAATAATAAGAATAATATTAATAGCTCCAGCAGGCAAGAGTCCTTTGTCCCACCGTGGTCATTCCACAGATATATAAACCCTTTTTCCTACTTCCAACAGACCTCACTCCCTCTGAGAATGCTTGCCATAGATGCAGGCGAAACGTCAGGAGAGAATGCCTCTAGACCATGGCCATATAGCCCGAAAAACCTACAACAACCCAGTGATTCCGGCCATGAAAGCCTTTGACAATACATGACATTTTTATTTCTATAGATGCTTCCTTTTGGGGGGAATGCGCAGCCTGGGTGTGGATGGATGTGCCTGGGCGCCCCTGAGTAATGGCAACGTCCTCTCCGTGGCGTTTGGAGGCTTTGCTGGGAAGAGGTTGCGGGGAAGGCGAGGCGAGCGGCATTTCCAATGGATTTATGCACGTCACCAGGCAAAGGAACAGCAAGCTGCCCGGCGTAGTAAATCAGGCGAGCCTGTCAGATGTGGGAACACCTTGGGAAGGAGATGATGTCAAATATCAGTAACTTAGCAACCTGGCCCTTTGCTGTCGGGAGAATGAGGAACAACAAGCACTTTTCAGCAGAAGAGTCAATAAATCAGGGCTGGAGTCAAGAGGGGCTGCGGGCGGGCGGGCGGGGGCCTTCCACTCGACACAGTTACACTCCTGTGATTGCCTTCTGGCTCCCACGGCTGTGACTTCTGGGATGCGTAGTCACGGCTTTGAACTGGCCGTCCTCCTTCCTTCACAACCGTGGACAGCGAGTGGAGAGGTCCCCCCTCACTCTCTTGTGGGGTTCCTCCTCAGGGGGCCATTTTCTCCCCTCTGGTGTTTGACATCTCTATGTGACCACTTGCTCAGCTGGTCCGAGGTTTTGGGCTGGAGTGTGACCAGTACGCTGAAGACACTCAGCTGGTGCTGAAGATGGAAGGCCAACCGGACTCCGTACCCAATTCCTTCCATCAGTGCCTCAAGGCTGTGACTGGATGGCTGCGTGCCAGCAGGTTGAGGGTGAATCAAGCAAAGACGGAGATCCTCTGGCTGGGTCGACCGGGCAGTGGGGACATCCAGCTGCCTTCCCTGGATGGCCAGGCGCTATGCCCGTCATCGTTGGTCAAGAGTCTGGGAGTCCTTTTGGACCCTCTGCTGAGGATGGAGGCCCAGGTCTCTCTCCGCCGTGAGCAGGTCCGCCTTCTTTCTTTCACCTGCGGCAGGCTAGATGGCTGGCCCCCTCCCTGTCCAGGGACGACCTCGCTACGGTGATCCAGGCCACGGTCATCTCCAGACTGGACTACTGTAACGCCCTCTACATTGGCCTTCCTCTGTTGGTGATCTGGAAGCTCAAGTTGGTACAAAATTCAGGTGGGAACTCCGATGAGATGCCACATCACCCCAATCTTCCTGCAGCTGCATTGGTTACTCATTGAGCACCGGATCACTTTCAAAGGGATGGGACTCACCTTGAAGGCCTTGCCTGGTCTGGGGCTGATGTACCTGAGGGACCGCCTCACCCTCTACCAACCCCAGAGATCCCTCCGCTCTGAGGACCAAGATCTATTGGAAGTCCCCAGTGTCAAGACCTTGCGTCTAACGGCAACCAGACGCAGAGCCTTCACGGCAGTGGCACCATCACTCTGGAATATTCTGCCACCTGAAGTCCGTGCCTTGCGGGACTTACCAGCTTTCCACAGGGCATGGAAGACAGACCTGTTTCGACAGGCCTTTGCTCTTTGATCTTGCTGTTTTTAAATTGTTTTTAAATTGATTTTAAATTGTGTTAGATTTTAGCCATTCTTGTAAGCCACTCCGTGCCCCAGGGGAGTGGCCGCATAGAAGTTCGAATGATAAATAAATAAATAAATAAATAAATAAATAGATAGATAGATATATAGATAAATAAATAAATAAAAAGGTGCGAAACCTCTCTGGCTGAGCATTCTCCCTAGAATACAAACCCAGGATTCCAAAGGAGAGGAGCAAAAGTGGGACCTTCAGGCTTTCTTTGCCTCCATCTTCTCACAAGAAGTGGTCTGCACCACTTAGAAAGGAATGCAGTCATTGAGAAGAGTCAATGCAGATTCATCAAAAACATGCCATGATCTCTTTTTTTGATAGTTACAAGCTGGGTAGATGCAGGGAATGTTGTGGATGGAGCCTATCTGGCTTTCAGGAACTTACTTACATAGGCGATCCCTCGTCGTCTGAGGATGATGGTCATCCAAGGTCGGTGTTCTGTCGGTGTGTCCGTAGGTGACTGTGGAGCCCAACTCTTGATCCGCATCTTCTCCCGCAGTGAAGGCATCGCTTTCCAGGTGGAAGGCGGTCCTGTTCGGGTTTGGCTTGATGCGCCTCCTCTTTCGCCCTCCATTCATGCCTCTTCAAATTCTACAGCACTGCTGGGCACAGCTGACCTCCAGCTAGAGCGGTCAAGGGCCAGGGCTCCCCAGTTCTCAGTGTCTATGCTAAGGTTGGCTTTGAGCCCATCTTTGAATCTCTTTTCCTGTCCTCCAACATTCCGTTTTCCGTTCTTGAGTTCAGAGTAGAGCAACTGCTTTGGGAGACGGTGGTCAGGCATCAGGACAACGTGGCCAGTCCAGCGGAGTTGGTGGCAGAGGACCATCTCTTCAATGCTGGTGGTCTTTGCTTCTTCCAGCATGCTGACATTTCCCTGCCTGTCTTCCCAAGAGTTTTGCAGAATTTTCCGGAGGCAGCGCTGATGGAATTGTTGCAGGAGTTGCATGTGACATCTGTAGACAGTCCACATTTCGCAGGCGTAGAGCAGGGTTGGTTGGACAATAGTTTCGTCATATATAAACAAGCACCTTGGTCTCCCTACGGATGTCCCGGTCCGCAAACACTCTGCTTCATTCGAAAAAATGCTGCACTCACAGAGCTCAGGCGGTGTTGTATTTCAGTGTCAATGTTGACGTTCTGCAGGTGTATAGCAGGGTTGGAAGGACAATGGCTTTTGTAAACAAGCCCCTTGGTATCCCTACAGATGTCCCGGTCCTCGAACACTCTCTGCTTCATTCGGAAAAATGCTGCACTCGCAGAGTTCAGGTGGTGTTGTATTTCAGGAAGACCTCCATGACCTCCTGGTAACCAAACTAGTCAATGTGGGCGATGCAAAACTATGGTTAGGTGGATCTATAATTGGTTATATGAATGAACCCAGAGAGTGATTCTCCTCAATGCTTCCTTCTCTTCATCCTGGAAAGAAGTGATGAGTGGAGTGCCATCAGCAGGGTTCCGTCCTGGGCCCGGTCCTGATCAGGATCTTCATTCATGACTTTGAGGAAGGCTTAGAAGGTAGGACTATCACGTTTGCAGATGGAACGAAACTTGGAGAGGTAACCCAATACCCCAGAAGACAGGAGCAGGATTCAAAACAATCTGAGCAGATTAGAGAGATGATTGGCCAAAACGAACACAATGAAGTTCAGTGGGGACAAATGCAAGAGACTCCACTTAGGCAGAAAAAAAGGAAATGCAAAGAGGCAGAATGGGGGACGATGGCTGGCTCCACAGCAGAAAAAGATCTTGGTGTGTTTGTGGACAGGAAGATGAACATGAGCCAACAATGTCATGCGGCAGCTAAAGAAGCCAATGGGATTTTGGCCTGCATCAAGAGGAGTCTGGTGCCTAGATCTAGGGAAGTCCTGCTCCCCATACTCTATTCCATTCTGCCTTGGTCAGACCACACCTGGAATCCCACTGTGTCCAGTTCTGGGCGCAGCAATGTTGAGCTTGAATGTGTCCAGAGAAAGAGGGCGACAGAAAGGATCCAGGGTCTGGAGAACAAGCCCTATGAGGAGTGGCTGAAAGAGCTGGGCACTGAAGAGAAGGCTGAGAGAGAGGAGACATGGTGAGGGCCATGGATCAAGATGTGAGGGGAAGTCACAGGGAGGAGGGGGCAGGCTTCCATGGAGCCATGGCTTCAAATGACAGGAAAGAAAGGAAATTCCACTGGAACATGAGGAAGAACTTCCTGACGGTGAGAGAGAGCGGTTCAACAGTGGAACTCTCTCTCTCTCTCTTTCTCTCTCTCTTTCTCTCTGCCTCGGAGTCTGGTGGAGGCTCCTTCTTTGGAGGTTTTAAGCAGAGGCTGGATGGTCATCTGTCAGGGGTGTTTTGAATGTGATTGTCTTGCTCCTTGGCAGAATGGAGTTGGACTGCATGGCCTACCAGGTTTCCTCCAACTCTGTGATTCTGTAATATTTGCACAAGAAGAAATGCAAATTAACCAGAGACCGTGCTTTTTTATTGCTGCTTCTGCCCAAGCAGCCTTGGCCCAAGGGTCCCTATATAAAGTCTGAGTCCAGGAGGAAAATACCTTTTACAAGGAGCGAAACATTTAAAGATGGACGCTGGCTACAAAGGCATGTGTGGTCTGCACGTCACACACACAGAGCAGATGTTTCAAGTTAAACGAGAATGGCGATGGGTGCCTCGCTCAGTGACCGAGAGCGTTCATGCAATGGCTTTTATCCTCCCCAACAATGTATAGATTGGTATGAGTTACCAATCTACACAAATTACTAGAGAAGGCTTGAAAAAGGTTGTAATTTCCAACACCTCGCAGGAACTCTTCTCTAGAAATCCTTCTGCCCAATGTGATAGCCCTTCAAAGTCTGGTAGACATTGGCATAGAGTCCCTCAGGAGGATCTAGTGATTCCCAGAGAAGCTTGTCCATGGTCTTCCCACTTTCACGAGGGCTCTGGGTTCCTATTCCCTGCAAAGGTGAAGTAGGGAAAGCCTATGGGAAGGGCAACCCACAGTCTGCACAGCCAGGCATGTTGTCCACCCGTTGGGAGCAGATGAGGAGCGGCACCGAGAGCACTGGAGGTTGGCACCAGGATTCACGGTGAGAAGAGGTTCTCGTCAGTGTTGCGCTCCAGGTCCAGAGGAAACCCTCTGACTTAAAACACACCACACGGAGAGTGAAGAATCAAATCATCTTTTATTAAAGTTTAGTACATTGCCAGATGAAATAAATGCTTGTAAGAAGAGCAGAAGGTTCCAAAAAGTATTAGTCCTTAAACAGTAGTAACCCAAAGCAATGTCCACACAAGAAATGCAGGCAATCCAAGACAGGAATCAAGCAGGATGCAAAGACAATCCAAAAAACTCCACAGAAACAAGATCCCTTGAGCAAGACTTCCATGGCACAAGAACTTGGTTTCCAAACGATGCCTGATCTGACAAGATTTTCTACAGGCAAAACTTAAATCCCAAAAACTGGTTTCGTTTTCCTCCAGACTTTGACTTTAATTGATGAATTCTTTCTGATCTACGTAAACATTGGGCCTCTTGTCAATTCTGGCTAATCTCCAGCCGCCGACTCTGCTTATCTGAATCCTCATTAACTTTACCAGGATAGAATCATAGAATCATAGAATCAAAGTCTGACTTGGCCACGGTGGTCCACGCTTTGGTTACATCCCGTTTAGACTACTGCAACACTCTCTACGTGGGGTTGCCTCTGATGACTGCTCGGAAGCTGCAGCTAGTCCAACGCTTGGTAGCCAGACTACTAACGGGTGCTGGGTCCAGGGAGCACACCACTCCGCTGTTACACCAGCTCCACTGGCTGCCAATTAGCTTCTGAGCACAATTCAAATGCTGGTATTAACCTATAAAGCCCTAAACGACTCCGGCCCAGTTTACCTCTCCAAACGTATTCTCCCCTATGAACCATCAAGATTATTAAGATCATCTGGAGAGGCCCTGCTCTCGGTCCCACCGGCCTCGCAAGCGCGTCTGGTGGGGACAAGGGACAGGGCCTTCTCGGTGGTGGCCCCTCGACTCTGGAACTCTCTCCCACTGGAGATCAGAACCGCCCCTTCTATCCTGACATTTAGGAAACAGGTGAAGACTTGGTTATGGAGACAGGCATTCGACGAGTGAGCCAACACCCTGAGATATGGATGGAGGATGATGAGCAACGATTTTAGTGTGATGACTGACCATTATAGTTATCGATTGTAATGGCTGTTTTAATGTTATACTGTAATATGAATTATGATGTTTTATTGACTGTATGTGATATTATGGTTGTGCCAGATTGTTTTCCAAACTAGAATCTGGAGAGCTCACAGGCGGAGGGAGTAAACCTTTCTCCCAAGGCCTGACAGAAACATTCTCATGAGAATCTGCCCTTTGCACCGAAGCCTCTCTGTCATTGTCTGCGTGAAACTCACTGACCAAAGTGTCTCCATCTTGCACCTCAGAGTCAGTCCCAGCATCCCCCACATCAGAAGCAACAGGGGACTGATTTCCCTCCTCATTACCCACATCAGACACAGAAACATCAGGAGACTGAAACACATTCACAGGTTCAATCCCAGGCTGAGTCCCAACGGTCAGGCGCCCAACTGTGCAGCACCGTTCCTGTATTTGCAAGCTTGTGCATGGTGTACTCCAGCTGCCTCTTGTAGGCGTCCTCCTGAAGTGTCTTTGGCATGAAAGGCAGTGTGCAAAGAGGTCCTCCTCCTCCTCCGAGTGGGAAGATTGCGGTGCTGGAAGGAGCCCTGAGGGGAGAGCGGTGTAGGGCCCTTGAAACTCGGGCGTGTGGCTCAGAAGCCTTCCTGATGCTTTTCTCTGGCTTTAAAGTGAGCGCAGAGAACGGAGCGGCAGTCTTGAGCGGCTCACAAGAGGCCTCTTCCCAAGAACACAAGTGATCGCTCTCTCTTGTCTCCTTGCCTGAGCCCGTCTCCCTTTGTTGCTTTCAGGCGGAAGACGCTGTCACGCTCCCCTCTTTACTTTCTTCTTCTTCTTCTTAATGGGATAAGTGAGAACTACAAGGGAGCGATCATGTCTGAGACGCAAGTGCGCCGTCCTCAGAAGCGGTTGTTCAGTCTGCCTCCGCATCCCTCTTTGAAGCCATTCAATAGGCGGAGGGGGGACATCGCACTCAGCGCATCTCATCCAGTCTCCTCTCTCTCTCTTTGCAAATTGTCATTTTGGGACATCTTTCGTCCAAAACGGAGCTCTCTTTGTAAAAGGGAGGGTGGGAGGGAGGGAGGAGGGAATGCCGCTTATGCTGATCCACGTCTATCCTTTGTATCTCTCCAGAAATGTGAGATCAATTTATTTATTTATTTATTTGGGGTTCTTATACTCAGTTAACAAAAAAATTCATACATTATTAACATAAAATCAATAAAAACCAATACAAACCCAATTTCTCCTTTTACCTGGTCAGCATTCGCTAACTCATAGATCTGGTTTTACCTTCCACTTCATCAATCCTGCTGTTACTCGCCTGATGGTCTGATTTTAATTGCCGGAGTGCCCAAAGGCCTGGTCCCATAACCATGTCTTCACCCTCCTCCTGAAAGCGAGGAGGGATGGTGCTGCCCTGATTTCCCCCGGGAGTGAGTTCCACAGGTGTGGAGCCACCACTGAGAAAGCCCTGCTCCTCGTCCCCACCAACCTCACTTGTGACAGTGGTGGGGTCGAGAGCAGGGCCTCCCCAGATGATCTCAGACTCCGGGGTGGGACGTAGAGGGAGATACATTCGGACAGATACACTGGACCGGAACCGTACAGGGTTTTGTAGGTCAAAACCAGCACCTTGAATTGTGCTCGGAACTGAATCGGCAGCCAGTGGAGCTGGCACAGCAGGGGGGTGGTATGCTCCCTGTATGTCGCTCCGGTGAGCAATCTGGCTGCCGCTCGCTGGACTAGTTGAAGTTTCCGAACAGTCTTCAAGGGCAACCCCACGTAGAGCGCGTTTCAGTAGTCTATTCGGGATGTGACAAGAGCGTGGACCACCGTGGCCAGATCAGACTTTCTGAGGTACGGGCGCAACTAGTGCAAAAGTTTTAATTGCGCAAAAGCTCTCCCGGCCACCGCCGAGATCAACAACTCCCTTTGGTAATTGCTGGAACGCGATAATAAATGGTGTGCTGTACTGGGGAGGGAGTGCAAAAGAATGAGTTCTTTGGCAGACTGACTCCCGTTCCCCTTTGTAGGATAACTGGTAATGGTCACTTGCTGAGGTTCTGAGTCACATTCGCTGCCGAGGGCTTACTTACTTAGGCAATCCCTCATTGGACGAGTAAGATGGTCTTCCTTGATGACTATTTTTGTGGATTCGTAGGTGGCTGTGGAGCCCTCTTCTTGACCCGCATCTTCTCCCGCAGTGAAGGCATTGGTTTCCAGGTGGAAGGCGGACCTGGTCGGGGTTGGCTTGGCGTGCCTTTTTCCTCCTGGCACATTTCTCTCTTTCACCCTCCACTCGTGCCTCCCCGAATTCTGCAGCACTGCTGGTCACAGCTGACCTCCAGCTGGAGCGCTCAAGGGCCAGGGCGTCCCAGTTCTCAGTGTCTATGCCCGAGTTTTTAAGGTTGGCTTTGAGGCCATCTTTCAATCTCTTTTCCTGTCCACCAACATTCCGTTTTCCGTGCTTGAGTTCAGAGTAGAGCAACTGCTTTGGGAGACGGTGGTCAGGCATCCGGACAACGTGGCTGGTCCAGCGGAGTTGATGGCAGAGGACCACCGCTTCAATGCTGGAGGTCTTTGCGTCTTCCAGCATGCTTATGTTTCCTCACCTGCGTCCTCCCCGCCTGTCTTCCCAAGAGATTTGCAGGATTTTCCGGAGGCAGCGCTGATGGAATAGTTCCAGGAGTTGCATGTGACGTCTGTAGACAGTCCACGTTTCGCAGGCATAGAGCAGGGTTGGGAGGGGAATAGCTCTATAAACAAGCCCCTTGGTCTCCCTGCAGATGTCCCGGTCCTCAAACACTCTCTGCTTCATTCGGGGAAATGCTGCGCTTGCAGAGCTCAGGCGGTGTTGTATTTCGGTGTCGATGTTGACTTTGGTGGAGAGGGGGCTGCCAAGGGAGCGGAAATGTTCGACATTTTCTAATGTTACACCATTAAGCTGTATCTCTGGCATTGGAGAGGGGATGGCTGGTGATTGCTGGAACAGCACTTTGGTTTTATCAATGTTCAATGACAGGCCGAGCTTCTCGTATGCTTCTGCGAAGGTGTTTAGAGTGGCTTGTAGATCTTCTTCTGAATGCGCACAGACGACATTGTCATCATCATACTGGAGTTGTATAACAGATGTTGTCATAACCTTGGTTTTGGCTTTCAGTCTGCTGAGGTTAAACAGCTTGCCATCTGTCCGATAGATGATTTCCACTCCGGTGGGAAGCTTCCCGTCAACAAGGTGAAGTCTCATAGCAATGAAGATGGAGAATAGAGTTGGGGCAATAACACATCATCCCTGTTTGACACCCGATTCCACTTTAAATGGGTCACTTTGGGAGCCATTGCTGTCCAAGGCTGTTGCCATCATGTCATCATGGAGGAGCCGCAGGATGTTCACAAATTTGCTTGGGCACCTGATTTTGTGGAGGATGGTCCAGAGAGCGCTGCAGTTCACGGTGTCGAATGCCTTTGCAAGGTCAATGAATGCCATGGACAGAAGTTGATTTTGTTCCCTGCATTTTTCTTGGAGTTGTCTTGCAGTGAAGATCGTGTCCACGGTTCCTCTGGAGGGGCGGAAGCCGTTCTGGGATTCTGGGAGGGGGTCTTCTGAGACACCCTGCCATTATCACAGGCCCGCCTTGTGCGCACAAGGGAGAGAGCCTTCTCCTCTGTGACCCCCCGACTCTGGAACTCATTGCTCGGTGAGATTAGGAAAGCTTAGAAACCTTCAAAAGGGATCTCAAAACCTGGTTTTTCCGCTGCGCTTTTGGAGAGTAGCCACACAACCACACATAGCTGCTCCCCCCTCAATGTCTTGTCCCCAGAGTATATTTCCCTGTTTGTTTAAAGGCCTATTTTTACGACTCCGTTCCTGTATGAGTTTCTCCCTCACAAACAACTTGCTCCATTCCTATCTCCTCCTGAGTTTTTAGTATTTTATCTTGCACATATTCGAATTCGGGGAGAGGCGGATGAGCTCCCTCTGTCAGCTCCAGCTCCTCATGTGGGGACATGAGAGAAGCCTCCCATAAGGATGATAAAAACATCAAATCATCCAAGCGTCCCCTGGGCAACGTCCTTGCAGACGGCCAATTCTCTCACACCAGAAGCGACTTGCTCCTGACACAACAAAAAAAAAATCATTGTCATTGTGATTGTGAATGACTTTGTTTTGCATTTTATATTATTTATAGTATTCACATGTTTTATGTATTTTACTGTGTTGTCATTGTGTTTTGATTTTTACTTATTGTAATACTAGCTGTACCCGCCACGCGTTGCTGTGGCCAACCTTCCCTCCCTCTTTCTCTCCTTTCCCTTCCTTCCCTCCCTCCCTCTTTCCTTCCTTCCCGATTTTTTGGAGGATGGTCCAGAGAGCGCTGCGATTCACGGTGTCGAATGCCTTCGCAAGGTCGTGCTGTAAATGGTGTGCTGTACTGGGAGGGAGTGCAAAAGCATGAGTTTTCTGGCAGGCAGACTCCCATTCCCCTTTGTAGGGTAACTGGTCATGGTCGCTTGCTGGAGTTCTGAATCACCTTGGCTGCGGAGGGCTAACTGGAGTCGTCCTGGGGCCTCTCCTGGGTGGTCTTGACACAGGCGCCTCTCCAGCTTTTCCAGGTGACCCTCTGATAAACCTTTGCTAATGAACAGCCTGCAAGTGTTTGACGACCAGCTGGAGGCAACAAAGACAAAACATGCCAGAGTCCTCATTAAGATCTTTATTTTCCCTCAAAAGCATAAGGGGAGTGATGCAGCAGTTGCGTTTTGCAGCATCCTGGCTCGCCGTGCCCGGGGGTGGAGGAAAGGATTAGTATCTAAAATGACATTTCCAAAGGAGAATTGGCAGTAACACAAAAGGGAGATTTTTTCGGGCTATATGGCCATAGTCTAGAGGCATTCTCTCCTGACATTTCGCCTGCATCTCAGAGTTAGTGAGGTCTGTTGGAATTAGGGGAAAGGGTTTATATATCTGTGGAATGACCAGGGTGGGACAAAGGACTCTTGTCTGTTGGAGCTAGGTGGTAATGTTTTAACTGACCAGCTTGATGGAGACGTGGAGGTTGTGAGAGTGACATGGTGCTACGTGTGCTACGTATTGTCGAAGGCTTTCATAGCTGGAATCACTGGGTTGTTGTAGGTTTTTCGGGCTATATGGCCATGGTCTAGAGGCATTCTCTCCTGACGTTTCACCTGCATCTATGGCAAGCATCCTCAGAGGTCTGTTGGAACTAGGGAAAAGGATTTATATATCTGTGGAATGACCAGGGTGGGACAAAGGACTCTTGTCTGCTGGAGCTAGGTGTGAATGTTTCAACTGACCAGCTTGATGGAGACATGGAGGTTGTGAGAGTGACATGGTGCTACGTGTGCTACATATTGTCGAAGGCTTTCATGGCCGGAATCACTGGGTTGTTGTAGGTTTTTCGGGCTATATGGCCATGGTCTAGAGGCATTCTCTCCTGACGTTTCGCCTGCATCTATGGCAAGCATCCTCAGAGGTAGTGAGGTCTGTTGGAACTAGGAAAATTGCATTTATATATCTGTGGAATGATCAGGGTGGGACAAAGGACTCTTGTCTGCTGGAGCTAGGTGTGAAAGTTTCAACTAATCACCTTGATTAGCACTGCAGACTACTTTAACCAGAGAAGCACCTGAGGAACCAACCTGGACACAGCAGATTATTTGAGAACACAGAAATGCTGGACCACTCTCACAACCACCATGTCAGGCGACACAGAGAAGCCATTGAAATCCACAAGAAGCATGTGGGCAATTTCAACAGAAAGGAAGAGACCATGAGAATGAACACAATCTGGCTACCAGGATTAAAAAACTCTAAAATTACAACAGCAAAACAACAGAGAGGAAACAAACAAGGACATCTAATCACCTCTCAACAAAAGATTGCCCCAGGCACTGCCAGGCCATCAAATGCTAATCAAGGTGGTCAGTTGAAACATTCACACCGAGCTCGAGCAGACAAGAGTCCTTTGTCCCACCCTGGTCATTATTCCACAGATATATATAAACCCTTTTCCCTAGCTCAAACAAGCCTCACTACCTCTGAGGATGCTTGCCGTAAATGCAGGTGAAACGTCAGGAGAGAATGCTTCTGGAACATGGCCATATAGCCCGGAAAAACCTACAACAACCCAGTGACTCCGGCCATGAAAGCCTTTGACAATACAAAAGGGAGACTCGACAAATCTCCCTCTTTCTCCATAGTAGCATCCTGCAAGATCGCTTAGAGGTGGTCAAGGAGGCCTTGGACGAGGGCAGTTTCCTTGCCCCTGGGCATGAGGCTGGTGCAGCCACATGGTCATTATTTCCCACAGTGCAATGAATTTTTGCAATGCATTCAAATCTCTGTGGATTATAATCAAGAGCAGAAGTGTTCAAGCTTACTGCGCCCACGTAGTGGGACTAGAATCCTAGAGTTGGAAGAGACCTCCTGGGCCATCTTCCAGTCCAACCCTATTCTGCATTCAAATCACCCCTGACAGATGGCCATCCAGCCCCTGTTTCAGAGCTTCCAAAGAAGGAGCCTCCACCACACTCCCTCCGGGGCAGAGAGTTCCACTGCTGAACGGCTCTCACAGTCAGGAAGTTCTTCCTCATGTTCAGATGGAATCTCCTCTCTTGTAGTTTGAAGCCATGGCTCCATTGTGTCCTAGTCTCCAGGGAAGCAGAAAACAAGCTTGCTCCCTCCTCCTCCCTGTGGCTTCCTCTCACATATTTATACATGGCTATCATCATATCTCCTCTCATCCTTCTTTTCTTCAGGCTAAACATGCCCAGCTCCTTAAGCCGCTCCTCATAGGGCTTGTTCTCCAGACCCCTGATCTGCTCCCTCCTCCCTGTGGCTTCCTCTCACGTATTTATACATGGCTCTCATCATATCTCCTCTCAGCCTTCTCTTCTTCAGGCTAAACATGCCCAGCTCCTTAAGCCGCTCCTCATAGGGCTTGTTCTCCAGACCCTTGATCATTGTAGTCACCCTCCTCTGGACACAATATTCCAGCTTGTCAATATCTCTCTTGAATTGTGGTGCCCAGAACTGGACACAATATTCCAGGTAAAGTGGTCTAACCAAGGCGGAATAGAGCATGGGGAGCATGACTTCCCTAGATCTAGACACTCTGCTCCTCTTGATGCAGGCCAAAATCCCATTGGCTTTTTTTGCCGCCACATCACATTCCTGGCTCATGTTCACCTTCCTGTCCACGAGGACTCCAAGATGTTTTTCACACGTCCTGCTCTGGAGTCAGGCCTCATCGTCCCCCATTCTGTCTCTTTGCATTTCGTTTTTTCTGCCCAAGTGGAGTCTCTTGCATTTGTCCCTGTTGAACTTCATTGTCTTAGTTTGGGCGCTTCATCTCTCTAATCTGTCAAGATCCCTTTGAGTCCTGCTCCTGTCCTCTGGAGTCTTGGCTCTCCCTCCCAATTTGGTCCCGTCTGCAAACTTGATGATCCTGCCTTCTTTTCCTTCATCTAAGTCATGAATGGAGATCCTGATCAGGACCGGGCCCAGGGGGGAACCCTCCGGATGGCCCTCCGCTCGTCCCTTCTTTCCAGGTTGAAGAGGAGGAAGCCTTGGGGAGAATCACCCTCTGAGTTCGTCCACTTAACCAATTCCAGATCCACCTCACCGTAGTTCTGCCTCACCCACATTGGACTCGTTTCCTTGCCAGGAGGTCATGGGGGAGAGATTTTATTTATTTACACGAGAGATTTTAATAATAATAATAATATTTTATTTATTTGATCAGTCATATGACCATTTCAAAATAAAACACAAGTAAAAAAACAAGGCAACAAGGTGATAAGTCAGAATCTTATTTTCCTGGTTCTTCTTTCAGGAAATCTGCTCTTTTCTTAATGGCTTTCAGAATAAAAAGGCTTACTCTGATTATGTTGGATCTTTCCTGCCCTTGCAAGAGGGAGGTCAGAAGATCATTTCTGTTGGGGGACCTGCAGTTGGATAATATTGGATGTAAATATCTGTCTCGCAGTTCGGTGTATGCTGGACAGTCAATGAAGAAATGTTCAATGTCTTCCACTGTTTGTTCTCCTCAGATGCAGAATCTCTCACTTCTTGGGATGTTACAGTAACGCCCGGTTTGCATCATAATACCGAGTTGTTCAAACCTATCCCTAGTATATGTTCTTCTTAAGGGTAGAGGAAGTGGAATAGTTAGGTAGTGCTCTCAATGAATATTCCTTTTGTGGGAAGCTAAAAACCTTGTGGCTGAAGACCTACCTATGCTCTCTAGGTCCAGCTGTGCATAGACATCCCGAATGCGCCGCTTGAGCACTTGCCCTGACCCCGGACCAAGAACACCCAGAAATTGCAAAGGCAGACCGAATCCAGCCAGCTCATTATTTAGAGCCGCCATCCAAGATGACTTCTGGTCATGCTGGACTTGATCCTCTAGACATAGGCGAGGAAGTCTACTGGGATCCATTGAGTTTACTTTTGACCAGTAATTAAACTGTCTCATTAAGATTTGAGCTTTGACTGGGAGTATTCTTAGCTCAGCCCTTACTGCCGCCGTCAGCGTTGTTCTGGAAAGGCCCAGAAAGGTGCGAAGCTGCTTCACTTGGAAGGCTTCAATCTTAGCCAGGTTGATGTGCCCCCAAATTTCAGCCCCAAATATAAGTGCTGGCATTATTTTTGTTTTAAAGACTTCCAGGGCAGGTCTGATTGTGCCTGGGTATCTATGATGGTACAGCTTATAAATGGAACCTGCTGCTTTTGTTGCTCTTTGTATACGAGAGATTTTATTTATTGATCGTGTCAGGAGCAAACCAAATAGTTGTATTGCATTTAAAAACACACACACAAAGTTTGTAAACTTGGCATGAGTTCCTATGCACACTGCACATATCTTATCGGTAGTGCAAACGTGGCCGTGTGCATAGGGAGTCATTCTTGCTTTTTCCGAATTATAATCCGGCCCTCCAACAGGCAAGTTGGAGAAATTTGGCCGAATCTTCCGTACGGGGAAAACCAATTTCCCCAGAGCCGGTGTATTTAAATCTTTTAGGATTTGGTCTTGGCTCCTCTTGGGCCTTTTGCAAAGAGGAAGGCGTTGCCAATGCTCCCTTAACTGCAACACAGTCCTCGTTGGCATTGAGTATTCCATTTGCATGAAATGGAGCCACGGCTTATACGAATCCAACCAAGGAAATGGAGAATGTGGGTCCTGAATCCTCCCCTGTGCTAAATGGAGTTCTAATGTGTTGCTGGCTGATGTGCTTAAATCCTCCGGATTGTGGCTTGCCTCATCTCGGGCCTTTTGCAAAGATGCATATTAGGAACGGGCGAGCGTGGTTTGGAAGCTGAGAGCATGAAGTAGAACTAAATGGTTTCGGAAATAATTCCACCGGCAGGCTCCGCGAGACAATCCCGCTCTGCCCTTTTGAGGAGCCGGAGAGGATTCATTCCAGCGCTTCCGAGGAGGTCCTTCTGAAATGAGATCTAAGCCACGGAGGGCTTATACGTGGGCACCTTGCCGTGGGAAGGGAATCTGGAGAAGGGATGAAATCCTGTTACATTCGTCATTCTCGGCACATTCCATCAGCCTGTGAAGAATTGGTTTTCACCCCTGGGAGGTGTCTTATCTCCAGCAGAAGAAGGAGAAGAAGGCGGCCATTCTTTGCTTTCCACAGTTTTCACACACAGGCTGTGTAACTTCATGTATTGCTGTTCATTTGTTCAGTCGTTTCCAACTCTTTGTGACTTCATGGACCAGCCCATGCCAGAGCTCCTTGTCGGCCGTCACCACCCCCAGCTCCTTCAAGGTCAATCCAGTCACTTCAAGGATGCCATCCCTCCATCTTGCCCTTGGTTGCCTCTCTTCCCTTTTCCTTCCATTTTCCCCAGCATCATTGTCTTCTCTGGGTGACCTCATTGACCATCCCATGCCAGAGCTCCCTGTCAGCTGTCCCCACCCCCAGCTCCTTCAAGGTCAATCTAGTAACTTCAAGGATGCCATCCATCCACCTTGCCCTGCCCATCTTCCTTCCATTTTCCCCAGCATCATTGTCTTCTCTAGGTGACCTCATGGAGCATCCCATGCCACAGCTCCCTGTCAGCTGTCCCCACCCCAAGATCCTTCAAGGTCAGTCCAGTCACTTCAAGGATGCCATCCCTCCATCTTGCCCTTGGTTTCCTCTCTTCCCTTTTCCTTCCATTTTCCCCAGCATCATTGTCTTCTCTGGGTGACCTCATTGACCATCACATGCCAGAGCTCCCTGTCAGCTGTCCCCACCACCAGCTCCTTCAAGGTCAATCTAGTAACTTCAAGGATGCCATCCATCCACCTTGCCCTGCCCATCTTCCTTCCATTTTCCCCAGCATCATTGTCTTCTCTGGGTGACCTCATGGACCATCCCATGCAAGAGCGCCCTGTCAACCGTCACCACCCCCAGCTCCTTCAAGGTCAATCCAGTCACTTCAAGGATGCCATCCCTCCATCTTGCCCTTGGTTGCCTCTCTTCCCTTTTCCTTCCATTTTTCCCAGCATCATTGTCTTCTCTGGGTGACCTCATGGATCATCCCATGCCAGAGCTCCCTGTTGGCCATCACCACCCCCAGCTCCTTCTAGGTCAATCCAGTCACTTCAAGGATGTTATCCATCCACCTTGCCCTTGGTCAGCCCCTCTTCTTTTTTCCTCCCACAGACAGTGCAGTGTCAACACAGCCATTTCCACCAGAAAGGAATTTTAACAAAGGAGATAGTGAGCAGGTGCCTTCCCACGCTGATACCGAAAGTGTAGATAGTGACTTGACCCGGCAAGCTCACCTTGATCTCCAGGTCAGGCAGAGTTCTCTTCTGGCCAGCAGACGAGAAGCCAGCTCAGTGAAAGGTCATCGCAATGCTTTCATGATGATGAGAGCCTAATGTTTTCATGTTAGAAAGGTATTTAAGCCTTTTGCAAACTCTGGGAAAGCACCAGTTCAACGTAGCTTATTAGCCTGAAAGCTTCATGGAATAACCTTAGCCTGGAAAGCAGTACGCTTGGGATTTCTTGTGTGGTGATTCATGGGGCAATTGTTTCATTGCTTGTAACTGGGACTCTGGTTTGAACTTTGCCAATAGGATTGTGTCTCCTGTTTTTACCCGAAGGTCTTTGAACTATATTCTGCTTTTAACCTTAATCTTTGGAATTTTGCAATGTTTATTCTTTATTTTGACTTGGATTTTTTCCTCAATAAACTATAAAACTACAGCTCTTGTGTGGTGGTGTTTGCAAAAGCGAAGCGAAGCCTACTCTGAGTTGCAACAACCATTCCCTTTGCGGCCTACAGACAAAGGCTCCTCCTCCTCCTCTGTTTCTTCTTCCTGTCTTTCCTTGGAGTGCCTCCTGTATGACTCCTTCCCATTTCCTTACCTGAGGGCATGGACCACTAGTTTGAAAAACAACAGCAATGAAGCAGAAACAGACTTGGCTTGGGAAGAGAGCATGGCTAGTCCTCATTTGAAAGCACCCGGAGTCAATTAAAATGGTGTTCCAATAATTTTTCAGGAAGGAGGAATACTTAAAAGGCAGATACTTTCAAGCCAACAAAACCATTCTCACTCGGTCGTCATTTCTGAGTGCGTGTGTTTTTAATTGTATCTTTCCCAAAAGGACACTTAGCAAAGGAACCCTTTGGACCTCTAACGCTGGCTGGCATGAGCCTGGGAGTCTTCAGCTTGTGGAAACATCCCCCCCCCCCAATCTACCCTGTATTTATTTATTGTGTCAGGCAACCAAACAGTTGTATTACATTTTTCACAGAACAAACACACAAACAGACAAAACACAAAATTTGCAAGTTTGGTAGTGGATTAAATGTCCTTTGAGCAGTCTCTGGCCCCTTGGAGTGCCTCTGGTGTTGCCTCAAGGAGGTCCTCCCTTGTGTATGTGGTTGCATTGCAGCAGGTGGTCAGTGGTTTGCTCTTCTCCACACTCGCTTGTCGTGGACTCCACTTTGTGGCCCCATTTCTTGAGGTTGGCTCTGCATCTCATGGTGACAGAGCGCAGTCTGTTCAGCGCCTTCCAAGTCACCCCGTCTTCTGTGTGCCCAGGGGGGAGTCTCTCATTTGTATCAGCCATTGGTTGACATTCTGGGTTTGAGCCTGCCACTTTTGGACTCTCACTTGCTGAGGTGTTCCAGCGAGTGTCTCTGTAAATCTTAGAAAACTATTTCTAGATTTAAGTCGTTTGGTACCCAAACAAGGGATGGGCTGGAGATGTCTCTGCCTTGGTCCTTTCACTATTGGCTGCCACTTCCCGGCGGATGTCAGGTGGTGCAATACCAGCTAAGCAGTGTAATTTCTCCAGTGGTGTAGGGCACAGACACCCCGTGATAATGCGGCATGTCTCATTAAGAGCCACGTCCACTGTTTTAGTGTGGTGAGATGTGTTCCACACTGGGCATGCATACTCAGCAGCAGAGTAGCACAGCGCAAGGGCAGATGTCCTCACTGTGTCTGGTTGTGATCCCCAGGTTGTGCCAGTCAGCTTTCGTATGATATTGTTTCTAGCGCCCACTTTTTGCTTGATGTTCAGGCAGTGCTTCTTGTAGGTCAGAGCATGACCCAGAGTGACTCCTCCCAGGTATTTGGGTGCGCTGCAATGCTCCAGTGGGATTCCTTCCCAGGTAATAATCCTCAGAGCTCGGGATGCTTGTCTGTTCTTAAGGTGAAAGGCACATGTCTGTGTTTTAGATGGGTTAGGGATCAGCTGGTTTTCCCTGGAATAGGCAGTAAGAGCACCTAGAGCTTCAGAGAGCTTCTGTTCTACCATCTCAAAGCTCCCTGCTTGGGCGATGATGACACCATCATCAGCATAGATGAAACTCTCTGTCCCTTCTGGCAGTGGCTGGTCATTTGTGTAAATGTTGAACATGGATGGGGCAAACACGCTCCCCTGAGGCAGGCCGTTCTTCTGTTTCCGCCATCTGCTTCTCTGGCCCTTGAACTCAACAAAAAGGCTCCTGTTCAGTAGCTGATTTCCTTGTGTGGTGATGGCAGGATCATCAGCATAGATGAAGCTCTCTGTCCCTTCTGGCAGTGGCTGGTCATTTGTGTAGATGTTGAACATGGATGGAGCAAGCAAGCTCCCTTGAGGCAGGCCGTTCTTCTGTTTCCGCCATCTGCTTCTCTGGCCCTGGAACTCAACAAAGAAGCTCCTGTTCGGTAGCTGATTTCCTTGAGCGGTGATGGCACAATCATCAGCATAGATGGAGCTCTCTGTCCCTTCTGGCAGTGGCTGGTCATTTGTGGATGGGGCAAGCACGCTCCCCTGAGGCAGGCCGTTCTTCTGTTTCCGCCATCTGTTTCTCTGGTCCTGGAACTCAACAAAGAAGCTCCTGTTTTGTAGCAAGTTTCCTATGAGGAGGGTGAGGTGGTCGTCCTTTGTGATAGTATACATTTTTAAGATATGCAGATTTAGAAGAGATACTTCAATTAGTTTTGGCTTCTCGTCAGGGGAAAAACGAGATGCGTATTGCTTTAACAGAACTGGGGACGTCGTTCTCTTCCGCCTTAATTACGCCAACGTCTCTGTCAGGATCCGCTGGATCTTAGAAAGGAAACTCGCACTCACAAGTTGGTACTCGGATATGGAGTTTATTTCGGTCCATACAGAGCAAAACAAAGCGAGAACTGAAGTTTCCCGCCCAAAGGTCCCAGATCTCCCCTCCTGACTTCGCCTCCTCCTTCTCCCCCTTCCCTTATCACAGTTTAGTCTAAAATCCCTTTTCCCACAGCTTCAAAGCCAAACCTATGCCCAGATGTCCCGTCATAAACTCATCCATCATGACTACTCCCTCTAGTGTCAGGAAGAAGGCTTCGTGGAATCTCAAACATGAAGGCACATCCTGACATATCTCCCCCCCTCGGAAGATGGCCCCCATCTGAAAAAGAAAGAAAAACATAGAATGAGACAGCAAATTCAAGGCTTGGGTTTTAGAGGAAAAGCAGAGTGGAACCGCTTCACAAGGCGGGGGGCCTTGACGTGTTCCTGTAACACCCATTCGGGATGGATGGCCTTAGAGGACCACTGGACTAAATAATAAAGTTTTCCCCGAGTCTTTTTTGAGTCCAAAATGTCTTTGATCTCAAAGTGAGTGTGGGCCCCCACCATGATGGGGACCGGTTGGGAGTCAGCTTCCGACCATTTAGGGGAGGCAGATGCAGCCTTGAGCAAGCTCACGTGGAACACCGGGTGGACCCTCTTCCACGTGTGGGGCAATTCCAACCGGACCGCGACAGGGTTAACCACGGCCTGTACAGGGAAGGGCCCGATGAACAGAGCTGACAATTTACGTGAAGGCTGAGTGGATCTCAGATATCTGGTGGACAAGTAGACCAGGTCACCTACTTTAAACTGGGGCTGAGGGGACCTCTTCTTGTCGGCGAACTTTTTGTAATCCATTTTTGCCCTGTCTAGAGTCTCTTTGATCATTGGCCAGGCCGCTGCGATGGATTCTCCCCACTTATTGGGGGTCTCTCCCGGGTCGGGGGGCGTTAAGCCAGGAAAGGGAGGAAAGTCTCTACCCCCTACGACTTTGAAGGGTGAAGCACCTGTGGATGCATGTTCGCTATTGTTATAGCTATACTCAGCAAAGTCTAAAAGGGTAGCCCAATTGTCCTGCTGATAGGTGGAATAACACCTTAGGAACTGTTGCAATGTCTTTTGGACCCTCTCGGTGGCCCCATCGGTCTCAGGGTGGAAGGCCGTGCTGAGTGCCCGCTCAGTCCCCAACATAGACAGAAAGGACTTCCAGAATTTGGAGGTGAATTGTGTGCCTCTGTCACTTATAATCCTGCTGGGGCAGCCGTGCAGCCGGAACACATGATGGAGGAACAGCTTAGCCAATTCAGGGGCTGAAGGGAGTCGTTTTAAGGCCACAAAGTGGGCTTGCTTAGAAAACAAGTCAATCACAGTCCATATGGTATTGTAACCCTGGCTATCAGGCAGTTCCACGACAAAGTCCATGGCAATCTCCGACCAGGGTTGTGAGGGGTTGGCTACTGGTTGTAACAACCCCGTGGGCTTTCCTATTTTTTGCTTGTTTCTGGCGCATGTTGGGCATTCTTGGGTATAATCTTTTATATCTCTGCGCATATTGGGCCACCAGAATTGGCGGGCTAAGAGCTTGAGAGTCTTAGTGAACCCGAAATGACCTGCCAGCAGCGAATCATGGCCCCTTTTCATTATGTCCTTTCGCATGGAGGCCGGTACGTAATATTTGGACCCATAAGTCCACAGCCCCCCCTTCTGGGCCAGCTCCTCCTTGTGGTTTTGCAGCCACTCATCCTTTTCGGCTGCCTCTTTTAACCCCTGTAGCACCTCTGCTGGCTGGCCGAGAGGCGAGGGCTTGTCCCGGAGACTGGCCCGTGTCTGTACTATCAGTCCCAACTGTTGTTTGTCAAAGAGCGTCCCTGACTCAGTGGGGGATGAGTAGTCCGCCTCAGGCATACGTGAGAGTGCGTCCGCGACTTGGTTTGTCCTTCCTGGGACGAACTTAAGGCGAAAATTGAATCGCTGGAAGAACTGGACCCATCGGAGATGTTTGGCGTTAAGTCTCTGTGGGGTCTGCAGGGCCTGCAAGTTTTTGTGGTCCGTCCACACCTCAAAAGGGGTCTGGGTGCCCTCAAGGAAGTGTCTCCAGTGAGCCAGGGCCGCCCGCACTGCAAAAGACTCTTTTTCCCAGACATGCCAACGTTTTTCAGTTTCAGAGAATTTTTTTGACAAATAAGCGCATGGCTTGAGCTGGCCTGTCTCGTCGGCTTGTAACAGCACTGCCCCGTAGGCTGCCTCTGAAGCGTCACATTGCACCACAAATGGCTTGGAGGGCTGGACATGCGTTAAGACGGGCTGGCTTGTGAACTTAGCTTTTAGGACCTCAAAAGCCCTTTGGCACTCAGGGGTCCATTCCAGCCTTGCCCCTGGGGTCCTTGCCTTTTTAGTTTCTCCCTTCCCCTTTGTCTTCAATAACTCAGTGAGGGGCAGCGCCACCTCGGCAAAGTCTTTGATGAATTGGCGGTAAAAGTTTGCAAACCCCAGAAACCCCTGTAGCTGTTTTCGGGTACGGGGAGGTTCCCAGGCTAACACATCCTGTACCTTAGCTGGGTCCATGGCCAGCCCCTCTGTGGATATTCGGAATCCCAAATAAGTGAGTTCGGTGCTATGGAACTCACACTTCGAAAGCTTAGCATAAAGCTGGTTTTCTCTCAGGATTTGGAGCACCTTCTGTGTGGTTTTTATATGTTGGTCTATTGTGTCTGAATATATCAACAGGTCATCAAGATAGACCATAAGGCCGTCATATAACATCTCTCGGAAGATGTCGTTTATGAATTGTTGGAACACCTTTGGAGCTCCCTTTAGGCCAAAAGGCATTACGGCCCATTGGTACTGCCCATAACAGGTGTTGAACGCCGTTTTCCAGCAGTCCTCTTCCCTCACCCTCAGGCGGTAAAAAGCTTCTCTAATGTCCAATTTTGTGAAGATCTTGGCCTTGCCCAATTGGCCCAAAATCTCTGACATGAGTGGGAGGGGGTACTGATTGGTGGTGCATATGGCATTTAGGCCCCTATAGTCTACGCACAGCCTCAGCGACCCGTCAGCCTTAGGCCTAAAGAGTACTGGGGCTGCCACCGGTGACGTGGAAGGTACTATGAACCCCCTTTCCAGGTTCTTGTCCAAGAATTCTCTCAAGGCTTTTCTCTCTGGCTCCGACATAGCATAAAGCTTGGGGCTGGGCAGCTTAACGTTCGGCTCAAATTCTAATGCACAGTCCGTCTTTCTATGCGGGGGCAACTGGTCACATTCGGTTTCGCTAAAGACGTCTGCCCACTCCCGATAAGCCTCTGGGATGTCGACTTCTGAGCCCTCCGGAGTCGCCTCTGCCTGTGCTCCCTGTAACTGACTGGGGAGAGGGGGGCCTTGTGGCTGGCTGTGTCCCTCTGGCTTGTACTCCCCATCTGCGAAGGAAAGCACCCCCTCCGCCCAGTTAATCTGAGGGTTTTGCCACCTCAGCCATGGGATCCCCAAAATGACTGGCTGGTGGGCCATGGGGGATATTACAAATTGCAAAGTCTCTTTGTGAGTTCCCATTTCTAAGTGAAGGTAGCCAGTTTTCTCCCTTACGGGACCCCCATGAGCTGCTGTCCCATCCAGTTGGGAAAAAACCACGGGGGTCTTTAGTGCCAGGGGTTTGACTCCCAGTTTGGCGGCCAGGGAGGGGGTGATTAGGCACCTGGTGCACCCGCAGTCCAGCATTGCCACAGTTTCTACCTTCAGTCCCGTGTCGGGGTTGGTCAGGGTCACAGTCATTTTAAGCACATCATAATTCAACTTTCTCAACTCACCGCCTGTCGCCTCCACGATCTTCCTGCCGGCGGTTCTCAAGGAAGATCTTGTCCGTTTCCCGCCGAGTAGAAGTCTCGGTCTGCACCCTCCGGCTCCGTCTCATCCTCTGCGGGGAGTTGATACGGGGCCAGCGCGGTCTCCACAGCCGTGGAGGCTTTGCCCTTTGCTGGTTTGGGCCCTAGTGCTGGCTTCGGGGGAGGGGGCGTCTTGTCCGGCCTGGGAGCGTTGGGAGGAGTGCGTCCTCTCGGGCATTCTGCTGCTCTGTGCCCTTCTTGGCCGCACGCGAAGCAGGGGCCCCTCCTCCCTCTCCTCTCTCGGCTAGCCGACCTTCCTCTGGGCGAGGGGCGTCGCGGCCCCCCCTGCGGGCCCGCTGCGGGGTGTCGAGTTCGGCCTCTCTCTCTCGACCTACGCGGCATCTGCTCCTGGTCGCACTCGACCCTCCCGGCCAACACAATCCATTCTTCGAGCGTGGGCGGGTTACTCCGGTGTAAAGACCACTCCAACACATCGGGGCGCAAGCCCGCTCGGAAGTATTCGAGCTTGGTGGCATCCGACCAGTCTCTAATCCGGCCCGCGATGGCTTTGAATTCCAGGGCATATTCAGAAACAGTCTTATTACCCTGAGTTATCCTCTTGAGCTGACTCTTTGCCTTCTCTTCTGCCAAAGGGTCCTGGAATCTCTCCCGCAGCGCCCTCAGGAAGTCGTCCAACCTCCTCAACTCCGGCGCCCGGGTGTCGTACATTTGCATGAGCCAATCGGCCGCTGCTTCCTTCAAGTTGGCCCCCACTGCGTGGATCATGGCCCCCTCTGAGGGGAAGGAATCCCCGTAGTCTTCCATATAATGCCTCACGTTGGTGATGAAATAGGAGAGCTGCTTGGGGTCCCCATTGAACTTCACACGTAGCTCTCCTCTTCCAGGGCCCCCTTGGAGATGGCTTCTCCCTCCCCATCCTGATGTGAATGTGGAGGTCCCGGGCGGGGGTTGCGAGGGTTCCCCTTCCGTGGCAAACGCCACTCTCCCCGAGGGTCGGTATCCCCGTCCCATACCTTGCGAGAAGGAGCGTCTCGTCTCTCTCTCCTCCAGTGTGGCTCTCCAGGATGCCGCCACCTCTCTTCTCATTTCCTCCAATTGGAACGAGAAAGTCTGCAGCATTCTTTCCATCGCGTCCACCTTTTCCCCAAGGTGCTGCGCGGGCAGGGCCGGGGCGCTGCCGAGGGGGGAGGGTGGTCTGTGATGCTCCCTCGGCCCCAGCATGGGTAGCTTGCGTCTCACGGTTATGTCCTTCTGCGGAGGCCTCTGCGTGGACGTCAGGGGGACTCCCCAGGTTTCAGGCGCAGCCGGGGGAATCTCTCCTCCCCCTTCCAGGTCTCCGGCTTGAGCAGCTCCCTCGTCTCCGTACTCCTCGTCTTCTAACCCCGGGGAGGGGGAAAGGCCGATGCTCTCTCCGGCTCCCATCGGGTTTTCCTCTTCTTGGTACATACTCCTCTCCCGGATGGCTGTGGACCTCACGGTGGGAGCAGGAAGTTGTGAGTTCTCGCTTTATGTCAGGATCCGCTGGATCTTAGAAAGGAAACTCGCACTCACAAGTTGGTACTCGGATATGGAGTTTATTTCGGTCCATACAGAGCAAAACAAAGCGAGAACTGAAGTTTCCCGCCCAAAGGTCCCAGATCTCCCCTCCTGACTTCGCCTCCTCCTTCTCCCCCTTCCCTTATCACAGTTTAGTCTAAAATCCCTTTTCCCACAGCTTCAAAGCCAAACCTATGCCCAGATGTCCCGTCATAAACTCATCCATCATGACTACTCCCTCTAGTGTCAGGAAGAAGGCTTCGTGGAATCTCAAACATGAAGGCACATCCTGACAGTCTCGTTTTCATCTTTGTTTTCTTTGTATCCACAAAATAATGTGTTTCAAAAACATTATGGAAAAAAAAACATTGCAACCTGCCATGGAATCGAATGCTCGTGGTCTCATAAGCAAAGATTTAAAAATGATTAGATACGTGTAGTAAAATATCTCAAGTGGAGAATTAATGGCCCCTTTATTGCTCTTCCATTCAGGGCGCTCGGCTGATTATTATGTGCATTTCCTCCTTGAGGACCACATTTCTGTAATTACCTAAAGCCTACAGAAATAGAGATTGGGGACAACGGAGTGGCCGGCTCGAAACTATAATATTCCATGTTGAAACAAGTTCAGTTGTTTGAGTGGCTGACCAGGGCGTTTCCCTTTCCGGACCAGACATGCACACATACATCTCTATCTATTGCAATATACCGTATATACTCGAGGATAAGCCTAGTTTTCCAACCTTTGTTTTAGGCCAAAAAAGTACCACTCAGCTTCTATTCTAGTCAAGGTTATTTATTATTTTACTCTGTCATTATTATTTTTATTACATTTATTATTTTCTCTTATTATTATTATTATTATTATTATTATTATTATTATCATCATCATCATTACATTTCTTATTTTACTCTATTTGTTGTTATTATTACATTTATTATTTCACTTTATTATTAACATTATCATTATCATTTTACTTTACTATAATCATTACATTTATTATTTTACTCTATTATAATTATATTTATCATTTTACTTTATTATTATAATTACATTTATTATTTTACTCTATTTATTGTTATTATTACATTTATTATTTCACTTTATTATTATTAGTATCATTTTACTTTATTATATTTATCATTTTACTTTATTATTATCATTACATTTATTATTTTACTCTATTATAATTATATTTATCATTTTACTTTATTATTATCAATACATTTCTTATTTTACTCTATTTATTATGATTACATTTATTATTTCACTATCATTATCATTATTTTACTTTATTATTATCATTACAAACTCCACCAGTGTTCACATTTGGGCATATTGAGTATTCGTGTAGAGTTTGGTCCAGATCCATCTTTGTTTGAGTCTACAGTGATCTCTGGATGTAGGTGAACTACAACTCCAAAACCAAAGGACACTGCCCACCAAACCCTTCCAGTATTTTCTGTTGGGCATGGGAGAACTCTGTGCCAAGCTTGGTTCAATTCCATCGTTGGTGGGGTTCAGAATGCTCTTTGATTGTAGGTGAACTATAAATCCCAGCAACTACAACTCCCAAATGACAAAATCAATTTTTTTGAGTGAAGGACATACATTGGGTTGTGAGGTGTCTTGTGTCCAAAATTGGTGTCAATTTGTCCAAAGGTTTTTGAGTTCTGTTAATCCCACAAACAAACATGACATTTTTATTTATATAGTTATGCAAACACACATAGATACCTACACACAAAGCACATACGCACACATGCTCTTTGATTGTAGGTGAACTATAAATCCCAGCAACTACAACTCCCAAATGAGAAAATCATATATTTTTTGAGTGAAGGACATACATTGGGTTGTGAGGTGTCTTGTGTCCAAATTTGATGTCTATTCGTCCAGTGGTTTTTGAGTTCTGTGAATACCACAAACGAACATGACATTTTTATTTATATCGATTCAAAAACATTTCACTTCCGGATGCCTCAATTAATGTAATTTAATTGGTATCTATTTTCCTTTTGCAATTTACCAATAGCTGCTGCGTTTCCTGCCCTCAATACGTTTTCTCAGGTTTTTTTGGTGGTAAAATTAGGTGCCTCGGCTTCAATTCAGTCCGGCTTGTACTCGAGTATATACGGTATGTTTGAGACCTGCTCTGTCCCAGCCTGATTGATACAGGGTGGTTGTAGCATTGGGATTATGAGGCCATCAATATGGAATGGTGTTGATCTGATTGATGGGCACTGCAGTTGTTGACATGTGGATCCAATCTGGCCAACTCCCGTGAATCATACTTTGGATGTTTTTTGTCCCCTTTGCTCCCTAGGAGATGACCCATTCGTGGCCCCCACCGCTCACTGCGATCCACACACCTGGGAAGGCCGAACAGAATAAGTTCCCCATTCCCAACAAGGGGCAGGTAAGCTACGGAAAGGCCTCACAAGGTATGCCAAGCCCATGATTTGGTTGGAAGGGGATGGAAGAAGGATGCTTCACTGGCCTTGCGAGCAGTCAGAACTCGAAGACCTTGAACCAGTGCTTGGCCGCACTGACGGCCTGGATGAGGGCAAACAAATTGAAACTGAATCCAGACAAGACAGAGGTCCTCCTGGTCAAGCGTAAGGCCGAACAGGACATAGAGTTACAGCCTGTGTTGGATGGAAGGGGTCCCACTCCCCCTGAAGACGCAGGTTCGCAGCTTGGGAGGGATCTTGGACTCATCGCTGAGCCTGGAACCCCAAGAAGGCCAAGAAGGGAAGGAGGATGAATGGAAGGAAGGATGGAAGGGGGGAGGAAAGGAAGGAGAGAAGGAAGGAGAGAGGGAAGAAAGGGAGGGAGGGAGGAAAGAAGGAGAGAAGGGAGGGAAAGAGAGAGGGGAGGAAAGGAAGGAGGGAAGGAAGGAGAGAGGGAAGAAAGGAAGGGAGAGAAAGAGAGAGGGGAAGGAAGGAGAGAAGGGAGGGAAAGAGAGAGGGGAAGGAAGGAAGGGAGGGAGGGAAGGAGGGAAAGGAATGAAGGAGGGAAGGAGAGAAGGGAGGGAAGGAGAGAGGGGAAGGAAGGAAGGAAGGGAAGGAAGGAGGGAAGGAGAGAAGGGAGGGAAGGAGAGAGGGGAAGGAAGGAGGGAAGGGAATGAAGGAGAGAAGGGAGGGAAGGAGAGAAGGGAGGGAAGGAGAGAGGGGAAGGAAGGAGGGAAGGGAGGGAAGGAGAGAAGGGAGGGAAGGAGAGAGGGGAAGGAGGGAGGGAAGGGAAGGAGGGAGGGAAGGGAAGGAAGGAGGGAAGGGAGGGAAGGATAGAGGGGAAGGAGGGAGGGAAGGGAAGGAAGGAGGGAAGGGAGGGAAGGAGAGAAAGAGAGAAGGGCAGGAAGGAGGGGAGGGAAGGAAGGAGAGAGGGAAGAAAGGAAGGGAGAGAAAGAGAGAGGGGGAGGGAAGGGAAGGAAGGAGAGAAGGGAGGGAAGGAGAGAGGGGAAGTAAGGAGGGGAGGGAAAGAAGGAGAGAAGGGAGGGAAAGAGAGAAGGGAGGGAAGGAGAAAGGGGAGGGAAGGAGAGAGGGGAAGGAAGGAGGGAATGGAAGGAGAGAAGGGAGGGAAGGAGAGAAGGGAGGGAAGGAGAGAGGGGAAGTAAGGAGGGGATGGAAGGAAGGAGAGAAGGGAGGGAAGGAGAGAGGGGAAGTAAGGAGGGGATGGAAGGAAGGAGAGAAGGGAGGGAAGGAGAGAGGGGAAGTAAGGAGGGGAGGGAAAGAAGGAGAGAAGGGAGGGAAAGAGAGAAGGGAGAGAAGGAGAGAGGGGAGGGAAGGAGAGAGGGGAAGGAAGGAGGAAATGGAAGGAAGGAGAGAAGGGAGGGAAGGAGAGAGGGGAAGGAAGGAGGGGAGGGAAGGAAGGAGAGAAGGGAGGGAAGGAGAGAAGGAAGACAAGAAGAGAGGGAATCAATAAAAACGTCAATAAAAACAACAGGCAATAATCAAAATAAACAGTACAGTTAATATATCTCACACATAGACAATAACACACAAGGATTTAAAAACCTATGGCCGGGCCAGATGTAATAGTTAAAACTTTAAAAATAAATGCTGGACATGAACAGAGGGTGTATCTAGTAGGAGGGTTTTAAATCAAAAGTGGAGACCAACCCAGCGGGTAATTAAAGTGCTTCTCAGGGTATTTTGCAGGGAATTGTTTCCTTTAATCAGGGAAGGCACACAGGAACAGCCATGTTTTCAGGCTCCTCCTAAAGACTGCCAATGTGGGGGCTTGTCTGATATCCTTGGGGGGTGAGTTCCAGAGTCGGGGGGCCACCACCGAGAAGACCCTCTCCCTCGTCCCCACCAATCATGCCGCAAAGGAGGTGGGAGCGAGAGGAGGGCCTCTCTGGATGATTGAAGAGACTGTGTGGGTTCATACACAGAAATGTGGTCACGTAAGTAGGCGGGTCCCAAACCGTTCAGGGTCCAGAAAATGAATTGGGTCCAGAAAATGAACGGCAGCCAATGGAGCTCCTTAAACAGGGGGGTTGACCACTCCCTGTAAGTCGCCCCAGTTAGTAACCTGGCTGCCACCCGTTGAACCAATTGAAATTTCCGGGCTGTCTTCAAGGGCAGCCCCACGTAGAGTGCATTACAGTAATCCAGTCTGGAGGGGCCTAAGGCGTGGACCACCCCGGCTAGATCTGACTTCACAAGGTATGATCGCAGCTGGCGCATGAGTCTTAATTGTGGGAAGGCCCTCCTGGCCACCACCGACGCCTGAGCTTGAAGAATAAAGACTGGGATACTCACCCAAAGTCCGCATGCACCATGGAGACATCCAGCATTGATCCAAAGGTGTTTTTACCCATGTAGACAGCGCCTGGAATGTAGTTTAAGCGATATAGGAAGCGTCCAAGTAGCAGGGCTCATTTGGGGCATGGGGTTCAGCACCTTGGACAGTTCCTTGAAACGACAGGCTAAAATCCAGGGTGAATTCCCCTCCGCACTTCTATGGAAGCTGCTGTGTTTTAGTCTGTGTGCTTCATGGAGATCCTTGAAGGTCAAGTTCTGAGTGATCCAGAACTTGACTTTGTATCCCTCCTTGATTTACCTCCCAACCTTATGAAGTTATTTGAGTTAGAGTAGCCCACTGTTGAGCACACTGATGAATTAATGGGACCCAGGACTTGGAATACGCCCAGAAGAAGTGCAATAATGCATGAGAAAGGGAGAGCCAGTCAAAGCTAAAGTGCCATGTTTACTGTTATGGCATGATTGGCTTCACAAGGGATCGACCAGCTGTGTGACAGAATATTGGAAATTAATGACGCCGTGAGAGAAGGAGAGATGGGAGGGCTTCCAGCATCCTAGAAATCGGATACTTATTATTATTAGGGTTACAGCCTGTGTTGGATGGGGTCGCACTCCCTCTGAAGACACAGGTTCGCAGCTTGGGTGTGGCCCTGGATTCGTCGCTGACCCGGCGGTGACCAGGGGAGCATTTGCACAGCTCAGGCTCGTGCGCCAGCTGCGCCCGTACCTTGGGAAGTCTGACTTGGCCACGGTGGTACACGCTCTGGTCACATCCCGCCTAGACTACTGCAACGCTCTCTACGTGGGGCTGCCCCTGAAGACAGCCCGGAAGCTGCAACTAGTCCAACGCGCGGCAGCCATGATTCTAACGGGAGCGGAGCGCAGGGAGCACACAACCCCCCTGTTGCACCAGCTCCACTGGCTGCCGATTTGCTACCGGGCCCAATTCAAGGTGTTGGTATTGGCCTATAAAGCCCTAAACGGTTCCGGCCCAAGATACCTAACTGACCGCATCTCTGCCTATGAACCCACCCGGACTTTGAGATCTTCCGGGGGGGGCCCTGCTCTCGATCCCGCCAGCCTCTCAAGCACGGTTGGCGGGGACGAGAGATAGGGCCTTCTCGGTGGTGGCTCCTCGGCTGTGGAATGCCCTTCCTGTAGATGTTAGGCTGGCACCATCTCTCATGACATTCCATAGAAAGTTGAAGACCTGGATGTTTGTGCAGGCATTTGAGTAATTCAGTGCAATTCTGGTAATTTGAACATAGGAACGGAACAATGGACGTCGAACTTGGATTACGCTTGGATGATGAGGCGATCGGGGGTGGGTTTTGGGATAACTGTGTATTGATGTTTGTTTATTAGCTAGTAATGGAAATGTGTAATTTAACTGTTATGGTATATTAATTATTGCTGTTTTTTATTGTCCGTGCTGTTTGCTGTCTGGAAACCGCTGTGAGTCGCCCTCGGGCTTGAGATACAGCGGTATACAATAATAGTAAATAAATAAATAAATAAATATTATTATTTAGAACTTTTATATACTGGTCTTCTCACCTCCGCAGGCCGGTTCACAACAACAGTATCAGAGACAATCATTTAAAACATCATATCCCATAATACACTAAAACATTAAAATTCTAAAATACAATCAAATACTCCTAACAAAACAACCATGGTCTAGAACAGTGTTTCTCAACCTCCCAAATGCTGCGACCCCTTCATTCAGTTCCTCCTGTTGTGGTGAACAGGGGCGGCTCAACCCATACGCAAAGTAAGCATTCACGGTAGAGTTGATTTCGCCAGGGGTGCTCTTGACGCGCTCTTGGGGGAAAATAGACCTTGACATATGCGAGTTGCAGTTACTGGGATGTATAGTTCACCTACAATCAAAGAGCATTCTGAACCCCACAGGGGCAGCTCAACCCATACGCAAACTAAGCATTCGCGGTAGAGTTGATGTTGCCCAGGGGCGCTCTTGAGGCGCCCTTGGGGGAAAATAGACCTTGACATATGTGAGTTGTAGTTACTGGGATGTATAGTTCACCTTCAATCAAAGAGCATTCTGAACCCCACAGGGGCGGCTCAACCCATACGCAAACTAAGCATTCATGGTAGAGTTGATGTTGCCCAGGGGCGTTCTTTAGGCACTCTTGGGGGAAAATAGACCTTGACATATGTGAGTTGTAGTTACTGGGATATATAGTTTACCTACAATCAAAGAGCATTCTGAACCCCACAGGGGCGGCTCAACCCATACGCAAACTAAGCATTCGTGGTAGAGTTGATGTTGCCCAGGGGCATTCTTGAGGTGCTCTTGGGGGAAAATAGACCTTGACATATGCGAGTTGTAGTTACTGGGATGTGTAGTTCACCTACAACTCCACCAATGATTGAATTGAACCAAATATGGCACACAGAACTCCCATGACGAACAGAAAATATATATCAGTGATTGGTGGGGGGGGGGGGGAGTGCACCAAAATACTGTTTGCTTACCGTTGAAAATTACCTAGGGCCGGCTCTGCTCGAGAACCAATGCCCTTGTGAGCGGTGGGCTTTCCTTCTTTGTGAGCTTAGCCTCACACGTAAACACAGATCTTCCTTCTGAAGCTCCTAACGAAGGCTGACGTCTTGTTTGTTTTCATTGTAGGATTCGCAGCATCTGACCTCAGGATACAATATGCAAAGTAAGTCTCCATGATTCCCGCTCCGTTTTGTTCTCCCCCTGCATTGTGTTGTTAAGACAAAGGATGGGAAATTAATTTCCACGCTAGTGAATCAGATCCGTGGCATGTGGTTATGATCTTGGCCTTAATGTTCTGCCATTTATATTTGTCGTGTCAGGGCAACCAGTCCATTGTATTACATTTCTAACAGAACAAAACAAACAAACAGACAAAATACTAAATTTGCAAACTTGGTAGTTGATTAGATGTCCTTTGACCAGTCTCTGGCCCCTTGGAGTGCCTCTGGTGTTGCTACAAGAAGGTCCTCCATTGTGCATGTGGCAGGGCTCAGGGTGCATTGCAGAAGGTGGTCAATAGTTTGCTCTTCTTCTCCGCACGCGCATGTTGTGCACTCCACTTTGTGGCCCCATTTCTTGAGGTTGGCTCTGCATCTCGTGGTGCCAGAGCGCAGTCTGTTCAGCACCTTCCAAGTCGCCCAGTCTTCTGTGTGCCCAGGGGCGAGTCTCTCATTTCGTATCAGTTCTGGGTTTGAGCCTGCCACTTTTGGACTCTCGCTTGCTGAGGTGTTCCAGCGAGTGTCTCTGTAGATCTTAGAAAACTATTTCTTGGTTTAAGTCGTTGACGTGCTGCCTGATACCCAAACAGGGGATGAGCTGGAGATGTCTCTGCCTTGGTCCTTTCACTATTGGCTGCTACTTCCCGACGGATGTCAGGTGGTGCAATACCGGCTAAGCAGTGTCATTTCTCCAGTGGTGTAGGGCGCAGACACCCCGTGATAATGCGGCATGTCTCATTAAGAGCCACATCCACTGTTTTAGCGTGGTGAGATGTGTTCCACACTGGGCATGCGTACTCAGCAGCAGAGTAGCATAGCGCAAGGGCAGATGTCTTCACTGTGTCTGGTTGTGATCCCCAGGTTGTGCCATGCCGCACATAGTGACATCACAGAGAGGTGCCACGTCACTTAAGATTGCCATTAAACACGGGCTAATTATTCTGATGGGTTTTTTTTTCTTTCCAGAATGGAGTGAGCCTGCTGGCAAAGTTGCGACCAAATCAGTGCCACAGAAATCGTAAGTAGCTCTCTTTCACCTTCTAGCGCGCAGCATTAGATGTACTCTGGGCATTGCTCTCTGTCATGCGCTTGGGGAAAAAACAACACTGTGTGCATGGAATAGATGACACTGTTTTGTGTGCAGGAATCAGCACTTTCTGCCTACGAAAAAAATGTTTCTTCAGCATAAAATGCTATTTTCTGAACCATAATGCCACTTGTGAATTTTGACCTGTGAATCATTCAGTTTTGGAAGAGTTCTCTCTCTACTTGGAAAGGGAAAAACATTAGCAAAGAATTGTGGAAGGATCAAAGGGGAAAAGAGTCTTCCTGCCTTAGCAAAGAAGGAGGTGGGAGGCCAAGTGATGATGGAAGCCACACTTCCACTAAGTAAGGGCGTGGCCACCAAGGAGCCACTGTGGGCAAAGCCTGGGCACTGCCCCAAGGGACTGGATTCATCCTGCCTTAAACTGCACATCTGGGGATTTCATAGGATTTCCCCAAGGTGCGTAACGTAGGACAACTGCCCTATTGTTGTGTGGCATGAAAGTGCCGTTGTTTAAGCAACTTAAGCCTTGTTGGGTCACATGGATTAGTGTTGATAGGCTGTTGTTGGATGAGGTTGTGCTGGGTTACTCAGGTTGCGGCTGTGCACCAGAGTGGAGTGGTGTGGTGGGCTGAGGCTGGAGATCTTGCATACGCAGAAGATATCTGATGGTGTAGCGGGAACGCGGTCCCCAAGAAGGGGGGACGCGGTCTCAAACCCAAAACTTTCTGGGATCTTACCAGTTCGCTATGGATCCGAAGCAAGAGTCCAAACAGTTAGCAGGCAAAACACAGGTTTATTCATATTGCGCAATAAGAAGGCGGACAGGCAGCATAACGTGATATGCTGGTAACAGGCCGTCTGCCCCGACTGGGATGAACATCGGGGTTTATGTACCTTACTTGTTGACAACTTAAGGTTCCCTTTTATCCTTATTTGGCATATCATTTAGTAAGCATTTCCTTTAACATAAACAACTCCCGGAATGGCCAACCACTAGATTTCAGAAGATTTCCGTTGTAGTATCATATATGGCGATATTGCATACATTGCATGTAGCAACCACATTTCAGTAACATAACACGACCCTTACAGTTAACATGTAGCAACCTTTGTGGTTAAGCAGAAGCAATCATGGAGCAAGCGTGTCTTGGTCAATCTTCCAGTAACTGGCCGACCACAGCTATTGCCTATGTAAGCTTTGTAACACTTACTCCCCCTTTTCAGGGAGGCAGGCTGCATCTTTGAATAGAAGTTGGTTAATATGCCTTTTCTGACACCTTTGGGATAGACAGATACAAAATGGAGTGACTTTGGTTCACTGTCTCTCTCAATGGGTTGAGTGACCCTTGGGTGAAGCTAGTGGCTCAGAGGCTTCCCAATGGCAGCAGGTGGCCACAGGGAAGCCCTTCACCTGTCTCAGGTGGCAATGGGTATGCTTTGGTGGCCACGGGTATGTTTTGTGAGTCAGGATGGGCTCCTTTATTTATTTATTTATTTATTTATTTATTTATTTGCAGTATTGATATTCCGCCCTTCTCCTCACTCTGCAGGGGACTCAGGGCGGATTACAATGTACATATACATGGCAAACATTCAATGCCATTGACACACAACATATATAGCACCAGGACTGTGGCACAGCTGTCTGAGTGTCAGCTGCATTAAGATCACTTCTGACCATAAGGTCATGAGTTCAAAGCCAGCCCGGGTCGGAGTGAGCTTCCGACCAATTGTGTAGCTTATTGTCGACCTTTGCAACCCAAAAAGACAGTTGTATCTGTCAACTGGGAAAATTAGGTACCACCTAGGTGTGGGGAGGCTAATTTAACTAATTTACGAGGCCATAAAAAAGACTCTAGCAAAGCATGTGGGGAATGCGGAAGTACTTCATCAATGTTGCAGATGGACAATGAAAGCGACAGCTCCCCTGGCGGCCAGAAAAGTTAAATAGCTTCTGTTGGGGTTCAGCCTGTGTGTGAACCTGTACCTGACTCTCTGATTGTATTTCCTGATGTCAATGATTCTGAGGTCAATGTAGAAGATGATGGTTTGTGTAGTGAAAATCCTGCTGCTTTGGAAAGCGAAAGTCCAAATTCCCATGAGAATGATTCAGAGCCAAGCTGTGAACTTTCACTCCCTTTTAGCTCTTCAGATAATCTGATACCTGGTCCCCCTAACGAGGATAGACGGGGGCAGATTTGGCAAAGCAGAGGCGAAGCGCAGAGTTTACGGAGGTCAGCTAGATTAAGAGAAATGCAAACACGGCCTTCAGGCACGTCACAAAATAGATTTCTATGCTTTAAAAACGCTTGGCCTGGATGCCCATTCAGTCCAGGCATCGTTTCAGATTCATGTGCAGACTCTTGCAGTTCTCCTGCTTCCAGTGGCTTTGTTCCAGAAGTTTTTCTAGTTCTTCAAGTACGGTTAGTGGATTGCTGACAGGTTCCAGGATTTAGCAGTGTTACTGTGAGTTTTTGATCTTGTTCATGGACATTTCTTGTTGCTTATTTTTACTGTGGCTTTTTACCTTGCATATTTTCCTCTATTTTTGTACTCATCTTTCTTCAATAAAAAGGATTGTTTTTTCCTGAGTCAAGTGTGTTGGATTGTTGCCTTAGGGTCCAGTTTCCTGCTCTGGGTTGCAACAGCTTCTGACCATCTGTCTATATGTGTTGTGTGTCTTTGGCATTGAATGTTTGCCATGTATGTGTACATTGTAATCTGCCCTGAGTCCCCTGCGGGGTGAGGAAAAGGGCGGAATATCAATACTGCAAATAAATAAATAGACACAGAGGTAATTTAACATTCCAGCTTTTTCTTGAGAGTATTCTGACCACCGGGGGCGCTGTCCCTTCACCGACCATTTGTGACACCGATGAAGTACTTCCTCATTCTTTGCATGCTTGCTGGAGATTTTTACAGTCTCGTAAATTAGTTAAATTTGCCTCCCCGCATAAGTGGTACCGAAATTTCTTACTTGACAGATGCAATCATCTTTTAGGCTGCAAAGGTCGACAGCAAGCTACACAAAATTGGTTGGAAGCTCACTCCAACCCGGGTTGGCTTCCAACTCATGACCTTTCATGAATAGGAAGCCTACAAAGGCATCTCTAAGAAAATGAGTGCAATGGCAAGGAATGTCGGGCACACTGGCATGTGATGGCAACAAGACACAAGCCAGAAGCCTTTGGCAGCCAAGGTGGGCCGCAGTCCTGCCTCCGCTTCTCCCTTCCTGTGGTTGTTCTGGCTGGTTTGGCCTGCTGGGACTGCCTGGGGGTGAGCATCCCCCTTCCCTCCATCGCTCACTCGCTCGTTCTCACAGCAGCCGTGTGTTAGGGTTTTATTTAGCAAGGAACCCTTCAAGCAGCGCATCTCAGAGAATGCTCATGCTTGTCAGGAGGGAGAAACCGAAGCCTGGACTTAGAGTGTCAATCATCTCTCGCTTCTGGCAAAAGGATGTTGAGGGACTCCCGGCCCCGGCTTAGGCGCTCAGCCCATCTTTGTTAATAACTTTGGAGAGGAGAGCGCCTCTCGTTTCATTTTTGGTTATTTTGCAAAACACCGTTGATTCCCCCGCTCTCTCTGTCTGTCTTTTGGAGGGAGGGATGAGGTCCAGAAGTGGTTCTGCTGTTGCCAAATCGCATGCTGCTTTCTACCGGCTTCTTTAATACCAATACAATAGCTCACTGCAAGCACCACCTCTTGGCATGCGTATCCATTCCGATTGGGCACGTTTTGTGGCCCATTTCCTGCCCTTGGGACCTGGAGGTGAGTCAAATAGGCTGCCAAATGCCCCGCTCCCCACAGTCGTGTCCAGAAGTCCAGGAATATATCTGCAATTATTATTCTCCTCCCCTTGACCCAACGCCTTGCTGTTGCTGCAGTCCTTCTGGGATGGGTCTTGGAGGCACGGTCTTGTCATGGCCTCAGTCCTTCCTGGAGGGTCGATCCCAGATGGTGAAGCTGGGAGACGCCTGCTTGGACCCCTGGCCTTTGACCTGTGGGGTCCCGCAAGGCTCCATTCTGTCTCCCATGCTTTTTAACATCTACATGAAACCGCTGGGAGAGGTCATCCGGAGTTTTGGAGTTGGGTGCCAGCTCTATGCAGATGACACACAACTCTACTACTCTTTCCCACCTAACTCCAAGGAAGCCGCTGTGGCTGTCTGGATGAGGCGAAACAGGGTGAAGATCAATCCCGACAAGACAGAGGTCCTCCTGGTCAATCATAAACCGGACCGGGGTATAGGGTGGCAACCTGTGCTGGACGGGGTTGCACTCCCCCTGAAGCCACAGGTCCGCAGTTTGGGAGTCCTCCTGGATTCATCACTTACGCTTGAGGCTCAGGCGTCGGCGGTGGCCGGGAGGGCTTTCGCACAATTGAGACTCATGCGCCAACTGTGACTGTACCTCGTGAAGGCGGATCTGGCCAAGATGGTCCATGCCTTAGTCACCTCCAGATTGGACTACTGTAATGTGCTTTACGTGGGGCTGCCCTTGAAAGCAGCCCGGAAATTTCAGTTGGTTGAATGGGCGATGGCCACGTTGTTAACTGGTGTTCCTGACAGGGAGCAGGCAACCCTCCTGTTTAAGGAGCTCCATTGGCTGCCGTTCATTTACCGGACACAATTCAAGGTGCAGGTGCTTACCTACAAAGCCCTAAACAGTTTGGGACTAAGGCATGGACCACCCTGGCCAGATCCGCCTTCCCGAGGTAAGGTCGCAGTTGGCGCATGAGTCTTAATTGTGCAAAGGCCCTCGCGGCCACCGCTGATGCCTGAGCCTCAAGCGTAAGTGATGAATCCAGGAGGACTCCCAAACTGCGGACCTGTGGCTTCAGGGGGAGTGTAACCCCGTCCAGCACAGGTTGCCACCCTATACCCCGATCCAGTTTACGATCGACCAGGAGGACCTCTGTCTTGTCGGGATTGATCTTCAGCTTGTTCCTCCTCATCAAGATAGACACAGCGGCCAAGCACTCGTCCAGCACTCGAGAGGCCTCCTTGGAGTTAGGTGGAAAAGAGTAGTAGAGTTGCGTGTCATCTGCGTAGAGGTGGCACCCAACTCCAAAACTCCGGATGACCTCTCCCAACAGTTTCATGTAGATGTTAAAAAGCGTGCGACACACTGAAATACGCAACGGCTCTTTGCATTTGGCCCTCAAGCGCTCTGCGTCTTGCAGCCAGATCAACACCCTTGAATCAGACTCGGCTGCACCCACACTTCCACCATCTCGAGTGAGTCAGAAGGGCATCTTGAACGCGCTCCATAAAATGCAAACAAACAACAGGCCATTACCGAGCTTGTTTCGTGCCACCGCTTCTCTCATCATAAACGGACTTTTTGAGGATAATTACCACTAAATTCCTCACCTGCCAGACTTTGAGCACACTTGTTGGAGGTCTGTTTGAAAATGGTAATACCTCAGTGCTCTCTCTCGAAAGAACATTTCATCTCCTGTTTTGGGACGCGCTCCGCTATCTCAGAGCGAGCCACCTGGGAGCATGGAAAACAGCGCCAAGCGGCACCGCGAACATTGGCAAAGCCTCCCCGCTTTGAATGGAAGGGAATGCGCGCTTTGAAAGGAGCCAGCGGGAGCCCCTTGTGAAGAGCAATCAGGTGTCAGCAGGGCTTGCGCAGCAAGCCTTTCATATTGGGTAATGGCACAACAATCAATATTGCCGTTCAGAACATTCAAATCAAAATGCAGGCGTGTTCGCTTAAAGTTGACAACCGACATTAAACGACGCCATTTAGTCTGTAGTGGCATTTCCATTCCCTTTCAACCCCTCCAGCTCTTGACTTCACAAAAGAGAAAAGAAAACCCTCTTACGTTTGCGTGGTGCACAACGAGGGGAAATGGCAGCCTCGTGGAAGTCCTTCTACCCCAGATGCCCCATCTCTGATTTTTCTAGTACTGGGAGGACGGCCACTTATTGATTGCCACAGCTCACAATGTCATCCAGCCCTGGGGCCAAACCTGACCCAAAAAACTGCAGGTTGCAAATCACAATTTCTATATTACAGGACATTCTTCATTGAATGTAACGTGGGAACAGTAGCACAGCTGATTAGTATAGTATAATAAAAAAATTTTTTATTTATTTATTTCGGATGCTTCTCCCCCGCCCTTCTCGACCCCCGAGGGGGGACTCAGGGTGGCTTACAAAAGGCACAATTCGATGCCCAACAGTTCACTTAATACAATATACAAAATACAATATAACAACAACAGTTATAACTAGTTAAAACAATCAAATTAATACAATAGCAGCAATAAAATCATCTTGTGGTCAGCGTTGGCCAGTTCATAAATCCATAATCCATCCAGCATTGAGATTGTCCTTTCCTACTCTGGTCGTCATTGTCTTTTGTCCATCTGCCAGCTTACCCAAAGGCCTGGTCCCAAATCCAGGTTTTTAACTTCCTTTGTTGCAAGACCGCAGCGGCTTTCCCGGATTGTGGCGCAACAGCCAATGAGGCCTATGGTGAAGAGGAGCGTGCCCACAGCGACGATGACCACGGCAGGGATCAATGTGTAAACATCTTCAAAGAAGTGATCATAATCATCGTACGTGATGAAGACGTATGCACCGACGTAGCACAAAATACCAGCTGCGGCCCAGAAGATGAGGTTGAGGAAGACGAGGACGGTCTTGGAGGAGGTGATGCCGCACTGCCTCATGGCTGCTGCTCTTCTCCTCCTCGCCTCCACGCCGCTCATAATTAGTATAATAAAAGGTGCTCATATGTAGCAATTCGATTGGGAGAGCGTCCAAGGACAACAAAGCTCCTTGGCATGGAAGATGCAGCAACAACATGCCCCATCCTCCCCCCCCCCCCATGGCCAGAGTTGAGCATGGCCTCCGGATGCCAAAGTTGAAAAAAGAGGGGAGGTGTTGTAGTTCAGCCCATGGTTGTGGCTGATACTGATGTACGTGGGGAAGTGGATCATGGGAGCAAACATGAGATTTTAAGTCTTGAAAAGGATCAGTCTGTGTCTCCAGCAGTTAGTGAAGGTCACATTCCAGAGAGGTGCTGAGATGGTGCAGAAGAGTCATTCAGAGGCTGAAATTCCAGGTGGAGAGAATAATGAGTTGGTTGATAGGAGACTCGGTTTTCGTAAACTTCGTGCTGCTCAACAGCATCTCTGAAGGTCACAGCACTTGTTAGAGAAGAGGCCTTCTTCCTGCATCATGGAAGAAGGCATGATTTCATGTCTATATGAGAGAGGCCAGGGGATTTTCTAGCTAAACTGGGAAAATGAGGCAACAGCTGTTGTCAACTCCTAGTCAAGCTTCGGAGGAACTCTAGATCCATGTCTTTGCTTCTGTTTCATGACTGTTCCTGAATTTTTGTATTGGATGCTATGCTGCCTTGTAGTTCCTGTTTCTTGTGTATTCCTGTGCTAGATGTTCTGTTGCTTTGGGATATTGCAGTGGTTCTCAACCTGGGGTCCCCAGATGTTTTTGGCCTTCAACTCCCATAAATCCTAACAGCTGGTACACTGGCTGGGATTTCTGGGAGTTGTAGGCCAAACACATCTGGGGACCCCAGGTTGAGAACCAGTGGGATATTGGATTACTTGATGGTAAGAGCTGTTCATCAGGGGAATAAGCTGCCTTCCGGTGGAGTTTCCTTCTTGGGAGGTTTTTAAGCAGAGGCTGCGTGGTCATCTGTCAGGAGTGCTTTGATTGGGTCTTCCTTCATGGCGGAATGGGGTCGGACTGGCCCTCGGGATCTCTTCCGATTCTAGGATTCAGCGAGGGCAACACTTCCGCTTCCCCGGATGCAATTCTTTGCATTCGGTGCCATGCTCATAATAAACAATTTAGAAGATATTTAGTGCAGGCAAATAATTAAGACCAGTGTGTCCCTGCAGATGAGGCCATTCTTCAAAATAATTTCCAAACGAGTCTTTTAATTTGTTGTCATTATTCAAATGGCTCGCATGCATTTTAGCTTCCCCATCAAAATAAAATATTGGTTGGCCCCATCTCATAAATGGCCTGCTCTCACCAAGTTGGTAAATTACTTTACAAAAAAAACAAAACTCTGCAACAAGAGGGATTTAATTTGGTTCTGTTTTAATGACTTGGTGGTAAATCATTTGCATACGTATCTCGGGCCTAATTGATGCTCGAAATGGAGGCAGGACGAGGCGGTCCCAGATGCGCGGACAAAGATGTGGAGATGAAGCCAACTATCTCCTGCAGCAAAAGAACGCGCAGATTGATCTGGCCATTAACTCCCCGTTTTGCATGCAAGCGCTTAGGTGACCAAGCCGGGATTTTGGCATGCGGTTGCCATGGAAACTGGAATACCATAATGAGATTGCTTTGCCTTCTGCACATCTTCCTTCCCGCAGTCAAGAGGCTCCTGGAATCAGAACTTCGGGAGTGAAATATCACAGTGGTGATTGGAGTGGAGATTTTTGGGAAGCGGAGGCACCGTTGGCCTCAAGGAATAGCAATTGCGCTTGAGGGAACTGGGTCAATTCCTTGCTGGGAGAGCCAAAGGAACAGCCGAACCGAAACGCTAAGCAGCAACGAGCAAGGAGCCACCGAGGGACCCAGCACCCATCACCACCTCCATCCAATTAGTTGAAAGTGGCAAATCTGGCCCCGCATTTGCACCAGTTTCATGCCACTTTCCCCATTTCGACAGAGTCTACAGAACCTTGGGATTAGAATGATCAGATAGCGTAGTAATAATAATAGCAATGATATATTACTATTATTAATAATTGCAATAATATTAATAATAATATAATAGCAATGATATTGCATCATCATAATTGTAACAATATAATGTAAATAATTGTAGTAATAATAATAGCAATTATATATTAGTATTAATAATTGTAGTAATAATAATATAGCAATAATATTACATCATCATAATTGTAATAATATAATGTAAATAATTTTAGTAGTAGTAATAATAGCAATGATATTACATCATGATGATTGTAATAATATAATGTAAATAATTGTAGTAGTAGTAAGAATAGCAATGATATAATATTAGTATTAATAGTTGTAATAATATTCATAATAATATAATAGCAATAATATTACCTCATGATTGTAATAATATAATGTAAATAATTGTAGTAGTAATAATAGCAATGATATAATATTAGTATTAATAGTTGTAATAATATTCATACTAATATAATATCAATAATATTATATCATCATGATTGTAATAATATACTGTAAATAGTTGTAGTAATAATAATAATAGCAATTATATATTAGTATTAATAATTGTAATAATATTCATAATAATACAATAGCAAGAATATTACATCATTATAATTGTAATAATATAATGTAAATAATTGTAGTAATAATAATAGCAATGATATATTAGTATTAATAATTGTACTAATAATAATATAGCAATAATATTACATCATCATAATTGTAATAATATAATATAAATAATTTTAGTAGTAATAATAATGGTAGTAATATAATATGAGTATTAATAGTTGTAATAATATTCATAATAATATAATAGCAATAATATTACATCATCAGATTGTAATAACATAATGTAAATAATTGTAGTAGTAATAATAATAGCAATGATATAATATTAGTATTAATAGTTGAAATAATATTCATAATAATATAATAGCAATAATTACATCATGATTGTAATAATATGTAAATAATTGTAGTAGTAATAATAATAGCAATAATATAATATTAGTATTAATAGCTGTATATAATATTCATAATATAATAGCAATAATATTTATTTATTATTATTATTTCTGCTACTTATACCCCGCCCTTCTCACCCCCGAGGGGGGACTCAGGGCGGCTTACAAAGAAGGCACAATTCGATGCCCTTATACAAATACATACAGATAAAAACAGTAATTAAATAATTAACAGATTAAAAACATCAATATATAGCACCATAGCACAACAATAAGCAATCTCATGGTCAGTGTTTCGCGTTCCGTAGGTCCAGTAGGTTGAAATAGGTTCCTACAATATTTGCCCTTCATTATGGTCCTTCTTTTTAGCTGCCAGAGTTTCCGAAAGCCTGGTCCCACATCCAAGTTTTCAGCTGTTTCCTGAATGAGAGAAGGGAGGGCGCTGTTCTAATCTCCCCGGGGAGTGAGTTCCACAGGCGGGGGGCCACCACTGAGAAGGCCCTGCCCCTCGTCCCCACCAGTCTCACTTGTGATAAAGGCGGGGTCGAGAGCAGGGCCTCCCCAGAGGATCTTAAACTCCGTGGTGGTGTGTAGAGGGAGATCCGTTCGGACAAGTACACTGTGCCGGAACCGTATAGGATTTTATAGGTCAAAACCAGCACCTTGAATTGTGCTCGGAATTGGATCGGCAGCCAGTGGAGCTGGCATAACAGGGGGGTGGTATGCTCCCTGTATGCCGCTCCGGTGAGCAATCTGGCTGCCTCCCGTTGGACTAGTTGAAGTTTCCGAGCAGTCTTCAAGGGCAACCCCACGTAGAGTGCGTTGCAGTAATATCATGATTGTAATAATATAATGTAAATAATTGTAGTAGTAACAATAATAGCAATGTGACCAGCAGTGCTGCAGAATTTGAAGAGGCAGGAATGGAGGGCGAAAGGGAGAAACGTGCCAAGAGGAAGAAGGTGCGTCAAGCCAACCCCGACCGGGACCACCTTCCGTCTGGAAACTGATGCCCTCACTGAGAGAGACGATGCAGATCAAGAAGAGGACTCCACAGCCACCTCCGGACCCACCCTGGAGGACTATCCTACTTGGACAATGAGGGATCGCCTAAGAAAAAGAAGAAACATCCAGTTTTAGTAACCCGGATTGCGCAGACCTAAGAGGTAGTGCCAGGAGGCCCTCTCATACCTTCAGCTGCCATCCTGCTGGCCATGGAGTCGGAGGGAGGCAGCAAGCAAGACCCAGCTACATTGCATCCTATGTATTACATAGAATGATCGGAGGACGTCCTCAATGGCAGAACAGGTGGATTATAACATGTTACAATGGCTGTGAAAGCGGAAAAGGCTACAAGAGAGAAAAGGCTACCAGTCGTCGTGGTATCCATGCCAATGGATTAGAACCTTTTCCTGTAAAGATGGTGTGTTGGATCACTGTGCACCGATCCCAATGCACAAAATGAATGCATACGCAGGCATCTTACAAGCAAACTAAACCAACCAAAGTCTCATGGTGATCGGTGAACGACGATGGGGGCAGGACTGTGACATCTGGAAGCCACTAGCCATGGGCTGGTCCATGGGCAGTGGATGTGGATTCAGCCGTCCCAAGGTTGTGCCAGTCAGCTTTCGTATGATATTGTTTCTAGCACCCAATTTTGCTTGATGTTCAGGCAGTTCTTCTTGTAGGTCAGGGCACGGTCCAGAGGGACTCCCAGGTATTTGGATGTGCTGCAATGCTCCTGTGGGATTCCTTCCCAGGTAATAATCCTCAGAGCTCGGGATGCTTGTCTGTTCTTAAGGTGAGAGGCGCATGTCTGTGTTTTAGGTGGGTTATGGATCAGCTGGTTTCCCCTGTAATAGGCAGTGAGAGCACCTAGAGCTCCGGAGAGTTTCTGTTCGACCATCTCAAAGCTCCCTGCTTGAACGGTGATGGCACGATCATCAGCATAGATGAAGCTCTCTGTCCCTTCTGGCAGTGGCTGGTCATTTGTGTAGATGTTGAACATGGATGGGGCAAGTACGCTCCCCTGAGGCAGGCCGTTCTTCTGTTTCCACCTACTGCTTCTCTGGCCCTGGAACTCAACAAAGAAGCTCCTGTTCTGTAGCTGATTTCCTTGAGCGGTGATGGCACGATCATCAGCATAGATGGAGCTCTCTGTCCCTTCTGGCAGTGGCTGGTCATTTGTGTAGATGTCGAACATGGATGGGGCAAGCACGCTCCCCTGAGGCAGGCCGTTCTTCTGTTTCCGCCATCTGCTTCTCTGGCCCTGGAACTCAACAAAGAAGCTCCTGTTTGGTTGCTGATTTCCTTGAGTGGTGATGGCACGATCATCAGCATAGATGAAACTCTCTGTCCCTTCTGGCAGTGGCTGGTCATTTGTGTAGATGTTGAACATGGATGGGGCAAGCACGCTCCCCTGAGGCAGGCCGTTCTTCTGTTTCCGCCCTCTGCTTCTCTGGCCCTGGAACTCAACAAAGAAGCTCCTGTTTTGTAGCCGGTTTCCTATGAGGCGGGTGAACTGGTAGTCCTTAACTCCTTAACTTTTCAGGAGTTAAGAGACACAAGTCCCTGTGAAAATAGAAAACTTACAAGCAAATAGGATTTGAGAAAGCCGTTAGATTCTTCTGAATCTAACGCTGAAGCGAGGAACGTATTCCTTCCGAATGCTCTGTAGTTTTCACCTGCCATCCGTTGCCAGAGTAGGCTTGACTCCTGAGCCTTCTTCACCCTCAATCTGCTTAAGATAAATGTCTCTTCAAGGAGGGAGAAAAAGAGAAAATACGAGCGAGCACTCCCTGCATTTGATTCAGCTTCTCTTTCCATAGATCCAGACAGTTTTTTAGCTTTATACAAATCACATATTTGACAATCTTGTGGAGTCCCCTGTGGATTCCCTTCAGGTGAAGGTTGGCGTGGATACCTCCTCTCTCTCTCTCTCTCTCTCTCTCTCTCTCTCCTTCTCTTCTCTCTCTCCGTCTTCCTTTATTCTAATATTGAAGAGCAACTGCGACGGGCGACCCGCCTTGACCTTTAGTGCTAGATTAAAATTCCAAGAGGCTACCATGGCAACAATGCCTGGAAAATTAGATCCTGACAGAAATGCCGAAAAGAAACCTAAAACTGCAAGTCCTGCTCTGAACTCTGAAGAAAGGTTGCGCACAATTGTCATCGACAGGCCCTTAATTGAAATAATCTGCTTTTCCTTCTTACTTAAAGAAGAAGAAGATGACGAAGGAGGAAAGAAAAAGAAGGTGGAAATGGAAGAACAAAAGATGGCATCTCGAAAGGGTTTGTTTTTAAGTGGAAAAAGCTGCGGTGATTTAAGGGAAAGCGCTCTCTCTCTCTCTCTCTCTCTCTCTCTCTCTCTGCGGCATGAAATTCAAATCGTCCTCATTCCAATTTATGGGATTCAAAGAGAACAAGATGAGGTGGCAACCGGCCAAGCCGAAGCGGTAAAGATGGATTCAGGCATAACATTTGCAAAGGTCCCGAGCATTCGTCTCTGGCTGACGGGTTCTGACCTACCATTGGGATGCCTTTCCTACAAAGGGAGGGCTGCTCAGAAGGAAAGCAATGCTCTTCGAGGAGAAGACGGGTCAATGCTGACAGGGGATGATAGGGAAAAGGCAGAACTACTTAACGCCTTCTTTGCCTCGGTTTTCTCAAAAACAGGTCATCTTCAACCTCAGCAAGACGGAGTGGATGAGGGATTAGAGGACATCCAGCCCCAAATTGGGAAACAAGTCGTACAGGAATACCTGGCCGCTCTCAATGAGTCCAAGTCCCCTTTCAGGGCCAGATCAACGACACCCAAGAGTATTAAAGGAACGAGCGGAAGTCATTTCGGAACCATTGGCAACCATCTTGGAGAGTTCTTGGAGAACGGGAGAAGTTCCAGCAGACTGGAGAAGAAGGGCCAATGTGGTCCCAATCTCCAAGAAGGGAAAAAAGGATGACCCAAACAATGACCCATGTCCAGTCAGCCTCACGTCGATACCAGGCAAGATTCTGGAAAAGATTGTGAAGGAAGTGGTCTGCAAACACGTAGAAGCAAATGCGGTCATCGCTAAGAGTCAACATGGATTGATCAAAAACAAGTCATGCCAAGCTCATTGGATCTCTTTTGTCGATAGAGTTCCAAGCTGGGTAGATGCAGGGAATGATGCCGTGGATGTGGCGTGCTTGTATTTCAGGAAGGCCTTCTTTGACCAGGTCCCCCATGACCTTCTGGCAAGGAAACTAGGCCAATGTGGGCAAGGCAAAACTACGGTGAGGTGGATCTGGAATTGGTTAAAAGGACGAAACCAGAGGGTGATTCTCCCCAAAGCTTCCTCCTCTTCATCCTGGAAAGAAGTGACGAGCGGAGGGCCACAAGGAGGGTTCCGTCCTGGGCCCCCTGGTCCTGCTCAGGATCTTCATTCATGACTTGGATGAAGGGCTAGAAGGCAGGATCATCAAGTTTGCAGATGACACCAAATTGGGAGGGAGAGCCAAGACTCCAGAGGACAGGAGTACAATTCAAAATGATCTTGACAGATTAGAGAGATGATGGGCCAAAACTAACAAAATGAAGTTCAGCAGGGACAAATGCAAGATACTCCACTTTGGCAGAAAAAAATAAATGCAAAGAGACAGAATGGGGGACGATGAAGCCTGGCTCAAGAGCAGGAAGTGGGAAAAAGATCTTGGAGTCCTCGTGGGGAGGAAGGTGAACATGAGCCAGGAATAGGATGTGGCAGCAAAAAAAGCCAATGGGATTTTGGCCTGCATCAAGAGGAGGAGCCTAGTGCCTAGATCCAGGGAAGTCATGCTCCCCATGCTCTCTTCTGCTTTGGTTAGACCACTTTACCTGGAATATTGTGTCCAATTCTGGGCACCACAATTCAAGAGAGATATTGAGAAGCTTGTATGTGTCTAGAGGAGGGCAACTCAAATGATCAAGGGTCTGAAGAACAAGCCCTATGAGGAGTGGCTTAAGGAACTGGGCATGTTTAGCCTGAAGAAGAGAAGGCTGAGAGGAGGCATGATAGCCATGTATACATATGTGAGAGGAAGCCACAGGGAGGAGGAGGAGGAGGGAGCAAGCTTCCTTTCTGCTTCCCTGGAGAGAGACTAGGACGCAATGGAGCCATGGCTTCAAACTACGAGAGAGGAGATTCCATCTGAACATGAGGAAGAACTTCCTGACTGTGAGAGCCGTTCAGCAGTGGAACTCTCTGCCCCGGAGGGAGTGTGGTGGAGGCTCCTTCTTTGGAAGCTTTTAAGCAGAGGCTGGATGGCCATCTGTCGGGGGTGATTTGAATGCAATATTCCTGCTTCTTGGCAGAATGGGGTTGGACTGGAAGATGGCCCCGGAGGTCTCTTCCCACTCTAGGATTCTATGATTCTATGATTCCTGCTTCTTGGCAGAATGGGGTTGGACTGGATGGCCCAGGAGGTCTCTTCCAAGTGTTTGTTTCTATGATTCTAGATAACTAAAGCCACAAGCCAAACTATAGCTTTATATTGCCATTCCTAATTGCAGGCATTGATTAACTAGTTCAGCTTTATGTAAAACTAAAAATTGAATTCATGCCGGAATCGCTTACGGTTGGTGTCTCCTTCCTCCCTCCAAAGGGATGACATCTCCCCCACCTTTCCTGCATCACCAGGCCACCTGAAAGGAGACAGGTTTCTATAAATTGTCAGGTGTTAACATTTATTATGATGTCATCAGGTGAGGGAGGAGTTGCCTGTGCCATTTAAAGAGACAGAGTCTATCTGTAAAAATCCCAAAAGAGCTTCCTAAAAGTGAGTAATTCTCAAGTTTCGCTTCATTTGATTCCCACTGTATCGGCACATAGAGATGTGTTTGTATCCGTAAAACTGTATCTATACGTTTAGATATGTTCAAACATCACTCAGTTTCGATACTTTATTGAGTCCTGTATTGGGTGCCCCCAACCTCTTGACTTCTTGGCTTCTCTGGAATCCCATGAATTATCATAAAACTCTATGACTGATCCGTGCACAGGTTGAAACCACAAGGATTAGACTTACTTACTTAGGTGATCCCTCGTTGGACGAGTAAGATGGTCTTCCTTGATGACTTTTTGTGGGTTTGTAGGTGGCCATGGAGCCCTCTTCTTGACCCGCATCTTCTCCCACAGTGAAGGCATTGGTTTCCAGGTGGAAGGCGGTCCCAGTCGGGGTTGGCTTGACGCGCCTTCCTCCTGGCACGTTTATCTCTTTCACCCTCCACTCGTGCCTCCTTGAATTCTGCAGCACTGCTGGTCACAGCTGACCTTCAGCAGGAGCACTCAAGGGCCAGGGCTTCCCAGTTCTCAGTGTCTATGCCACAGTTCTTAAGGTTGGCTTTGAGCCCATCTTTCCATCTCTTTTCCTGCCCACCAACGTTCCGTTTTCCGTTCTTGAGTTCGGAGTAGAGCAACTGCTTTGGGAGATGGTGGTCAGGCATGCAGACAATGTGGCCGGTCCAGCGGAGTTGATGGGAGAGGACCATCGCTTCAATGCTGGTGGTCTTTGCTTCTTCCAGCACACTGACGTTTGTACGCTTGTCTTCCCAAGAGATTTGCAGGGTTTTCCGGAGGCAGCGCTGATGGAATCGTTCCAGGAGTTGCATGTGACGTCTATAGACAGTCCACGTCTCACAGGCATAGAGCAGGGTTGGGAGGGGAATAGCTCTATAAACAAGCCCCTTGGTATCCCTACGGATGTCCCGGTCCTCAAACACTCTCTGCTTCATTCGGAAAAATGTTGCACTCGCAGAGCTCAGTCGGTGTTGTGTTTCAGTCTCAATGTTGACGTCTGTAGACAGTCCACGTTTCGCAGACATAGAGTAGGGTTGGGAGGACAATAGCTTTATAGGCAAGCACCTTGGTCTCCCTACGGATGTCCCGGTCCTCAAACACTCTCTGCTTCATTCGGGAAAATGTTGCACTTGCAGAGCTCAGGCGGTGTTGTATTTCGGTGTTGATGTTGACTTTGGTGGAGAGGTGGCTGCCAAGGGAGCGGAAATAGTCAACATTTTCTAATTAGATTAGAAAGGATTAGAAAAAGAAAAGCAGTCCGCAGCTGCCCCGCAGGCTTTTGTGAACAGGAAGCAACCTCAATCAATAATCATTGTCTATAATGGGACTTGTGCATCCACAGGTTTTGGTAACTACGAGGGGACCTGGAATCACACCTCAATGGAGACTGAGAGCCCACTCTATCTAGTTGGCTTTGTATTCGTTCTTTATATTCATTCAAGAGAAAGTGGGACTTTTGTCAGTTAGAGTAGTTTCAGTGTTTTTCCAGATTGCCCAAAAGAAGCCGTGGTCCACCCTCTCCTGAAAAAACCAAGCCTAGACGCCGCCATCCCTAGTAACTATCGCCCAGTTTCACACCTTCCATTTTTGGGCAAAGTGATGGAACGGAGAGTGGTGGGGCAGCTACAGCCATTCTTAGACGAGATTTTGGGTTTGGACCCCTTTCAATCAGGCTTTCGTTCAGGTCATGGGACAGAGACTGTCTTGGTCACTATTACTGACGAAATTCGTCAGATCAGCGCTATTGGTACTCTTGGACCTCACCGCTGCATTCGACACCGTGGACCATGACTTGCTAATTCACGGACATTCTACAAATGCTATATTCCAAAGCCAAGATTTTACCAGCTTCCTGAAAGTCAGGAGGGAAGGGGCAGATCTAATCTCCAGCGGGAGAGAGTTCCAGAGCCGAGGGGCCACCACCGAGAAGGCCCTGTCCCTCGTTCCCTACAAGACGCGATTGCGAGGGTGGTGGGACCGAGAGCAGGGCCCCTCCAGAAGATCTTAATAACCTTGATGGTTCATAGGGGAGAATCCGTTCGGACTGGTAAATTGGGCCGGAGTCATTTAGGGATTTATAGGTCAACACCAGCACTTTGAATTGTGCTCGGAAGCTGATTGGCAGCCAGTGGAGCTGGCGCAACAGAGGAGTAGTATGCTCCCTGTACCGTGCTCCTGTTAGTAATCTGGCTGCGCTTGTTGGACTAGCTGAAGCTTCCGAGCAGTCTTCAGAGGCAACAGTAGTCCAGCCTTGAGATGACCGTGACCTGGATCACCGTAGCCAGGTCGTCCCTGGACAGGGAGGGGGCCAGCCGTCTAGCTTGCCGCAGGGGAAAGAAAGAAGGCGGTTCTGCTCACGGCGGAGAGAGACCTGGCCCTCCATCCTCAGCAGAAAGAGGGTCCAAAAGGACTCCCAGGCTTTTGACCAACGAGGACGGGCATAGCACCTCGCCATCCAGGGTAGGCAGATGGACATCCCCGCTGCCCGGTCGACCCAGCCATAGGATCTCCGTCTTTGCCAGATTCACCTTCAACCTGCTGGCACGCAGCCATCCAAAGAGCATTCTGAACTCCACCAACGGTGGAATTGAACTAATCTTGGCACACAGAACTCCTATGACCAACAGAAAATACTGGAAGGATTTGGTAGACATTGCCTTTGAGTTTTGGAGTTGTAGTTCACCTACATCCAGAGAGCACCGTGGACTCAAACAATGATGAATCTGGACCAAACTTGGCACGAATACTCAATATGCCCTAATGTGAACACTGGTGGAGTTTGGGAAAATAGAACTTGGCATTTGGGATTTGTAGTTACTGGGATTTATAATTCACCTACAATCAAAGAGCATTCTGAACTCCACCAACGGTGGAATTGAACTAATCTTGGCACACAGAACTCCCATGACCAACAGAAAATACTGGAAGGATTTGGTAGGCATTGCCTTTGAGTTTTGGAGTTGCAGTTCACCTACATCCAGAGAGCACCGTGGACTCAAACAATGATGAATCTGGACCAAACTTGGCACGAATACTCAATATGCCCTAATGTGAACACTGGTGGAGTTTGGGAAAATAGAACTTGGCATTTGGGATTTGTAGTTACTGGGATTTATAATTCACCTACAATCAAAGAGCATTCTGAACTCCACCAACGGTGGAATTGAACTAATCTTGGCACACAGAACTCCCATGACCAACAGAAAATACTGGAAGGATTTGGTAGGCATTGCCTTTGAGTTTTGGAGTTGCAGTTCACCTACATCCAGAGAGCACCGTGGACTCAAACAATGATGAATCTCGACCAAACTTGGCACGAATACTCAATATGCCCGTATGTGAACACTGGTGGAGTTTGGGAAAATAGAACTTGGCATTTGGGATTTGTAGTTACTGGGATTTATAATTCACCTACAATCAAAGAGCATTCTGAACTCCACCAACGGTGGAATTGAACTAATCTTGGCACACAGAACTCCCATGACCAACAGAAAATACTGGAAGGATTTGGTAGGCATTGCCTTTGAGTTTTGGAGTTGCAGTTCACCTACATCCAGAGAGCACCGTGGACTCAAACAATGATGAATCTCGACCAAACTTGGCACGAATACTCAATATGCCCTAATGTGAACACTGGTGGAGTTTGGGGAAAATTGGCCTTGAAATTTGGGCATTGAAGTTGCTGGGATTTATAGTTCACCGACAGTCAAAGAATATTCTGAACTCCACCAATGATAGAAATTGGCCAAACTTCCCACAGAGAACCCCCCATGACCAACAGAAAATACTGTGTTTTCTGGTGGTCTTTGGTGACCCCTTTGATGCCCCCTCGCAACTCCCCCAGGGGTCCGGAGCCCCAGGTTGAGAAACGCTGGCCTAAAGGATGGTGGAGTTCCTCAAGGTCCAAGCAGTGACCTTGAGGAACTCCATCTTGAAGCCAGGGGGTGTTGGAGAACATGGGTGTTGCAGTCAGAACTTCCCATCATCCGCAATGGTGGCTGCTCCTCATGGTTTCCTTTCAAAGCCTGGTGATGCCCAAAAACTCAACTCCAGCACTTTATGTGAGAACATCATTCCGCGGCATATGGTAGCATATAGCTGTTTCGCATAGACAGAATTGTTGGTAGTAACCCATCTGTGCACCGAGTAATGTTGCAGTGATAGAGATTAAAAACAGGAGACGTGGAATGTTCTAGCAATTCTTGAAGCCAAGATATATATTCATGTCATGGTTTTGGAAGCAGTTTCTCGGAATCCGCTCCCAAATAGGCAGTGCTGGTTTCTTTAGGGGGCTGGAAAGAGAAAGAGGAGGCAGTTCAAAGGATTTAAGACTTTAAGGGAAGCAAATGTCTTAGAATCATAGAATCCTAGAATCATAGAATCAAAGAGTTGGAAGGGACCTCCTGGGCCATCCTCCAGTCCCACCCCATTCTGCCAAGAAGCAGGAATATTGCATTCAAATCACCCCTGACAGATGGCCACCCAGCCTCTGTTTCAAAGCTTCCAAAGAAGGAGCCTCCACCACACTCCCTCTGGGGCAGAGAGTTCCACTGCTGAACATAGAATCCTAGAATCCTAGAGTGGGAAGAGACCTCCTGGGCCATCGTCCAGTCCAACCCCTTTCTGCCAAGAAGCAGGAAAGTTGCATTCAAAGCACCCCTGACAGATGGCCATCCAACCTCTGTTTCAAAGCTTCCAAAGAAGGAGCCTCCACCACACTCCCTCCGGGGCAGAGAGTTCCACTGCTGAACATAGAATCCTAGAGTTGGAAGAGACCTCCTGGGCCATCATCCAGTCCAACCCCATTCTGCCAAGAAGCAGGAATACTGCATTCAAATCACCCCTGACAGATGGCCATTCCAGCCTCTGTTTAAAAGCTTCCAAAGAAGGAGCCTCCACCACACTCCCTCCGGGGCAGAGAGTTCCACTGCTGAACGGTGCTCACGGTCTGGAATGAAACTACATCCTGCGTATCAGATATTGACATGACAATTGATAACAGTAGCAAAATCAGTTATGAAGTAGCTTTCCAGTATTTTCTGTTGGTCATGGGAGTTCTGTGTGCCATGTTTGGTTCGATTCCATCGTTGATGGGGTTCAGAATGCTCTTTGATTGTAGGTGAACTATAAATCCCATCAACTACAACTCCCAAGTGTCAAGGTCTAATTTCACCAAACTCTACCAGTGTTCATATTTGAACAGATGGAGTATTCTTGCCAGGCTTGGTCCAGATCCATCATTGTTTGAGTCCACAGTGCTCTCCTGATGTAGGTGAGCTACAACTCCAAAACTCATGGTCAATGGCCACCAAACCCTTCCAATATTTTCTGTTGGTCAAGGGAATTCTGTGTGCCAAGTATGTTTCAGTTACATCGTTGGTGGTGTTCAGACTGCTCTTTGATTGTAGGTTAACGATAAATCCCAACAACGATACTGTTGAGCTGCTGAGCTTGTTGACCCAAAGGGTGCAGGTTCAAATACAGGAAGTGGCATGAGCTTCCGCTGTCAGCCCCAGCTTCTGCCAACTTAGCAAGTCGAAAACATGCAAATGGGAGTAGATAAATAGGTACTGCTCTGGAGGGAAGGCAACGGTGCTCCCTACAGTCATGCTGGACCCATGACCTTGGTGGTGTCCACGGACAACGCTGGCTCTTCAGCTTAGAAATGGAGATGAGCACCACACCCAAGTCAGACATGAGTGGACGTAATGTCAGAGTAAAACCTTTACCTACAACTCATAGAATCCTAGAATCCTAGAATCAAAGAGTTGGAAGAGACCTCCTGGGCCATCATCCAGTCCAACCCCATTCTGCCAAGAAGCAGGAATATTGCATTCAAAGCACCCCTGACAGATGGCCATCTAGCCACTACCTAAAAGCCTCCATGGAAGGTGCCTCCACCACACTTTGGGGCAGAGAGTTCCACTGCTGAACGGCTCTCACAGTCCGGAAGTTCTTCCTCATGTTCAGGTGGAATCTCCTCTCTTGTAGTTTGAAGCCATTGTTCCCTTGCGTCCTAGTCTCCAGGGAAGCAGAAAGGAAAATTGCTCCCTCCTCCTCCCTGTGGCTTCCTCTCACATATTCATACATGGCCCTCATCATATCTCCTCTCAGCCTTCTCTTCTTCAGGCTAAACATGCCCAGCTCCTTAAGCCACTCCTCATAGGGCTTGTTCTCCAGACCCTTGATCATTTGAGTCGCCCTCCTCTGGACACTTCTTCTTCTTATTTTTCTATAGATGGTCTATTCTCGTTTGTTCTTGGCTGTTTTCTTTCTGGGTGACTAGAAACAATGCTGCGGAAAGACAAGGAGTCGAAAGAAATTGGTGTATACAATTGTAGCCACAAATTTTAATTTCTTGCAGACTTTTGCTACTTTTTAGCTTTACTAGAGTATTATTTTTCCAATTGTTTATTATTATTATTATTATTATTATTATTATTGTGCTGTCACGCACTGGGCCTGTAATAATTGTCTTTTGAACAGGACGTGCACTTTGTGCCCAGCGGGAAGCCAGGGTGCCTTGATAGAGAGGCCCTAAGGATTTCCCTCTGGAAGAGACTTTAGAGGCTTGGAAGGTTTAACAAAGTCCTTTATTATTGAGCAAATTAAACAAATACTTCTTCAATCTTCAACGACAATCATACAAATGACTGGTGGCTTTCTTAATCTTGTCCACAAGGGACAGGCAACTGGCTTTGAGAACTGTTTCTTTTCTTTGGAAAGGAAAACCCTTTTTTAACCTCTCCCAGGCAATCTACTATCTAGGCATTGCTGATGTGGGTCCTACTACCGGTTCCAAACTACGTCTTGGGTCCCGAGTAGACCTACCAGTCAAGGCTTTGCAGATTCTCCAGCTGGAGTTCTTTGGGTCTGCAAAACTGTTATTATTATTATTATTATTATTATTCTTTATTTGTACCCCGTTAGCATCTCCCGAAGGACTCGATGCGGCTTACAAAGGCCAAGGCCTCAAAACACAACATAACAATACAACACCTAAAGCAAATTAAAACAATTAAAGCAGTATTAAAACAACAAAACAATACATCGAAACACGATAAAACTGGGCCGGGCCAGAGTAAAGGGTACAGGATTAAAAGTGTTGATGTGACAGGTGATATGTAAGGATTATAAGGCAAGTGCAGTGTGCAGTGTGCGGCGATCTTAATTCTAATAAGGTGCTTCTGGGACTTGGTATTGGAGATTTCCTAATCAGGGAAGGCACATCGGAACAGCCAGGTCTTCAAGTTCTTTCTGTTTTCCCCCCGGATGCTGTAAAGCTGAGAGGCTGTAAGTTCCCAGGCAGAGCTTTGGGACTATTTCTCCCTGGAAGCTGTTTCCCCCAAAACTTTAGGAAATGAAGCTTTTCTGCAGGTGGAGCTGGTCCACGTCCTGTAGCTTAATTTCCTTCTGTAACACTGAACTAAAAATGGCTTCCTCTCCTCCCAGGGCCCTGGGGAAAGGGGAGGAACCAAAACATAACTAGCTATGGTGATCCAGGCCACAGTCATCTCCATAGAAACAAGAATGTATGTATGTGTATTTTATAAGACTCTCAAGAAAATAATATAAATCAGGATAATATGTTCTCTAATGGAGTAAATTGTCTAGACTTTATAGCATTTATAGCATTTAACAGTAATGTTATCAGCACATTATAAGTACATGTAGGTTATCTTATCAACATAGAGAAATCTCAAGACTGGACTACTGTAACGCCCTCTACATTGGCCTTCCTCTGTCGGTGACCCGGAAGCTCAAGTTGGTACAAAATGCAGCTGCTCGGCTTCTTGCGGGAATTCCGATGAGATGCCACATCACCCCAATCTTCCTGCAGCTGCATTGGTTGCCAATTGAGCACCGGATCACTTTCAAAGGGATGGGACTCACCTTGAAGGCCTGGCATGGTCTGGGGCCGATGTATCTGAGGGACCGCCTCTCCCCCTCCCAACCCCAGAGATCCCTCCATTCTGAGGACCAAGATCTATTGGGAAGTTCCCAGTGTCAAGACCTTGCGCCTCACAGCAACCAGGCGCAGAGCCTTCACAGCAGTGGCACCATCGCTCTGGAATACTCTGCCACCTGAAGTCTGTGCCTTGTGGGACTTATCAGCTTTCCGCAGGGCATGTAAGACATATCTGTTTCGACAGGACTTTGATCTTTGATTTTGCTGTTTTTAAATTGTGTTAGATTTTGGCCATTCTTGTAAGCCGCTCCGAGCCCCAGGGGAGTGGCCGCATAGACGTTGGAATCATAAATAAATAAATAATCTTTGCCTATGGGCCAGAAGGACCGATGATGCCTTTGAGGCCGTTCTGTGCCAAGAAGGAGACTAAATAACCCTTCAAATGGGTCTCTGTTTTGAAAAAGAACGAAGCCTCCCAAGGCCCCCTTCCGTGGCATGTGCTGTTTATCAAAACGTATGCGCATATCACCGTAACAGTGGCTTTGTAAACACGATGACAGAGGGAACGATGAAAGAGAAACCACCAAGGTGCCGTTTTCCTAACTCCGTAAGCGCCAAGTTAAGAGACTGGCGTCATAAAGGAGATCTCCGTCGTTAGAAATATTTGTTTTTGTCGGAACTTGTTGTGCTTTATGCCCATCGGTCTAATCCGTCTTGTGAAAAGAACGTTTAAAGAAAAAAAACAGACTCAGCAAAACTGAGGAACGACTGCTAAATGCATATGAAGTAATTCCTAGTCAATGCAAGGAGATGGTGGCTGCCTAGAATCCTAGAATCCAAGAGTTGGAAGACACCTCCTGGGCCTTCATCCAGTCCAACCCCATTCTGCCAAGAAGCAGGAATATTGCATCCAAATCACCCCCGACAGATGGCCATCCAGCCTCTGTTTCAAAGCTTCCAAAGAAGGAGCCTCCACCACACTCCGGGACAGAGAGTTCCACTGCTGAACGCCTCTCACAGTCAGGAAGTTCTTCCTCATGTTCAGGTGGAATCTCCTCTCTTGTAGTTCGAAGCCATTGTTCCCTTGCGTCCTAGTCTCCAGGGAAGCAGAAAACAAGCTTGCTCCCTCCTCCTCCCTGTGGCTTCCTCTCACATATTTATACATGGCCTTCATCATGTCTCCTCTCAGCCTTCTCTTCTTCAGGCTAAACATGCCCAGCTCCTTAAGCCACTCCTCATAGGGCTTGTTCTCCAGACCCTTGATCCTTTGAGTCGCCCTCCTCTGGACACATTCCAGCTTGTCAACTCTCACATATTTATACATGGCTATCGTATCTCCTCTCATCCTTCTCTTCTTCAGGCTAAACATGCCCAGCTCCTTAAGCCGCTCCTCATAGGGCTTGTTCTCCAGACCCTTGATCCTTTGAGTTGCCCTCCTCTGGACATATTCCAGCTTAGAGTCAATATCTCTCTTGAGTTGTGGTGCCCAGAATTGGACACAATATTCCACGTAAAGTGGTCTAACCAAAGCGGAATAGAGCATGGGGAGCAGGACTTCCCTGGATCTAGGCACTAGGCTCCTTCCAGATGAATCCCTATCAATCCTCCCAGTTTGGATCTGGCTTTGCTCCCACTCAAGAGCCAAGCTTCAAAGCATTCGCATGAAAGCTAATGGATTGATGTTAATTTATCCGTTGATTCAATAATGTTAATCAGCCTGTAATGTCAATGTCATAAAAGTAATTTGTTGCGTTAATAGGTTAGTGACACATTACTTGAAAGAAAAATTGAAACTCAACTGGAATTACTCAAAGTGTTTAACCCTACCTTCCATCAAGCACCTGGAGTGAGGAATCAAAGTCACGTGAACCAGGAATCATTATTCCAACCATCCGTGTTGTTGACGGTAAAACAGTAAAAGTGTTGCTTATTGCTGTAAAATGGCTGTTAATTATAACAAAATATGTGTGATGAATTAATGCTTAATGAATGAGTTCCAAGTTCTGCTCAGAGATAGGGAAAGAGTGCTTCTTCGGGTGTTGTTGGGAAGCCATCCACCTTGACCTGATACAGCCAGTGGTAAGGAGGGTGGGAGCTGCTACCCAACAGCACCTGGAAGGCCACACCTTGCCTCACCTGCCCTGGTTCGGCAGTCCTGAAAAGCAAGAGTGGGCAACTGTCCGCTTTGGTTATTTATTTGTCGTGTCAGGGCAACCAGTCAATTGTATTACATTTTTGACAGAACAAACAAACAAACATACAAAAGCTTGTTAGTTGATTAAATGTCCTTTGAGCGGTATCTGGCCCCTTGGAGTGCCTCTGGTGTTGCCGCAAGAAGGTCCTCCCTTGTGCATCACATGGCAGGGCTCAGGTGGCATTGCAGCTGGTGGTCTGTGGTTTGCTCTTCTCCACACTCGCATGTCGTGGATTATTCCACTTTGTGGCCCCATTTCTTGAGGTTGGCTCTGCATCTCGTGGTGCCAGAGCGCAGTCTGTTCAGCGCCTTCCAAGTCGCCCCGTCTTCTTCTGTGTGCCCAGGGGGGAGTCTCTCATCGGGTATCACCCACGGATTGAGGCTCTGGGTTTGGGCCTGCCACTTTTGGACTCTCGCTTGCTGAGAGTCTAACACATATGGATGGAAGACTTTCTACAAGTGTTACTAAGTGGGGATTTCTCTGTTGACTCCACGTTTTGATTGGAGCAGCTCATGGGTTTTTTTCCTCATTTGTTGTATTATTCATCCAATAAGTTAGGAAGAAGCATGGGGGGTGCTGGGATGTTAAAGTGCTTTTCATTTCTGAGCGGGCATGAGGTCGTCAATGGACTGCCCCTTCTCAAGGCATTTCTCCATTTCGGTCTCTGTAGATCTTAGAAAACTATGTCTTGATTTAAGTCGTTGATGTGCTGGCTGACACCCAAACAGGGGATGAGCTGGAGATGTCTCTGCCTTGGTCCTTTCACCTTTGGCTGCTACTTCCCGGCAGATGTCAGGTGGTGCAATGTAGTGTACTTTCTCCAGTGGTGTGGGACGCAGACACCCTGTGATAATGCAGCATGTCTCATTAAGAGCCACACCCACTGTTTTAGTGTGGTGAGATGTGTTCCACACTGGGCATGCATACTCAGCAGCAGAGAAGCACAGCGCAAGGGCAGATGTCTTCACTGAGTCTGGTTGTGATCCCCAGGTTGTGCCAGTCAGCTTTCGTATGATGTTGTTTCTGGCACCCACTTTTTGCTTGATGTTCAGGCAGGGCTTCTTGTAGGTCAGAGCACGGTCCAGAATAACTCCCAGGTATTTGGGTGTGCTGCAAAGCTCCAGTGGGATTCCTTCCTTCCCAGGTAATAATCCTCCGAGCTCGGGATGCTTGTCTGTTCTTAAGGTGAAAGGCACATGTCTGTGTTTTAGATAGATTAGGGATCAGCTGTTTTTCCCTGTAATAGGCAGTCAGAGCCCCTAGAGCTTCGGAGAGCTTCTGTTCAACCATCTCAAAGCTCCCTGCTTGAGCGGTAATGGCACGATCATCAGCATAGATCAGCATAGTTTGGGAGCTGAAGTTTGCCCATATCCAGAGAGCACTCTAGACTCCAACAATGATGGATCTGGACCAAACTTGGCACAGATACTCCATATGCCCAAATGTGAACACTTGTGGGCTTTTGGGGAAATAGACCTTGAGATTTGGGAGTTGTACTTTGTGGGATTTATAGTTCACCTACAATCAAGGAGCGTTGTGAACCCCAACAATGATAGAATTGGGCCAGACTTGCCACACAGAGACCCCCATGACCAACAGAAAATACTGTGTTTTCTGATGGTCTTTGGCGACCCCTCTGATACCCCTTGGTGACCCCTCCAGGGGTCGCGACCCCCAGGGTGAGAAACACTGCCGTACCTGAATAAATAAACAGAGGCCTTGCATACATTTCCACAGTTTGTCCCATTCTCAGAAACAGGAAGATCCGGTTACAGAACCCGAACCAGAAATGGCAGAACCAGAGAGGAGATTCCATCTGAACATTAGGAAGAACTTCCTGACTGTGAGAGCCGTTCAGCAGTGGAACTCTCTGCCCCGGAGTGTGGTGGAGGCTCCTTCTTTGGAAGCTTTTAAGCAGAGGCTGGATGGCCATCTGTCAGGGGTGATTTGAATGCAATATTCCTGCTTCTTGGCAGAATGGGGTTGGACTGGATGATGGCCCATGAGGTCTCTTCCAACTCTTGGATTCTAGGATTCTATGAAATGTTGGCACACATTTCCAGTTAAGTGTAATAATGGCCAAGCAGTGAAAGGCTCTAAGGTTTCTTCCAAAGAGAGCGTCAGCGCCAACAGCTGGTCTCCTTCAGCTTCTCAAAGTGAAATGGTTTCCCCTGATTTTTTTTTATTATTATTAGTATTATTTTGGTTAATACGAGAGGCTTAAGCTGTGCAGGGAGTACGGTTTCTAAGCGGAGTCTCTGTTCCAAATGATTTCCCGTTCCAACTCTAGCTTGAAATCAACTCGGAATCAATCACCCAAAGGAAATACTCGTTGCAACGCGCCATTCCTCTTGCCGAAATTGAAAACATAAAGCCATGATGTTAATGACGACGCAGTTAATTTAAACATAACATTTTTGTAAGCTGAGGACATTTGTATCCCTGCCAGGGGCTTCGGAAAAACCCCGACTTTTCTAGAAAGCCCACAAGCGGAATTACGGTAATCTCTCTCTTCTCTTTTCCTTGCTCTGAGGTTAGCCTGAAACGGGACCTGCAAACAGGTATAGATTTATGCAGATTAATGTGGCGTGGTATGCTGAATTGCTGATATGATGTATATTTTAGAATTACTTCCTAGCACAGGCTAATGGCTGGAATCAAATAAAACATAAAAGCAGATTTATATAGATTGCGGAATAAATCAGATAACGCTTTGTGTTCGCTCCCTCTCGAGGGGAAGCCCCCCCCCCTCCCTCACACATCAACAACGACAAAGCTTTTCAAACAACGTAATTCCTGCTGCAAACCATTCTTAGAGAAAGATGGAACGGCCCAAGGAAGGGAACGCCAACAAAGAGAGAAGTCTCTTCGATTTAGCTCTCATTCATGATAACATGGCCTGGCACGTTCTTTTCTTATTTAATGATGGGGATTATGGGTAGGAGAGTTGGTGGGTTGAATGGCTTGAATGCTGGACTAACTCTGGACATTAGAGTTCAAATTCCAATCAGATATGGAAGCCCACTGGGCGACTTCAGGCAAGTCATATCTTTTCAGTCTCAGAGGAAGATAAATACTAACTGCAAGAGTCTAAGGCAGGGGTCCCCAAACTACGGCCCGCGGGCCACTTCCGGCCCGCCAAGGGCACTTATCCGGCCCGCGGAGGAGGAGCGCCCCCCCCCCCCCCACACACAGTGTCCCTCCCTTGGCTGGTTCACGCTATCCATCAGGCCCAATGGGCAGCATGAGTCAGCCAAGGGCAACTGCTCCGCACAGCCTACTCACGTGTAAAGCACCTCACGAGGTGCTTTATGTGCGAGTAGGTCACACAGTGCTGCTCCTCCCTTGGCAGGCTCACGCTATCCATCAGGCCCGTAGGACAGTGTGAGCCAGCCAAGGGCAACTGCTCCGCACGGCCTACTCTCGCGTAAAGCACCTCACGAGGTGCTTTACACGAAAGTAGGCTGCGTGATGCTGCTCCTCCCTTGGCAGGCTCACGCTGTCCATCGGGGAGGCTGCCCTGGCACTCCATGCAGTCATGCCGGCCACATGACCTTGGAGGTGTCTACGGACAATGCCAGCTCTTCGACTTAGAAATGCAGCTGAGCACCACACCCCAGAGTCAGACACGACTGAACTTCATGTCAGAGGAAAACCTTTAACTAGGAAAATTGGGTGGGAGAAAGAACTCTTGTCTGTTGGAGGTAGGTATGAATGTTTCAATTGGCCACCTTGATGACATTTCATAGCCTGGCAGTTTTTAGGGAGAGGTGATTAGCTGGCCCTGATTGTTTCTTGTCTGGAGTTCCCCTGTGTTTGAGTGTTGTTCTTTATTTACAGTTATAATTTTAGAGTTTTTTAAATACTGGTTGCCAGATTTTGTTCAGACTAGAAATAGGAAGATTTCCCATTCTCTGCTCCTGGAATTACTGACTAAAGAGGGATAGAAAGAACCCCCTCCCTCGAAGGGCCCTTCCACACAGCAAAATAAGATATCTGCAATGGACATAGGATTTTTTAATAGTTTTAAAAAAACAAACTATAGTCCGGCCCTCCAATGGTCTGAGGGACAGTGAACTGGCCCCCGGTTTAAAAAGTTTGAGGACCCCTGGTCTAAGGGGTGTTGAGTGCATTTTAACTCCAATTAGAGATCCAGAAGCTGATGCTTAAAAGTATCTTGAGGGCAAGCAGCTGTGGGATCAGGAGGGTGGATGGTATAAAAGGAAGGGAGGCAGAGGAGGAGGAGGAGGAGAAGAAGAATTTGTCTCTGAAAAGAGTTACGGATGGATGGGAGTTTTTCAAGAGTGAAATATTCAAGGTGCAATTGCAAGCAATGCCAACAAAGAAAAAAATTAAGACAAGTGTAAAGAAGCTGGAATGGATGTCTGAAGAACTTCTAACTAGGCTAAGATTCCAAAGAGACATGCACAAGAAGTGGTAAAAGGGAGAAATCACCAAAGAAGAATTCAAACAAATAGCCAATTCCTGTAAGGAAAAGGTCTGCAAGGCTAAAGCACAAAACGAGCTCAGGCTTGCCAGGGACGTTTAAAAACAACAAAAGGGCTTCTTTGCTTATGTCAATAGGAAAAGGAAGACCAAGGAGGTGATGGAGCCTCTTCAAGGAGAAGACGGGGCAATGCTGACAGAGGATAGGGAAAAGGCAGAACTACTTAATGCCTTCTTTGCCTCAGTCTTCTCTCAAAAAGAAAGTCATCCTCGATCTCAGCAACTTGGAGTGGATGAAGGATTAGAGGAAATCCAACCCCAAATAGGGAAGCAAGTCATCCAGGAATATCTGGCCACTCAAGTCCCCAGGGCCAGATCAACTACACCCAAGAGTATGGAAGGAACTAGTGGAAATCATTTCAGAACCACCGGCAATCATCTTTGAGACTTCTTGCAGAACGGCAGAAGTCCCAGCAGATTGGAGGAGGGCCAATGTGGCCCCTTTCTATCTTCAAGAAGGGAAAAAAGGACGACCCAAACAATTCCCAATGTTTGGTCAGCCTCATGTCAATAGCAAAGCGCTGCCAATATCAGATTACATCAGTGGCGGCTAAACTTTGAGTAACATTCAATGCCTTTCACTGTACCTTCCATTTAATGATAAATCAAACATTCACCAGGAAGCATCCATTTCGTTTTTAACATCAAGTCCTCACATTGACATTTAAATGGTCATTAACTTACCTACAACACTCTGAGATTTTATGCCTAGTCAAGTGTAATTTGGAAGGCTTTTAATTGTCCACGAGGGAGGAAATAAAGGTTCTTAATTGATCCATATCTTTTTCATGTCAACTCACATAGAATCTCACCCGGAAAGGTTTAATTTACTGATGACTTACAACTCCCACTCAGTTGTCAGAGATCAATGGCGTCAGAGTCACAAAGTGAATAATTAACAGGAAGAGAAGCCAATTCTTTAATTCAAAATAATCAGCGCATTTAAAATTAAACGGAGAAATAATAAATCTATCCAAGCCACGTAATTTCATCTTTGTTGCCACAAAAGAAATATTGGTGTCTTCCATCACACATAGGTTGTTTTGATTATAGGGAGCATACACTTACTTACTTACTTACTTAGGCGATCCCTCGTAGTCCGAGGATGATGGTCCTCCAAGTTCGGTGTCCTGGGGGTGGGTTCGTAAGTGGCTGTGGAGCCCTATTCTTGACCCACATCTTCTCCCACAGTGAGGGCATTGGTTTCCATGTGGGAGGCAGTCTCAGTTGGGGTTGGCCTGACACGCCTTCCTCTCTTTCACCCTCCATTCATGCCTCTTCAAATTCTGCAGCACTGCTGGTCACAGCTGACCTCCAGCTGGAGTGCTCAAGGGCCAGGGCTTCCTAGCTCTCGGTGTCTATGCCAGAGTTTTTGAGGTTGGCTTTGAGCCCATCTTTGAATCTCTCTTCCTTCCCACCAACATTCCGTTTTCCGTTCTTAAGTTTAGAGTAGAGCAACTGCTTTGGGAGACGGTGGTCGGGCATATGGACAATGTGGCCAGTCCAGCGGAGTTGATGGCGGAGGACCATCGCTTCAATGCTGGTGGTCTTTGCTTCTTCCAGCACGCTGAGATTTGTCTGCTTGTCTTCCCAAGAGATTTGCAGGATTTTCCGGAGGCAGCGCTGATGGAATCGTTCCAGGAGCTGCATGTGACATCTGTAGACAGTCCATGTCTCGCAGGCATACAGCAGGGTTGGGAGGACAATAGCTTGATAAACAAGCCCCTTGGTATCCCCACAGATGTCCCGGTCCTCAAACACTCTCTGCTTCATTTGGGAAAATGCTGTACTCGCAGAGTTCAGGCGGTGTTGTATTTCGGTGTCAATTTTCACTTTGGTGGAGAGGTGGCTGCCAAGGGAGCGGAAATGTTCCACATTTTCTAATATTACACCATTAAGCTGTATCTCTGGCATTGGGGAGGGGATGGCTGGCGAATGCTGGAAGAGCACTTTGGTTTTCTCGATGTTCACAGTGTTCTCTGGATATAGGCAAACTTCAACTCCCAAACTCAAGGTCAATGCCCACCAAACCCTTCCAATATTTCCTGTTGGTCATGGGAGTTCTGTGTGCCAAGTTTGGTTAACAATTCCATCGTTGATGGAGTTCAGAATGCTCTTTGACTGTAGGTGAACTATAAGTCCCAACAACTACAACTCCCAAATGACGAAATCATAAATTTTTGAGTGATGGTCACTCCTTGTGTTGTGAGACGTTTTGTTGCCAAATTTGGTGGGATTTCATTCATTGGTTCTTTTGTTTTTAAGGTATTCATTATGCAAAGAGCATATATATATATATAGATTATTATTATTATTATTATTATTATTATTATTATTATTATTCTCTTGGGAGATCCAATGGCATGTCATGTTTCCAGGGACTATTCCATCCTCCCCATTTTGCAGGAGGGCCTTTCTGCCAAGATGAACTCGTGGGAGATGGAGTGGCAGGTTGGATTTGGGCGATGGTCCCACCTTCCCCTTTATCCTATTTCTGTGGGTGGAGGGTGCCTATTGTGAAGCTGTCAAGTGGAGGGGAGTTAAATGGCCTGGAGTGAAGGCTCCCGCTAACAATGGCAGCTATCTCTGTCCCATGAATGCTGGGGTGACACTTACAAGGCAATTCAAGCCTGATGGGCGGTCGATTAAAACACAACGGAAAAGCCAGGGAAATCTGCGCTGTTTTGTAGTTGCCACAAGTGGAAGGAGAAGCAGGTTCTCCGTTTGAGACTCATGTGGTTTGTGGACATTGGGATTTATTTATTTACTAGCTGTCCCCTGCCAGGCATTGCTGTGGCCCAGTCTGTTGATCTGGGAAATCAAGTAATGAGAAAGTGTTGGTTTCTGATATACATAATTTATTTAGGCTTGTGGGTAAACAGTATTTCTTGCTGTTTCTTTGTCAGTGTTGATGTGGAGAGTGTCTGGTTTGCTTACCCTGGAACATGCAACATATCATTGTCCTACTTTAAGGGTCCCTTTCAAATCTATGATACTATATCTCTCTCTGTGTGAATCATATCTATCTATCTATCTATCTATCTATCTATCTATCTGGCCCAACATATCTATCCGAACGTATCTCGGCCTATCAGCCCACCAGGACCCTAAGATCTTCAGGAGAGGCCCTGCTCTCCATCCCACCTGCTTCACAGGTGCGGCTGGCGGGGACGAGAGACAGGGCCTTTTCTGTGGTGGCCCCGCGGCTTTGGAATGCCCTCCCCATAGAGGTAAGATCAGCCCCCTCACTGATGGTATTTCGAAAAAAACTGAAGACATGGATGTTTGAACAAGCATTCGGTTGACCCGGTGCGATGAAGTTCATGATCAAGGACTGGCAATCACAGACAACGAAATTGGATAATGATTTTAATTAAGAGATGCATTGGTTTGTATTGGTGGCCCAATACTGTGTACTGTATATGTGTTTTATGCTTTTAATCTGAATATTGTTGTTTTTAAGTGTTGTAAACCGCAATGAGTCGCCGATTTAGGCTGAGATATTAGCGGTATACAAGTGTACTAAATAAATAAATAAATAAATATCTATATCTGCCTATATCTATCTATCTATCTATCTATCTATCTATCTATCTATCTAATCTATGGCTGGGTGGCTCTTTGTCAGGAGGACTTTGTTTACGTTTTCTTGCCCTGGTGAAGGGAGTTGGACTGGATGGCCTTGAGTATTTTCTGTTGGTCATGAGGGTTCTGTGTGGGAAGTTTGCCCCATGTCTGTCATTGGTGGGGTTCAGAATGCTCTTTGATTGTAGATGAACTATGAATCCCAGTGACTATAACTTCCAAATGTCAAGGTCTATTTCCCTCAAACTCCATCTGTGTTCAGATTTGGGTGTATTGAGTGCTCGTGTCAAGTTTGGTCCAGATCCATCATTGTTTGAGTCCACAGTGTTCTCTGGATGTAGGGGAACTACAACTCCCAAACTCAAGGCCAATGCTCACCTAACCCTTTCATTATTTTTTGCTGGTCATGGGTGTTCTGTGTGCCAAGTCTGGGTCAATTCCATCTCTGGTGGAGTTCAGAATGCTCTTTGATTGTAGGTGAACTATAAATCCCAGCAACTACAACTCCCAAGGTCCAGAGAATGAAAATACATCCTGCCTATCAGATATTTACATGACGATTCATAACAGTAGCAAAATTAGTTCTGAAGTAGCAACAAAAATAATGTTACGGTTGGGGGTCAACACAACACGAGGAATTGTATTAAGGGGTCGCGGCGTTAGGAAGGTTGAGAACCATAGATGGACAACTCAACGAACTGGGGGGAAATCTCTGAGCAAAGATAGGCCATGCGTTGCCATGCTGAAGCCAAGCCAAGATGCGCTGGTGCTTAACTCAAAAATTAAAAAGCCAAGGGAGAGAGGGTCCCATAAGCCAGTGGGGGTCAGGACCCCTAGAGGGGTCGCGAGGGGGTGTCAGAGGGGTCGCCAAAGACCATCACAGACAATATTTTCTGTTGGTCATGGGAGTTCTATGTGGGAAGTTTGGCCTAATTCTATCGTTGGTCGGTTTCAGAATGCTCTTTGGTTGTAGGTGAACTATACATCCCAGTAACTGCAACTTCCAAATGTCAAAGTCTATTTCCTCCAAAGTCCATCTGTGTTCATATCTGGACATATGGGGTATTTGTGCCAAGTTTGGTTCAGATCCATCAATGCTTGAGTCCACAGTGCTCTCTGTATGTAGGTTAACTACAACTCCCAAACTCAAGGTCAGTGCCCATCAAAACCTTCCAACATTCTCTGTTAGTCATTGGAGTGCCAGGTTTGGTTGAATTCCATCATTGGTGGAGTTCAGAATGCTCTCTGGATGTAGGTCAACTACAACTCCCAAACTCAAGGTCAATGCCCACCAAACCCTTCTAGTGTTTTCTGTTTGTCATTAGAGTGCCAGGTTTGGTTCAATTCCATCATTGGTCCAGATCCATCATCAGGTTTGGTTCAGTTCCATCATTGTGAGAGTCCATAGTGCTTTCTGGATGTAGGTGAACTACAACTCCAAAACTCAAGGTCAGTGCCCATCAAAACCTTCCAACAGTCTCTGTTTGTCATTGGAGTGCCAGGTTTGGTTCAATTCCATCATTGGTGGAGTTCAGAATGCTCTCTGGATGTAGGTGAACTACTACTCCCAAACTCAAGGTCAATGCCCACCAAACCCTTCTAGTGTTTTCTGTTTGTCATTGGAGTGCCAGTTTTGGTTCAATTCCATCATTGGTTCAGATCCATCATCAGGTTTGGTTCAGTTCCATCATTGTTTGAGTCCATAGTGCTTTCTGGATGTAGGTGAACTACAACTCCAGAACTCAAGGTCAATGCCCACCAAACCCTTCTAGTGTTTTCTGTTTGTCATTGGAGTGCCAGGTTTGGTTCAATTCCATCATTGGTCCAGATCCATCATCAGGTTTGGTTCAGTTCCATCATTGTGAGAGTCCATAGTGCTTTCTGGATGTAGGTGAACTACAACTCCAAAACTCAAGGTCAATGCCCACCAAACCCTTCTAGTGTTTTCTGTTTGTCATTGGAGTGCCAGTTTTGGTTCAATTCCATCATTGGTTCAGATCCATCATCAGGTTTGGTTCAGTTCCATCATTGTGAGAGTCCATAGTGCTTTCTGGATGTAGGTGAACTACAACTCCAAAACTCAAGGTCAATGCCCACCAAACCCTTCTAGTGTTTTCCGTTTGTCATTGGAGTGCCAGGTTTGGTTCAGTTCCATCATTGGTCCAGATCCATCATCAGGTTTGGTTCAGTTCCATCATTGTGAGAGTCCATAGTGCTTTCTGGATGTAGGTGAACTACAACTCCAAAACTCAAGGTCAATGCCCACCAAACCCTTCTAGTGTTTTCTGTTTGTCATTGGAGTGCCAGTTTTGGTTCAATTCCATCATTGGTTCAGATCCATCATCAGGTTTGGTTCAGTTCCATCATTGTTAGAGTCCATAGTGCTTTCTGGATGTAGGTGAACTACAACTCCAAAACTCAAGGTCAATGCCCACCAAACCCTCCCAGTATTTTATCTTGGTCAGGGGAGTCCTGTGTGCCAAGTTTGATTCCATTCCATCATTAGTGGAGTTCAGAAGGCTCTTTCATTTTAGGTGAACTATAAATCCCAGCAACCCCAACATTCCCAAATGACAAAATCAATCACCCCAACCCTACCAGTATTCAAATTTGGGCGTATGTGGTATTTGTGCCAGATTTGGTCCAGTGAATGAAAATACATCCTGCCTATCAGATATTTACATTACAATTCATAACAGGAGCAAAACTACAGTCGTGAAGTAGGAATGAAATTAATTTGGGGGTCACCACAACATGAGTTGGGGGTCAACACAATATATGAGGAACTGTATGAAGGGGGTTTGTGGGGTAAACAAACTCCTTCCAAGAGCCAACTATATCCTGAGAGATGGCGAACTAACTCTCACAGAAGGGGTTGCGAATGTACTCCAGAGCCATAATTCAACATGCGGGGGGGGGGGGGGGGATTCTCTTGGATTCCAGGCAGTGCAAAATTGGGGCTCCAGCCAAATATATCCACAACCTAGGAAGAAAAGAGCGGGGGGGGGGGGGGGTTGAATTGCCTAGGGAAATACAAACCTTGTGCTGGGGTAAAATATGCACAGACAGACTGGAGCCCTTTGCAAAACAATAGGATCAACATTTCCCCCTCAGGTTATCAAGCGATGCTATATTTATATAGCCTGCCAAGGGCGGCCGGGGTGGGGGGTGGGGGTGGGATCACAAAAGGGAAAAACCTAGACATGAATACGTTTTCACTTATATTTTGGAAATTTCTTTCCTTTTCTTGCTCTACGGCAGTGTTTCTCAACCTGGGGGTCAGGACCCCTGGTGGGGGGGTCATGAGGGTGTGTCAGAGGGGTCCCCAAAGACCATCAGAAAACACAGTACATTCTGTTGGTCATGAGGGTTCTGTGTCGGAAGTTTGGCCAAATTGTATCATTGGTGGGCTTCAGAATGCTCTTTGATTGCAGGTGAACTATAAATCCCAGCAACTACAACTCCTAAATGTCAAGGTCTATTTTCCCCAAACTCCACCAGTGTTCACATTTGGGCATATGGAGTATTCGTGCCAAGTTTGGTCCAGATCTATCACTGTTTGAGTCCACAGTGCGCTCTGGATGTAGGTGAACTACAACTCCTAAATGTCAAGGTCTATTTTCCCCAAACTCCACCAGTGTTCACTTTTGGGCATATGGAGTATTCGTGCCAAGTTTGGTCCAGATCTATCACTGTTTGAGTCCACAGTGCGCTCTGGATGTAGGTGAACTACAACTCCTAAATGTCAAGGTCTATTTTCCCCAAACTCCACCAGTGTTCACATTTGGGCATATGGAGTATTCGTGCCAAGTTTGGTCCAGATCTATCACTGTTTGAGTCCACAGTGCGCTCTGGATGTAGGTGAACTACAACTCCTAAATGTCAAGGTCTATTTTCCCCAAACTCCACCAGTGTTCACATTTGGGCATATGGAGTATTCGTGCCAAGTTTGGTCCAGATCTATCACTGTTTGAGTCCACAGTGCGCTCTGGATGTAGGTGAACTACAACTCCTAAATGTCAAGGTCTATTTTCCCCAAACTCCACCAGTGTTCACTTTTGGGCATATGGAGTATTCGTGCCAAGTTTGGTCCAGATCTATCACTGTTTGAGTCAACTGTGCGCTCTGGATGTAGGTGAACTGCAGTTCCCAAACTCAAGGTCAATGCTCACCAAACCTTTCCAGTACTTTCTGTTGGTTATGAGAGTTATGTGTGCCAAATCCAGTTCAATCGCATCATTGGTGGAGTTCAGAATGCTCTTTTAGTTTAAATGAACCATAAATCTCAGCAACTACAACTCCCAAATGACAAAATCAATCAATCCCCCCCCCCCCAAACCCACCAGTATTCAAATTGGGTCGTATGGGGTATTTGTGCCAAATGTGGTCCAGAGAATGAAAATACATCCTGCATATCAGATATTTACATTAAGATTCATAACAGTTGCAAAATAACAGTTCTGAAGGAGCAACGAAAATAATGTGATGGTTGGGGGTCACCACAACATGAGGAACTGTATTAAGGGGTCACGGCATGAGGAAGGTGGAGAACTATTGCATTTACGTTTCCTTAGCTCTCTCCAACCAGGGACCTAATCTCATATCACGGGACAACAGTAGCAAAATGACAGTTCTGAAGGAGCAACGAAAATAATGTGATGGTTGGGGGTCACCACAACATGAGGAACTGTATAAATATGTGAGAGGAAGCCACAGGGAGGAGGGAGCAAGCTTGTTTTCTGCTTCCTTGGAGACTAGGGCAGTTGTTGGCTATTTGTTTGAATTCTTCTTTGGTGATTTCTCCCTTTTTCCACTTCTTGTGCATGTCTCTTTTGTGTGGAGTTCCACTGCTGAACGGCTCTCAATGGCTTCAAACTACAAGAGAGGAGATTCCACCTGAACATGAGGAAGAACTTCCTGACTGTGAGAGCCGTTCAGCAGTGGAACTCTCTGCCCCGGAGGGAGTGTGGTGGAGGCTCCGTCTTTGGAAGCTTTTAAGCAGAGGCTGGATGGCCATCTGTCAGGGGTGATTTGAATGCAATATTCCTGCTTCTTGGCAGAATGGGGTTGGACTGGATGATGGCCCAGGAGGTCTCTTCCAACTCTTTGATTCTAGGATTCTATGAACTGGATTAAGGGGTCCCGGCATTAGGAAGGCTGAGAACCACTGATCTAGGAGCTCTCCAAGGTCCTGCTGCAGTTGCTCAACTCAACCCAAACTGTTTCTGCTCTGCGGGTGGACTGAGCTCCCCTTTCCCAACAATTCCAAAGAAATTCCTTTGTAGCCTTCAATCTGCATTTAGTTCAAGGCCAAAACAGGGCCTGGCATTAGGAGAAAGCTCATTACTCTCTGTGGAATGGAAGCGTGACATCCTTTTAATTTAACTTTGAGGTTTCCCATGGCTGTAGATCAGTGACCACATATTTTATTATTACTCGATTTGTGTGTTATGTTTGTGTTTGAATGTATGTATATATATATATGCATACATACAAAATCTTGCATACAAAAACCAGCAATTTTTAAAGTGATATTATAAGACCTTTTTTTTTGCATTTTTCATTGATTTTTTTTACTCTTATGGGGTTTTCCAAAAAAATTGTTTAAAATATATGTTTTTAATACAAAACCTAACATTTTCACACCAAAACAAATCCAGGATTATGGGATATCACATCGTGGTTGACTTTTCCTAAATGGGGTACCGACTTGTTCTTAGACTTGTGTCTCTCCAAATGGGCCTGTGGGTGTATTTATTCAGTTGGAAAAACAGTGGGGCTGTGCATATGTCATCCCATACGTATTTTTTGTTGGTTTATTCATTCATTTGTTTTAATTCAGAGTTCTCCTTTGCAAAATTCAGCAGTTTGAAACCACAATTAGCATGGATGGTTTCTTCCAATATGCATAGGGCCAAGGAGCTGTCCGGGGTGCTGAACTCTTCAAAATATGTTCATCACCAAAGCTTTATGATACTGAGAACCACCGCCTCCTCTTGAGAAAAATGTATAGTATCACAAAGGACGACCACCTCACCCGCCTCATAGGAAACCTGCTACAAAACAGGAGCTTTTTTGTTGAGTTCCAGGGCCAGAGAAGCAGATGGCGGAAACAGAAGAACGGCCTGCCTCAGGGTAGCGTGCTTGCTCCATCCATGTTCAACATCTACACAAATGACCAGCCACTGCCAGAAGGGACAGAGAGTTTCATCTATGCTGATGATCGTGCCATCACCGCTCAAGCAGGGAGCTTTGAGATGGTAGAACAGAAGCTCTCCGAAGCTCTTACTGCCTATTGCAGGGAAAACCAGCTGATCCCTAATCATATATCATATATATAATATCACAAAGGACGACCACCTCACCCGCCTCATAGGAAACCTGCTGCAAAACAGGAGCTTTTTTGTTGAGTTCCAGGGCCAAAGAAGCAGAAGAACGGCCTGCCTCAGGGGAGTGTGCTTGCTCCATCCATGTTCAACATCTACACAAATGACCAGCCACTGCCAGAAGGGACAGAGTTTCATTTATGCTGATGATCGTGCCATCACCACCCAAGCAGGGAGCTTTGAGATGGTTGAACAGAAGCTCTCTGAAGCTCTAGGTGCTCTTACTGCCTATTACAAGGAAAACCAGCTGATCCCCAACCCATCTAAAACACAGACATGTGCCTTACACCATAAGAACAGATAAGCATCCCAAGCTCTGATGATTATTACCTGGGAAGGAGTCCCACGGGAGCATTGCAGCACACCCAAATACCTGGGAGTCACTCTGGACCGTGCTCTGACCTACAAGAAGCACTGCCTGGACATCAAGCAAAAAGTGGGTGCTAGAAACAATATCATATGAAAGCTGACTGCCACAACCTGGGGAACACAACCAGTCACAGTGAAGACATCTGCCTTTGCGCTGTGCTACTCTGCTGCTGAGTATGCATGCCCAGTGTGGAACACATCTCACCACGCTAAAACAGTGGATGTGGCTCTGAATGAGACATGCCGCATTATCACGGGGTGCCTGCGCCCTACACCACTGGAGAAATTACACTGCTTAGCCGGTATTGCACCACCTGACATCCGCCAGGAAGTAGCAGCCAACAGTGAAAGGACCAAGGCAGAGACATCTCCAGCCCATCCCCTGTTTGGGTATAAGGCAGCACATCAACGACTTAAATCTAGAAATAGCTTTCTAAGATCTGCAGAGACACTCGCTGGAACACCTCAGCAAGCGAGAGTCCAAAAGTGGCAGGCTCAAACTCAATCAATGGCTGATAATAATAATAATAATAATAATAATAATAATAATAATAATAATTTATTTACAGTATTTATATTCTGCCCTTCTCACCCCACAGGGGACTCAGGGCGGATTACAGTGTACACATATATGGCAAACATTCAATGCCAATTTGACATACAACGTATACAGACATACACACAGGCTATTTAACTTGTTCTGGCCACCAGGGGAGCTGTCGCTTTCATCGTCCACCTGCGACACTGATGAAGTACTTCCGCATTCCCCGCGTGCTTTTGCTGGAGTGCTTTGCTGGAGTCTTTTTTTTTATGGCCTCATAAATCAGTTAATTTAGCCTCCCCACACTTTAAGGTGGTACCTAATTTTCCTACTTGACAGATGCAACTGTCTTTCGGGTTGCAAAGGTCGACAACAGGCTACACACAATTGGTTGGAAACCCACTCCAACCTGGGCTGGCTTTGAACTCATGACCTTTTTGGTCAGAGTGATCTTAATGCAGCTGACACTCAGCCAGCTGCGCCACAATCCCGGTGCTAATAATAATAATAATAATAATAATAATAATAATAATAATTTATTTATACCCCGCCACCATCTCCCCAAGGGACTCGGAGCGACTTACATGAGGCCAAGCCCAACAGTACATCAATAAACAAAAGCAATAAACAAAAACAATAAATACAATACAGTTAATATAAATCACACATGAACAATAACACCAAATAATACCAAATGAGAGACTACACCACTGGAGAAACTACACTGCTTAGCCCAGTGGTTCTCAACCTGGTGTCCCCAGATGTTTTTGGCCTACAGTTCCCAGAAATCCTAACAACTGGTAAACTGGTTGGGATTTCTGGGAGTTGTAGGCCAAAAACTTCTGGGGACCCAAGGTTGAGAAGCACTGGCTTAGCCGGTATTGCACCACCTGACATCCGCCAGGAAGTAGCAGCCAAGAGTGAAGGGACCAAGGCAGAGACATCTCCAGCTCATCCCCTGTTTGGGCATCAGCCAGCACGTCAACGACTTAAATCAAGAAATAGTTTTCTAAGATCGACAGAGACACTCGCTGGAACACCTCAGCAAGCGAGAGTCCAAAAGTGGCAGGCTCAAACCCAGAACTGATACCAATGAGAGACTCCCCCCTGGGCACACAGAGGACTGGGCGACTTGGAAGGTGCTGAACAGACTGCGCTCTGGCACCATGAGATGCAGAGCCAACCTCAAGAAATGGGGCCACAAAGTGGAATCCACGACATGCGAGTGCGGAGAAGAGCAAACTACAGACCACCTGCTGCAAGGCACCCTGAGCCCTGCCACGTGATGCACAAGGGAGGACCTTCTTGCGGCAACACCAGAGGCACTCCAAGGGGCCAGAGACTGGTCAAAGGACATTTAATAGAATGCCAAGCTCACAAACTTTGTGTTTTGTTTGTTTGTTTGTTAAAAAATGCAGTACATCTGTTTGGTTTGCTCCTGGCAAGATAAATAAATAAACATACCTTGGAGAGCATCATTCAAGCTCAGGCTACTGAATGAGTCAACATCGTCACCGAAATACAACACCGCCTGAGCTCTGCGAGTGCAGCATTTTCCCGAATGAAGCAGGTGTTTGAGGACCGGGACATCCGTAGGGATACCAAGGGGCTTGTCTATAAAGCTATTCCCCTCCCAACCCTGCTCTATGCCTGCGAAACGTGGACTGTCTACAGACGTCACATGCAACTCCTGGAACGATTCCATCAGCGCTGCCTCCGGAAAATCCTGCAAATCTCTTGGGAAGACAGGCGGACAAACGTCAGCGTGCTGGAAGAAGCAAAGACCACCAGCATTGAAGCGATGGTCCTCTGCCATCAACTCCGCTGGATCGGCCACGTTGTCCGGATGCCTGACCACCATCTCCCAAAGCAGTTGCTCTGCTTCGAACTCAAGAATGGAAAACGGAATGTTGGTGGACAGGAAAAGTGACTGAAAGATGGGCTCAAAGCCAACCTTAAAAACTCTGGCATGGACACTGAGAACTGGGAAGCCCTGGCCCTTGAGCGCTCCAGCTGGAGGTCAGCTGTGACCAGCAGTGCTGTAGAATTTGAAGAGGCACGAATGGAGGGCCAAAGGGAGAAACGTGCCAGGAGGAAGGCGTGTCAAGCCAACCCCGACCAGGACCGCCTTCCACCTGGAAACCGATGCCTTCACTGCAGAAGAAGATGCAGGTCAAGAAGAGGGCTCCACAGCCACCTATGAATCCACAAAAATAGTCATCAAGGAAGACCATCTTACTCGTCCAACGAGGGATCGCCTAAGTAAGTAACTAAGTACTGAATGAGTCCTTCCCACTGACATGGAAATGCCCTCCAGTTGTGTCCTGGTTCTTTTTTTAGTTTCAGAAGTGTAGATTAAAATGCAAAATCCGAAAAGCATACATTTCCCTTTGCGTAGTGACAACTTGATACTGGAGTTTCCTGGGAGAGCTTCTCGCGGGTGGAGATGAATGGCCATCTCGATAAAGCCATTCTCCCACTCCAAGCATTCATCTCGCTTAATCCTTTTGAAATTAGGAGATGATACGGGGAGATGAGTAACGATGTGTACGCTGAGTGTGAGCAACCTAAGAGATAACCACAGGGGTTACTTTACTCTCACCAGCCGTAATTACACTAATTACTGATATGGTGCTAAGGCAGATTGAGTGTGACAACATGAAGTGGAGTGTTTCTTAGCAACACCGGATCTCTCCTCCCTGCCACTTTGCCATCAGTTTGCCTGAGGAAAGGAAGACAGCCGAGAAGGTGCCAGAAGGTGCCCACCTGTCCTCTCCAGGATATACAACGCTCTTCCTGGCTACCTCTTAGAGATTGGTTTCATTGGAGGCACTTACAAGTCAAAGGATTTGGTCCTTCAGCATGTGAGTCAAGGAAACCATATGCTCAGGGATGAGCATCTGCCTTTGAGAAGAGGTCCAGGAGGGAGGGACCACAGCTCAGTGGCAGAGCACATAAAATCCTAGAATCCTAGAATCCAAGAGTTGGAAGAGACCTCCTGGACCATCATCCAGTCCAAACCCATTCTGCCAAGAAGCAGGAATATTGCATTCAAAGCACTCCTGACAGATGGCCATCCAGCCAGTCTCTTTCAAAGCTTCCAAAGAGGGAAGCTTCCAAAGAGTTCCACTGCTGAACGGCTCTCACAGTCAGGAAGTTCTTCCTCATGTTCAGGTGGAATCTCCTTTCTTTTAGTTTGAAGCCATGGCTCCATTGCGTCCTAGTCTCCAGGGAAGCAGAAAACAAGCTCCCTCCCTCCTCCTCCCTGTGGCTTCCTCTCACATATTTATTATACATGGCTATCATGCCTCCTCTCAGCCTTCTCTTCTTCAGGCTAAACATGCCCAGCTCCTTAAGCCGCTCCTCATAGGGCTTGTTCTCCAGACCCTTGATCTGCTCCCCCTCCTCCCTGTGGCTTCCTCTCACATATTTATACATGGCTCTCATCCTATCTCCTCTCAGCCTTCTCTTCTTCAGGCTAAACATGCCCAGCTCCTTAAGCCGCTCCTCATAGGGCTTGTTCTCCAGACCCTTGATCTGCTCCCCCTCCTCCCTGTGGCTTCCTCTCACATATTTATACATGACCCTCATCATGTCTCCTCTCAGCCTTCTCTTCTTCAGGCTAAACATGCCCAGCTCCTTAAGCCGCTCCTCATAGGGCTTGTTCTACAGACCCTTGATCATTTTAGTCGCCCTCCTCTGGACACATTCCAGCTTAGAGTCAATATCTCTCTTGAACTGTGGTGCCCAAAATTGGACACAATATTCCAGGTAAAGTGGTCTAACCAAAGCAGAATACAGCATGGGGAGCATGACTTCCCTGGATCTAGACACTATGCTCCTCTTGATGCAGGCCAAAATCCCATTGATGCAAGCCTCCGGTGGCGCACTGGGTCAAACCCCTGTGCCGGCAAGACTGAAGACCGAGAGGTCGCAGGTTCGAATCTGGGGAGAGGCAGATGAGCTCCCTCTATCAGCTCCAGCTCCTCATGCGGGGACATGAGAGAAGCCTCCCAGAAGGATGATAAAACATCAAATCATCCGGGTGTCCCCTGGGCAACGTCCTGGCAGATGGCTAATTCTCTCACACCAGAAACGACTTGCAATTTCTCAGGTCGCTCCTGACACAACAAAAAAAAAAATCCCATTGGCTTTTTTTGCCACCACATCACATTCCTGGCTCATGTTTAACTTCCTCCCCACGAGGACTTCAAGATCTTTTCCACACGTCCTGCTCTCGAGCCAGGCCTCCTCGTCCCCCATTCTGTCTCTTTGCATTTCGTTTTTCCTGCCTCAGTGGAGTGTCTTGCATTTGTCCCCATTGAACTTCATTTTGTTAGTTTTGGCCATTCATCTCTCTAACCTGTCAAGATCCCTTTGCCGCGACCCCTTAATACAGTTCCACATGTTGTGGAGACCCCCCAAACATAAAATTATTTTCATTGCTACTTCAGAACTATAATTTTGCTCCTGTTATGAATCGTCATGCAAATATCTGATATGCAGGATGTATTTTCATTCACTGGACCACATTTGGCACAAATACCCGAACCGCCCAAATTTGGGGTTGCGAGGGTTGATTTTTTTTTTCATTTGGGAGTTGTAGTTGCTGGGATTTATAGTACACCTACAATCAAAAAGTCTTCTGAACTCCACCAACAATGGAATTGAACCAAACTTGGCACGCAGAACTCCTCTGACCAACAGAAAATACTGGAAGGCTTTGGTGAGCATTGACCTTGAATTTGGGAGTTGTAGTTCACCTACATCCAGAGAGCATTGTTGACTCAAATAATGATGCAGTTTGGGGAAAATAGATCTTGACATTTGGGAGTTGAAGTTGCTGGGATTTATAGTTCACCTACAATCAAATAGCATTCTGAACCCCACCAATGATGGAATTGAGCCAAACTTCCCACACAGAACCCCCATAACCAACAGAAAGTACTGTGTTTTCAGATGGCCTTTGGTGACCCCTCTGACACCCCTTCACGACCCCTCCAGGGGTCGCGACCCCCAGGTTGAGAAACCCTGATCTAAGTCATGAATGAGGATCCTGATCAGGACCGGGCCCAGGGGGGAACCCTGCTTGTGGCCCTCCTCCGCTCGTCCCTTCTTTCCAGGATGAAGAGGAGGAAGCCTTGGGGAGAATCACCCTCTGGGTTCGTCCATTTAGCCAATTCCTGATCCACCTCACCCTAGATTTGCCTCGTCCACCTTGGACTCGTTTCCTTGCCAGAAGGTCATGGGGGACCTTGTTGAAGGAAGGCCTTCCTGACATCCAGGCACGCTCCATCCACGGCATCATTCCCCGCATCTACCCAGCTTGTAGCTCTATCGAAGAAAGAGATCAGATGAGCCTGGCATGACTTGTTTTTGACAAATCCATGTTGGCTATTAGCGATGACCGCATTTGTTCCTAAGTGTTTGCAGACCACTTCCTTACCAATCTTTTCCAGAATATGGCCTGGTATCCACGTGAGGCTGACCGGACATGGGTCATTGTTTGGTTCATCCTTTTTTCCCTTCTTGAAGATCGGGACCACATTGGCCCTCCTCCAGTCCTTGTAGTTAGCTAATAGTTAGCTAACAACCTTGTAGTTAGCTAAGAGTTAGAAAGAGTGAACAAATGATTACAAATGATGCTGGCAAGCCTTGTTATTGGATAACATTAGTGAAATCACACATAAACCCTCAAACAACATACATACATACATACATACAACAGACATAATCCAGCAGTGAAACTGACTATGAATTCTTCACAATTAATCAAGTCTCATCAACATGTAAGATTATTAGAGATTATTAGTCGTAATATTAGCCGAACTGAATCTCTTTTTTTGGAAAAAAGAGATGAACGTTAAGACACGTACAGGTTTAATCGAATGCAGTTCCATATGTATATAATCTTACAATAAGTGGTCTTGAATAGCAAGCTAAATGGTGCTTGTAAATTCCTTTTATTCTCCTGAGATTTCTCCATTTTTAACAAAAACAACAGCCCTATAACTCTCGGAAAATCTCAAAGGAAACATTTACGAAACGACTTGCAGATTTTACCCGAGGAGCGGCTATCCAATTTCAAGATTTATGGAGGGAAAGCTTTCAGACAAAGGCTCCTCTTTCTCCATCAGATTTCTTGGCCATTTGTTTTGAGTTCCCAAGCTTGGGGTTGCCGTCCTACCTTCAAAACACACACACACACACAAACACACAACACAAAAGCACACGGCATTGTGAAATCTCCCATGGAGGGCTTCCTGCACACAGAAAAATACACCTCGTCACCTTAAAAGCGGGGCTTTGCCGTGTCCAACGTGTTCCTGAAGCACATCTGCATTCCATTCACTACCATTTCCACAATAACGCAAATCGCTGCTGGGTGATGTTTCAAAATACAGAAAAATAGGAACGCTAATCCTCCGCCTACTTCCCATCAACGTCGTCTAATCTGGCAACACATTTAATAAATCTAAGTTGACTGTGTCAGGCTTAATTAAGCCATCTACATCTGTATTGTCGAAGGTTTTCATGGCCGGAATCACTGGGTTGTTGTAGGTTTTTTCGGGTTATATGGCCATGTTCTAGAGGCATTCTCTCCTGACGTTTCGCCTGCATCTATGGCAAGCATCCTCAGAGGTAGTGAGGTCTGTTGGAATTAGGAAAAGGGGCTTATATATCCGTGGAATGACCAGGGTGGGACAAAGGACTTTTGTCTGCTGGAGCTAGGTGGGAATGTTTCAACTGACCACCTTGATTAGCATACAATGGCCTGGAAGTGCCTGGGGCAATCTTTTGTTGAGAGGTGATTAGATGTCCCTGATTGGGTTGTTGTATGTTTTTTTCGGGCTATATGGCCATAATCTAGAGGCATTCTCTCCTGACGTTTCGCCTCCATCTATGGCAAGCATCCTCAGAGGTAGTGAGGTCTGTTGGAACTAGGAAAAAGGGTTTATATATCTGTGGAATGTCCAGGGTGGGACAAAGGGCTCTTGTCTGCTGGAGCTAGGTGTGAATGTTTCAACTGACCACCTTGATTAGCATTTGATTGCCTGGCAGTGCCTGGAGCAATCTTTTGTTGAGAGGTGATTAGATGTCCTTGTTTGTTTCCTCTCTGTTGTTGTGCTGTTGTAATTTTAGAGTTTTTTAATACTGGGAGCCAGATTGTGTTCATTTCCATGGTTTCCTCCTTTCTGTTGACATTGTCCACATGCTTCTTGTGAATTTCAATGGCTTCTCTGTGCAGCCTGACATGGTTGTGAGAGTGGTCCAGCATTTCTGTGTTCTCCAATAATATGCTGTGTCCAGGCTGGTTCATCAGGTGCTCTGCATCGGTTTGCATAGGGTTGGTTAAAACAAGACATGGGAGGTACTTGCACCTTGTTTTCAAATAGATTGATCATGGATTAAGAAGTAATCTTTGACTAACTTTTTAAAAGGGTGGGACCTATTCACTATTTATTTATTTATTTATTTATTTACTTGTTGTGGCCAACCTTCCCTCACTTCCTCCTTTCCCTCCTTCCTTCACTCCCTCTTTCTTTCCTTCCCGTCTTTCCTTCTCTTCTTCCTTCCTTCTCTGTCTCTTTTCTTTCCCCTTTTTCTTTCTCTTCTGCTGTCTCTCTTTTCTTCCTTTTATCCCCTCTCTCTTTCTCTACATCTTCCCCCCTCCTTTGCTCCCTCTTTCCTTCCTTCTTTCTCTTTTTTCTTTCCTTCTCTCCTTCTCTCTTCTGCTGTCTCTCTTTTCTTCCTTCTCTTTCCTTCTTTCCTTCCCTCCCTCTTTCTCTACATCTTTCCCCTTCCTTCGCTCCCTCTTTCCTTCCTTCTTTCCCTTTTTTCTTTCCTTCTCTCCTTCCTTCCTTCTCTATCTCTTTCCTCCCTCCCTCCCTCCCTTTTCTTTCTCTTCTGCTGTCTCTCTTTTCTTCCTTCTCTCTTTCCTTCTTTCCTTCCGTCCCTCTTTCTCTACATCTTCCCCTCTTCCTTCGCTCCCTCTTTCCTTCCTTCTTTCCCTTTTTTCTTTCCTTCTCTCCTTCCTTCCTTCTCTATCTCTTTCCTTCCTTCCCCCTTTTTCTTTTTCTTCTGCTGTCTCTCTTTTCTTCCTTCTTTCTTTCCTTCTTTCCTTCCCTCCCTCTTTCTCTACATCTTCCCCCTTCCTTCGCTCCCTCTTCCTTCTTTCTCTTTTTTCTTTCCTTCTCTCCTTCCTTCTCTAACTTTCCTTCCTTGCCCCCTTTTCTTTTCCTCCCTCATTCTTTCCTTTCTTCCTTCTCTACCTCTTTCCTTCCTTCTTGCTTTGCTTCCATGCTTCCTTCTCCCTTTCCTTCTTTCTTTCCCCCCCCCCTCTTTCTTTCCCTCTTTCCTTCACTCCCTCTTTGTTTCCTTCCTTCCTTCCCGTCTTTCCTTCTCTTCTTCCTTCCTTCTCTATCTCTTTCCTTCCCTCCTTTTCTTTCTCTTCTGCTGTCTCGCTTTTCTTCCTTCTCTCCCCTCCCTCTTTCTCTACATCTTCCCCCTTCCTTCGCTCCTTCTTTCCTTCCTTCTTTCCCTTTTTTCTTTCCTTCTCTCCTTCCTTCCTTCCTTCTCTAACTTTCCTTCCTTGCCCCCTTTTCTTTCCCTCCCTCTTTCTTTCCTTTCTTCTTTCTCTACCTCTTTCCTTCCTTCTCTCTTTGCTTCCATGCTTCCTTCTCCCTTTCCTTCTTTCTTTCTTTCCCTCCCTCTTTCTTTTCCTCCTTCCTTCACTCCCTCTTTCCTTCCTTCCTTCCCGTCTTTCCTTCTCTTCTTCCTTCCTTCTCTAGCTTTCCTTCCTTCCCCTTTTTCTTTCTCTTCTGCTGTCTCTCTTTTCTTCCTTCTCTCTTTCCTTCTTTCCTTCCCTCCCTCTTTCTCTACATCTTCTCCCCTCCTTTGCTCCCTCTTTCCTTCCTTCTTTCTCTTTTTTCTTTCCTTCTCTTCTTCCTTCCTTCTCTATCTCTTTCCTTCCCCCTTTTTCTTTCTCTTTTTCTTTCTCCATTAATGGAGCAAGCATCTTGGTAGTTGATTAGATGTCCTTTGACCAGTCTCTGGCCACTTGGAGTGCCTCTGGTGTTGCCGCAAGAAGGTCCTCCATTGTGCATCATGTGGCAGGGCTCAGGGTGCATTGCAGCAGGTGGTCAGTGGTTTGCTCTTCTCCGCACTCGCATGTCGTGGATTCCACTTTGTGGCCCCATTTGAGAGAAGCCTCCCCGCAGGATTGCAAGACATCTGGGCATCCCTGGGCAACATCTGATTCTCTCACTCCGGAAGCAACTTGCAGCACGCAACCAAACAAGCAAACCAACCAACGGACCTTTTCAGGACCAATCATGACAATAGTCTCAGTCAACATTGAAGGCATGTCCGCTGCCAGAGAACAACTGTACTGAGATAAGAAATGTGATGTGCTGTGTGTCCAAGAAACACACCAGGATAAACAACATTTTAATGAAATCCAATGGCAGATCCTCAAAAGCCAAACCTGCCAACGTGGAGGGCAGACTGTGTAAAACCAAAGCCATTAAAAATGGGTACTGCTAGTAGTGCCGTGCCGTGGTTTTGAATGTCAATGTAATACCTGTTTTCGCATTTACGGAGATGGGATGTGGACCCCGTTCAGCCTCAGGAGATGCCGGACTGTGGTTGGAGCTTGCAGGAGGTCAAGGGACATGGGAAGCCACAAGTGGTTGGAGGAAGGGAGGTCTCGTTCAGAAGACCCTTTGGCTTGACTTTAGGTGAACTCAACACCTGGCGCTTCTCTTTCACTCCTCTCCGGTGGTCTTTCTTCCTACCTTCATCATCTTTTTTCATGGATTCTCCAAAACGGAGACTCGGGCACTTTCTCTCTCTTCTGCACGTTCTGAGTGTCTTGCTAAGCCTGCATCAGAAAGCCATTGAGCGCCTGCCTCTGACATTCATAGACTCTCCTAATGCCTGTGACTTGGAAAGGGAGAAGGGGGGGGGGGCGCACTCACACTCGCAATATGTTCTCAGGTGTAAATGCATCGCTCTAATGAGGAGATCAAAAATCCTCCCTCACCCCCCCCCCCCCCAAAGTGATCTGCTGCATTGGCTATGGATGAAAAGACAAACAAGCCCATGAATCTTCAATAATATTGTCACCCAGGTCAGAGAAGAATAGACAATGAAGGGAATCCTTAATATCATAGAATCATAGAATCCTAGAATCAAAGAGTTGGAAGAGACCTCATGGGCCATCCAGTCCAACCCCATTCTGCCAAGAAGCAGGAATATCCTTGGAGATTGCTTTCTTGGTGACCTCTTTTCGTTTTGATGTAGCCTCGTTGCCTGCCTTCACTTTTCTCCAACGTTTGTCTTGGATTCATTCAAAACTGGGCTTCTTCTGGCACTAATATAGTGACCCTGCCCTTCCCAAACCCATCTCCACAGATTTTGTGGGATTTTGGCTTCTGGAAGCCCCAGCCAACCAGCCCTGGGAGTTGCCCAACAACATCCCGAAGCTCAAGTTTGAGAACCGCCGACTTCTTGAGTTTGTTAAACATTTCTGTCCATCCCTCAAAGAATGATAGAATCAAAGAGTTGGAAGAGACCTCCTGGGCCATCATCCAGTCCCACCCCATTCTGCCAAGAAGCAGGAGTATTGCATTCAAAGCACCCCTGACAGATGGCCATCCAACCTCCAAAGAAGGAGCCTCCACCACACTCCAGAGCACAGAGTTCCATTGCTGAACAGCTCTCACAGTCATAGAATCCTAGAATCCTAGAGTTCGGAGAGACCTCCTGGGCCATCCTCCAGTCCAACCCCATTCTGCAAAGAAGCAGGAATATTGCATTCAAATCACCCCTGACAGATGGCCATCCAGCCTCTGCTTAAAAGCTTGTATAAAGCAGTTCTGAATCTCTCCAACAGTCCACTGGCTGGGTCTTCTGCCATCTATATAAATAAAAATGTCATGTTCGTTTGTGGGATTAACAGAACTCAAAAACCACTGGACAAATTGACACCAAATTTGAACACAATACACCTAACAGTCCAATGCATGTCCTTCACTCAAAAAAATTGATTTTGTCATTTGGGAGTTGTAGTTGCTGGGATTTGTCGTTTATGTACAATCAAAGAGCCTTCTGAACCCCACCAACAATGGAATTGAACCAAACTTGGCACACAGGACTCCCCTGACGAACATAAAATACTGGAAGGGTTTGGTGGGCAGTGTCCTTTGGTTTGGGAGTTGTAGTTCACCTACACCCAGAGAGCACTGTGGACTCAAACAATGATGGATCTGGACCAAACTCCACACGAATACTCAATCCGCCCAAATGTGAACACTGGTGGAGTTTGGGGAAAATAGAATCTTGACATTTGGGAGTTGTAGTTGCTGGGATTTGTAGTTCACCTACGATCCAAGAGCATACTGAACTTCAGCAATGATAGAATTGAGCCAAACGTGGCACACAGAACTCCCATGACCAACAGAAACTACAGGAAGGGTTTGGTGGGCATTGACCTTGAGTTTGGGAGTTGTAGTTCACCTACATCCAGAGAGCACTGTGGACTCAAACAATGATGGATCTGGACGAAACTCTACACGAATACTCAATATGCCCAAATGGGAACACTGGTGGAATTTGGGGAAAATAGAATCTTGACATTTGGGAGTTGTAGTTGCTGGGATTTGTAGTTCACCTACGATCCAAGAGCATACTGAACTTCAGCAATGATAGAATTGAGCCAAACCTGGCACACAGAACTCCCATGACCAACAGAAACTACAGGAAGGGTTTGGTGGGCATTGACCTTGAGTTTGGGAGTTGTAGTTCACCTACATCCAGAGAACACTGCGGAAACAAACAATTATGGATCTGCACCAAACTTGACACAAATACTCAATATGCCCAAATGTGAACACTGGTGGAGTTTGGGGAACATGGAATCTTGACATCTGGGAGTTATAGTTGCTGGGATTCATAGTTCACCTACAATCAAAGAACATTCTGAACCCCACCAACGATAGAATTGGGCCAAAACTCCCACACAGAACAGCCAAGTGGGCTACAGCAATGCGTGGCAGGGGACGGCTAGTAGCAGTAGTAGTAGTAGTAGTAGTAGTAATAATAATAATAATAATAATAATAATATAAAATCACTGGGTTGTTGTAGGTTTTCCCGGGCTATATGCTCATGTTCTGGAGGCATTTTTTCTCCTGACGTTTCGCCTGCACCTATGGCAAGCATCCTCAGAGGTAGTGAACTGTTGGAAGTAGGAAAAATGGGTTTATATATCTGTGGAATGACCAGGGTGGGACAAAAGACTCTTGTCTGCTGGAGTTAGGTGTGAATGGGTTGTTGTAGGTTTTTCCAGGCTATATGGCCATGTTCTAGAAGCATTCTCTCCTGATGTTTCGTCTGCATCTATGGCAAGCATCTTCAGAGGTTGTGAGGTCTGTTGGAACTAGGAAAAAGGGTTTATATATCTGTGGAATAATGTCCAGGATGGGACAAAGGACTCTTGTCTGCTGGAGTTAGGTGTGAATGGGTTGTTGTAGGTTTTTCCAGGCTATATGGCCATGGTCTAGAGGCATTCTCTCCTGACGTTTCACCTGCATCTATGGCAAGCATCCTCAGAGGTAGTGAGGTCTGTTGGAACTAGGAAAAAGGGTTTATATATCTGTGGAATGACCAGGGTGGGACAAAGGACTCTTGTCTGCTGGAGCTAGGTGGGAATGTTTCAGCTGATCACCTTATAAAATCACTTTCATGTTCAATTATATATGCAAACCCACACATTCTCCTTCCATAGATTGCAATATTTTAAGTTGCATGCATGGAAAAGATGGGAGTCATTGCCTCCTTTGAAAAGAGAGAGTTTTCAAGGGAGAATTTTGGGTTGAGAGTCTCCGTTGGGCAGGAGGCGAGTGCTTGCGGCTGGGTTTTCTGTAACCGAATCTTAAAGGCGCTTTAGCTCTTGGAGGTGAGTGTAATGTACCGTGGTGATAAAAATCAAGGGTAAATAGAGGTCCCCTGATCCGTGGTCACGAACCTCACAGGCAGCAAATGCTCCTGTGGAAACAAAGATGGCAGGGAGATAAACAGGTAGCAAACGCCCATCCGTCACCCCAAATCCAAGTGGGTCAAGATTAAGGTTTCCTCAAAGGTTCCTAGGTTTGGGGGGGAGGAAAGATGGCTGATTCCGATCAGGCCTGGACGGGTTCACACTTGACAGAGGCATGAAGTTCAACAGTGACAAATGCAAGATACTCCACTTTGGCAGGAAAAACGAAATGCAAAGATACAGAATGGGGGACAATGCCTGGCTCGAGAGCAGTACGTGTGAAAAAGATCTTGGACTCCTCGTGGAAAGCAAGTTAAACATGAGCCAGGAATGGGATGTGGTGGCAAAAAAAGCCAATGGGATGTTGTCCTGCATCAAGAGGAGCCTAGTGCCTAGATCTAGGGAAGTCATGCTCCCCATGCTCTATTCTGCCTTGGTTAGACCACACCTGGAATATTGTGTCCAATTCTGGGCACCACAATTCAAGAGAGATGTTGACAAGCTGGAATGTGTCCAGAGGAGGGCGATTAAAATGATCAAGGGTCTGGAGAACAAGCCCTATGAGGAACGGCTTAAGGAGCTGGGCATGTGTAGCCTGGAGAAGAGAAAGCTGAGAGGAGATATGATGAGGGCCATGTATAAATATGTGAGAGGAAGCCACAGGGAGGAGGAGGGAGCAAGCTTCCTTTCTGCTTCCCTGGAGACTAGAATACAATGGAGCCATGGCTTCAAACTACAAGAGAGGAGATTCCATCTGAACATGAGGAAGAACTTCCTGGCTGTGAGAGCCGTTCAGCAGTGGAACTCTCTGCCCCGGAGGGAGTGTGGTGGAGGCTCCTTCTTTGGAAGCTTTTAAGCAGAGGCTGGATGGCCATTTGTCAGGGGTGATTTGAATGCAATATTCCTGTTTCTTGGCAGAATGGGGTTGGACTGGATGGCCCATGAGGCCCCTTCCAACTCTTAGATTCTATGATTCTATGATTCTATGATCTGTCATTGATTCGAAGGTTAATGATCTGCAGTTTCAGGTCATTCAGATATTTGGCCACAGCTGAGCCACCCCAACCACGGAGGTCAAGGAAAGACGAATGACTCGCAAACCTCGTAACTGTTCTTGTGGGCTTATTGAACAAAACACAAGTAAACAGGGTAGTTTAAAATGTTGGAATATCGGAATGTTGGAAGTGTTTTGCGTCACAACATCACCAGGAAGTGCCAAATGCCCTCCAAAACGAAACTTGAGTTTCCTAAAAGAGCTCTCCTGAAGTTTCCATCCCAACACTGGTTTGAAAAGCTATTTATTTATTGTATTGTCGAAGGCTTTCATGGCTGGAATCACTGGGTTGTTGTAGGTTTTTTCGGGCTATATGGTCATTTTCTAGAGGCATTCTCTCCTGACGTTTCGCCTGCATCTATGGCAAGCATCCTCAGAGGTAGTGAGGTCTGTTGGAACTAGGACAATGGGTTTATATATCTGTGGAATGACCAGAGTGGGACAAAGAACTCTTGTCTATTGGAGCTAGGAAAAAGGGTTTATACGTCTGTGGAAAGACCAGGGTGGGACAAAGGACTCTTGTCTGCTGGAGCTAGGTGGGAATGTTTCAACTGATCACCTTGATTAGCATTTGATTGCCTGGCAGTGCCTGGAGCAAACTTTGTGTTGAGAGGTGATTAGATGTCCTTGTTTGTTTCCTCTCTGTTGTTGTGCTGTTCTAATTTTGGAGGTTTTTTTTAATACTGGTAGCCAGATTTCGTTCATTTTCATGGTTTCCTCCGTTCTGTTGAAATTGTCCACATGCTTGTGAATTTGATTGTCTTCTCTGTGTAGTCTGACATGGTGGTTGTTGAGAGTGGTCCAGCAAACAAGGACATCTAATCACCTCTCAACAAAGTTTGCTCTAGGCAATGTCAGGCCATTATATGCTAATCAAGGTGGTCATTCCCACCTAGCTCCAACAGACAAGAGTCCTTTGCCCCACCAAGTCATTCCACAGACATATAAACCAATTTTCCTTGTTCCACCAGACCTCACTACCTCTGAGGATGCTTGCCATAGGTGCAGGCGAAACGTCAGGAGAGAATGTCTCTAGAACATGGCCATATAGCCCAAAAAAAACCTACAACAAACCTATATGGCCATGGGCTAGAGGCATTCTCTCCTGACGTTTCACCTGCATCTATGGCAAGCATCCTCAGAGGTAGCAAGGTCTGTTGGAAATAGGGAAAAGGGTTTATAGATCAGTGGAATGACATGGGTGGGACAAAGGACTCTTGTCCGCTGGAGCTAGGTGGGAATGTTTCAACTGACCACCTTGATTAGCATATAATGGCCTGACAGTGCCTGGGGCAAACTTTTGTTGAGAGGTGATTAGATGTCCTTGTTTGCTGGACCACTCTCACAACCACCATGTCAGACTACACAGAGAAGCCAATGAAATACACAAGCATGGGGACAATTTTCTATTCTTCTTTGTGCCCCTATTTGAGAGAAGCCTCCCTGCAGGATTGCAAGACATTCGGGCATCCCTGGGCAATGTCTTTGTAGACGGCTGATTCTCTCACTCCAGAAGTGACTTGCATCATGCAACCAAACAAGCAAACCAACCAACGGACCTTTTCAGGACCAAGCATGACAATAATCTCAGTCAATGTATTGTCGAAGGCTTTCATGGCCAGAATCACTGGGTTGTTGTAGGTTTTTTTGGGCTATCTGGCCATGTTCTAGAGGCATTCTCTCCTGACGTTTCGCCTGCATCTATGACAAGCATCCTCAAAAGTAGTGAGGTCTGTTGGAAATAGGAAAAAGGGTTTATATATCTGTGGAATGACCAGGGTGGAACAAAGGACTCTTGTCTGCTGGAGCTAGGTGTGAATGTTTCAACTGACCACCTTGATTAGCATTTGATAGACTGGCAGTGCCTGGAGCAAACTTTTGTTTGGAGGTGATTAGATGTCCTTGGTTGCTGGACCACTCCCACAGTCAACATGTCAGGCGACACAGAGAAGCCAATGAAATACACAAGAAGCATGTGGACAATTTCAACAGAAAGGAGGAAACCATGAAAATGAACAAAATCTGGCTCCCAGTATTAAAAAAAAACTCTAAAATTACAACAGCACAACAACAAAAAGGAAACAAACAAGGACATCTAATCACCTCCCAACAAAAGTTTGCTCCAGGCACTGTCCGGCCATTATAAGCTAATCAAGGTGGTCAGTTGAAACCCGACCAGTATTCAGATTTGGGCGTATCAGGTATTTGTGCCAAATTTGGCTAAGTGAATGAAAATACATCCTGCATATCGGGTATTTACATTACTATTCATAATAGGAGCAAAAGGACAGTTGTGAAGTATCAACGAAAATAACTTTATGGTTGGGGGTCATCGCAATATGAGGAACTGTATTAAGTGGTCGTGGCATTAGGAAGGTTGAGAACCACTGCTTTATAGGCTAAAGGCAACCCTTTGAATTGTGCCCAGTAGCAGACTGGCGCAACAGAGGAGTTGTGTGCTCCTTGAGCGCCGCTCCCATTAGCAATCTGGCTGCTGTTCGTTGGACCATTTGAAGCTTCTGAACAGTCTTCAAAGGCGGCCCCATGTAGAGTGTGTTGCAGTAGTCTATTCTCTCTCAGGAAAAGAGATCGGAATTGAGGTTTGGTGTCAATGTGTGGGGATTGTTTTGCCACTGAGGGGGTCTTAAGCGATTTCATTTGACATACCTTTTCATTCTCTCTCTCCCTCCCTCCCCCAAAGCATGCTTGAAGATGATCTGAAACTCAGCAGCGATGACGATGAGAATGACCAGGTAATTCTTTCTATCTCCCTTTGTTGTGGGCATTGTTGCTAAAGATTTGTGCAGCACTTCCTGACTGTCCAGTCTGTCCTTATAAGGACGTCAATCGGCATTTGCAATGACTTTTAAGCCATCCATCATCCCAAGCGCACCAGAGCTGGTTTTGTCCCAGGGCCAGAGGAGCACGATTGCTCCTCCCTTCCATGATCCCAGGTATCTCCAGCCTGTCATCAACCAAAGTCTTGGTTGCAACTCAGAGTAAGCTTCGCCTTGCTTCCAAACACCACCACACAAGAGCTGTAGCTTTATAGTTTATTGAGGAAAAAAGTCCAAGTCAAAATAAAGAATAAGCATTGCAAAGAGTTAGGTTAAATGCAGAATATAGTTCCAAAGATCTTCAGGTAAAAACAAGAGGCACAAACCTATAGGCAAAGTTCAAAACAGAGTCCATGGTACAAGCAATTAAACAATTGCACCAAGAATCACAAGGTAAGGAATCCCAAGCGGACTGCTTTCCAGCTAGGTTATTCCAGGCTAATAAGCTACGTTGAACTGACGCTTTCTTTTAGTTTGCAAGAAGCCTAAATACATTTCTAACATCAAAACATTATGCTCTCACCAACATGAAAGCATTGCAATGACCTTTCCCCGAGCTGGCTTCTCGTCTGCCAGCCAGGCGAGAACACCTGACCCGCAAATCAAGACGAGCTTGCTGGGTCAGGTCACTATCAAGTCTTTCTGCACTTTCAGTATCAGCGTGGGAAGGAGCTTTTCAGCTAGGTTATTCCATGAAGCTTTCAGGCTAACAAGCTCCGTTGAACTGACACTTTCTCTTAGTTTGCAAGAAGCCTAAATACCTTTCTAGCATCAAAACATTATGCTCTCACCAACAGGAAAGCATTGTGATGACCTTTCCCCAAGCTGGCTTCTCGTCTGCCGGCCAGGCGAGAACTCCGCCTGACCCGCAAAACAAGACAAGCTTGCCGGGTCAGGTCACTATCAAGTCTTTCTGCACTTTCAGTATCAGCGTGGGAAGGAGCTTTTCAGCTAGGTTATTCCATGAAGCTTTCAGGCTAACAAGCTCCGTTGAACTGACACTTTCTCTTAGTTTGCAAGAAGCCTAAATACCTTTCTAGCATCAAAACATTATGCTCTCACCAACAGGAAAGCATTGCGATGACCTTTCCCAAGCTGGCTTCTCGTCTGCCGGCCAGGCGAGAACTCCGCCTGACCCGCAAAACAAGACGAGCTTGCTGGGTCAGGTCACTATCAAGTCTTTCTGCACTTTCAGTATCAGCGTGGGAAGGAGCTTTTCAGCTAGGTTATTCCATGAAGCTTTCAGGCTAACAAGCTACGTTGAACTGACACTTTCTCTTAGTTTGCAAGAAGCCTAAATACCTTTCTAGCATCAAAACATTATGCTCTCACCAACATGAAAGCATTGCGATGACCTTTCCCCAAGCTGGCTTCTCGTCTGCTGGCCAGGCGAGAACTCCGCCTGACCCGCAAAACAAGACAAGCTTGCCGGGTCAGGTCACTATCAAGTCTTTCTGCACTTTCAGTATCAGCGTGGGAAGGAGCTTTTCAGCTAGGTTATTCCATGAAGCTTTCAGGCTAACAAGCTACGTTGAACTAACACTTTCTCTTAGTTTGCAAGAAGCCTAAATACCTTTCTAAAATGAAAACATTATGCTCTCACCAACATGAAAGCATTGCGATGACCTTTCCCCGAGCTGGCTTTTCATCTGCCGGCAAGGCGAGAACTACACCTGACCCGCAAATCAAGACAAGCTTGCCGGGTCAGGTCAGTATCAAGGCTTTCTGCACTTTCATTATCAGCGTGAGAAGGAGGCAAAGGCCTCCCCAACTGTTCGCTATCTCCTTCGTTAAAATTATTTTCTTCTGAGAACCGCTGTGTTGACTCTGCACTGTCTGTGGGAGCCTCAGAAAAAGACCTAGAAGCAGGCCCAGAGATCTGAGGCACAGAAAAAGAGCCAGAAATCTGAATCTCATCATCCTCATCATCAGAGAACATCTCAACCACAAAAGTCTTCCTGGTGACATTTTTGTTGTGTGCCTTCAAGCCATTTCCATCTTACAGTGACCCTAAAGCAAACACGACCAGTTCCGTTTGCCATTGCCTTCCTCAAATGCTGAGACAATATCGCTTGCTCAAGCATACCAAGTGGATTTCCAGCCAGATTTGCCTGAGGATAGGCAGTGAGTTTCCATAGCAGAGCAGAAATTTGAATCCCGATCCCCCAGAATCTTAATCCAACCCTGAGCCCACCACATCATGGTGGCTCTCACTGGTTATACATAGCGGCATAAAGGTACGATAGGCACACATATGTCTTTCTACAGTTTTATTCAACACCTCCATCTACAATTATTTCTACCCACTCATTTTACTGACTAAGGTTCCCTCACCAGGACATTTACAGGGTGGGTGAATAGGCAGGCAGGGAATGGCAATGTCACAACAGATGCTCGTAGCAACAAAGGGTATCCTCTTGGACTGTCCTGATAATAATAATAATAATAATAATAATAATAATAATCAATGGGTAATAATAATAATAATAATAATAATAATAATAGACAACGGGTAATTATCGCTAAATCCTCAGAAGCAGACTTGAACCAGGTTCCATTGGAGCGTAAACATCAGCATCGGAGTCGTTGTTACCAGCGAAAGCTAACTGCTCCTGCTTCTGATTTATAGCCCTGAATTCACCACATAGAAGGTGCTAGGGCATCTCCCAATTAGCTCAGCATTTCTAGCAGCTATTCTAGCTGAACGTCGTCCGTGCTCCGTCTCGTTTCACCTCTCCAGAAATGTGGGCACTTGCAAGACCTCATTGTCTGATTCCTCTTCTAATTCCTGAGCACTTCCCTGCTCCCCTTCCTCTTCTGAAGAAGAGGAACCCCTAACATGGACTTCCTATAGGTCCTCCAAAGGCCCTGGAGAAAAGCATTGTCTTCATGCGGCCAATTGCCAGGATACAACCAGCCACTGCCTGGACACTAAATAGAGACACATTTCTAGGCTGAGTGTCCCAGGAGAAGGAAGGAAGGAAGGAAGGAAGGAAGGAAGGAAGGAAGGAAGGAAGGAAAGGGGAAGGGGAAGGGGAAGGGGAAGGGGAAGGGGAAGGGGAAGGGGAAGGGGAAGGGGAAGGGGAAGGGGAAGGGGAAGGGGAAGGGGAAGGGGAAGGAAAGAAGGAAGGAAGGAAGGAAGGAAGGAAGGAAAAGGGGAAGGCGAAGGGAGGAAAGAAGGAAGGAAGGAAAGAAAGAAGGAAGGAAAGAAGGAAAGAAAAGGGGAAGGAAAGAAGGAAGGAAGGAAGGAAGAAAAGAAAAGGGGAAGGAGAAGGGGAAAGAAGGAAGGAAGGAAAGAAGGAAGGAAGGAAGGAAAGAAGGAAAGAAGGAAAGAAAAGGGGAAGGGGATGAAAGGAAAGAAGGAAAGAAAAGGGGAAGGAAGGAAGGGAGGGAGGAAGGAAAGAAGGTATTAAAGAAGGAAAGACAAGGGGAAGGGGAAGGGAGGAAGGGAGGAAAGAAGGAAAGAAAAGGGGAAGGAAGGAAGGAAGGAAGGAAGGAAGGAAGGAAGGAAGGAAGGAAGGACAAGGGGAAGGGGAAGGGGACGGGGAAGAGGAAAGAAGGAAAGAAGGAAAGAAGGAAGGAAAAAAGGAAAGAAAAAGGGGAAGGGGAAGGGAGGGAGGGGTTTTGTGCCCTGGTGATGCTCTCTATGCCACCAATGCAACCCAGGGTCTTCTCCAAGAGCACCTTCCACTCAAGAGGTCCTAGTCAACACCACTGACCCTGTTGTGTTGTGATTTCCAGAGAAGTAGCTAATGCATGACTTCCATTGAGATGTTACGTCACACTCTGCTAATCTGATTGTTCACACTTTTGTTGGAAAGAGCGGAGAATGGATCCCCCAACACAGAGGCACATTCACACGTTCCCAGTGTGTCCAAGCTAATACTGTTGGTGCTGCTTTGGCTCTTCTCAGAAGGCCCGAAAATGGGGGGGGGGGGGGTTAGATCTGGAATCAATTTCCCTCCACAGCTGTGGAACTGCGATTGACGTTGCTCTCTCGGTTCGCTCCAAGATCTAAAGGCAGAGACCTTGTGTTCTCTACATAATCAGTATCAAATGTGTTTGAAATGTCTGCTCGTGGCTTTATGGAAGTATTGTCAAATTGCTTGAAGTTACACACCAGCATGGTCTCATTTCATGTGTGTAAGAGAGAGAGGGAGAGAGAGAGAGCGCTGGCCAACCGACAAGGCATAAATTCTTAACAGCAGGTAAACATCTGCTAAATGTTTTATTAAGCAGGATCATTAAATTGAGCTTAAGTAATGTCTGCATTTGAGAATGTTACAGGGCTCTGGCGGGGCCAATTCTGGGGAATGTCTCCCCAAAGGGTCTTGGATTTAGAGGCTCCCCTCCCATGGTCAGCCCCCAGATCCAGGCTGGACCTTGTGCTGTGGTTTGGAGGCTCATGTGGAAGGCAGCGGACCAGGACCCAGCACTGGTTTTGTGCATCTACCTTATAGGAAACTTTTGGGGGCTGTGATTGGATAGGATGATGGCCCATCCACATCTAAGCACGTTCTGTGGGGCCTCCATGAGTCCTTAACTGTCAGGAACGCGACTCCAGGTGATGATCTTGATCGCAGAAATGTACACCAAGGGCTTTGTTTTGGTCCGCAAGAAAGAGCCAACGCCTTCCTTGAATGATAACCGAAGCACAGCTTAAATATGTATGCAACAAGGGGGCCTGTGGGAGGTTCCAAGGGCCACAAAAACTGTCCTGAAGGATGCACGTCACCGCTTTACTCGTTAGGCTACATGTTACTCTTTAGCTAACCCTGGAGAGAGGGAGGGAGGGAGGGTAGGAAGGGGGGAGGAAAGAAGGAGGGACAGAGGGAAGGAAGGAAGAAAAAAAGAAAGGACAGAGGGAAGGGGGGAGGGAAGGAAGGGGGGAGGGAGGGAGGAAGGGACAGAGGGAAGGAAGGGAAGGAAGGAAGGAAGAAAGGAAAGGAGGGAGGGAAGGGAAGGGAAGGAAGGAAGGACGGACAAAGGAAGGGAAGAGAAGGGAAGGGAAGGGAGGAAATAAGGGGGAGGGGAGGGAAGGAAGGAAGAACAGAGGAAAGGGGGGAAGGGAGGAAGGAAGGAAAGAAGGAAGGAAGGGAGAGGAAGGAAAGGAAGGAAGGAAGGAAGGAAGGAAGGAAGGAAGGAAGGAGGGACAGAGGAAAGAAAGGAGGGAAGGGAAGGGAGGTAAGGAAGGAAAGAAGGAAAGAAGGAGGGAAGGGAAGAAAGGAAGGAAGAACAGGAAAGGAGGGAAGGGAAAGGAGGAGGGAGGGAGGGAGGGAGGGAGGGAGGGAGGGAGGGAAGGAAGGAAGGAAGGAAGGAAGGAAGGAAGGAAGGAAGGAGGGAGGGAGGGACAGAGGAAAGAAAGGAGGGAAGGGAGGTAAGGAAGGAAAGAAGGAAAGAAGGAGGGAGGGAGGGAAGGGAAGAAAGGAAGGAAGAACAGAGGAAAGGAGGGAAGGGAAAGGAGGAGGGAGGGAGGGAGGGAGGGAGGGAGGGAGGGAAGGAAGGAAGGAAGGAAGGAAGGAAGGAAGGAAGGAAGGAAGGAAGGAAGGAAGGAAGGAGGGTTTTCCTGCTTCTTGGCAGAATGGGGTTGGACTGAATGGTCCACGAGGTCTCTTCTAACGCAACGATTCTGTGATTCTCTGATTCTAATTGTTTGTGATAGACATGAAAGTGGAGTGTTCCCTTTCTGAAAACTACAGTTGCAACAAGAATGAACTGCTTCGGGTTAAATTTTGGGGAGGGGCAGAACACTAGGCTTTGGGCCCCTCACTGAATTACTTTTCAACACAACCTTCCGCAGTTCGGCCTAAATCTGTAGTTGCTCTGCACGCTCCCCAGCCTGGCACGTGAACTCTCTGAGTGAGCCTTGCATGCCAATGACAGTCGTGGCTCACCTCTCCCCCCCCTCAACACTCCCCCCCACCCCCTGGCCGACCTCCTTTCCATCTCTCGCCGATGTCACTGGTGTCCTCCTTTGCTGGAGAGTTATTCATTGATTGGGAGCAAGGAGAGAGATGAGGGTCTGCTCCCGATTCCCCGTGGACCACCCGCGATAAAGAAGGCCTTCATCCTGAAGGAGACTCCAAGGGCAAGGGCTGTCAATGGAGAGAGGTCAGGAGCAGCAGACCCTTTGGATAGGTCTGCCTCACTGGAGCAAAGGGGATTGGAACCCACCTGGGCCTCTCTCTCCATCCCTCTCTTTGGCTTCCTCTTCAACCTAGTAGTAAGGCACGAAAACCAGGAAGAGTCACAGCAAGGGAGAGTGTGGAGGACCTTCCTCCCACCGCTGGGACATCATCTCAAATTTGTAAAGAATGGCTGGAACTGAGGCAAGTTCTCTTCCTATCTGGAAACGTTTCAGCAGCGTGAAACCCAGAGGCTGTTTCCAAGACGGAGACTGGGTCGCCTTGGGACAACTCCCCCAAGATCTCTGTCTATATATCTATATCAGTACACTGACCCAGGGAAGCTCCCACTTCCACAATAGCTGTAGCTCCCATGTTGCAACTCAGAGTAAGCTTCACCTTGCTTCCAAACACCACCACACAAAAGCTGTAGTTTTATAGTTTATTGAGGAAAAAACCCAAGTCACAATAAAGAGTAAGCATTGCAAAGTTCCAAAGAATAAGGTTAAAAGCAGAATATAGTTCCAAAGACCTTCAGGTAAAAACAGGAGACACAATCCTATTGGCCAAGTTCAAACCAGAGTCCCAGGTCCCTAATGAAACAGTTGTCCCATGAATCACAATGCAAGAAATCCCAAGCGTACTGCTTTCTAGGCTATGGTTATTCCACGAAGCTTCCAGGCTAGTAAGCTACGTTGAACTGACACTTTCTCAGAGTTTGCAAAAGGCCTAAATACCTTTCTAACATGAAAACATTAGGCTCTCATTATCATAAAAGCATTGCGACGATCTTTCACCGAGCTGGCTTCTCGTCTGCTTGCCAGACGAGGACTTTGTCTGACCCAGAGATCAAGGCGAGCTTCTCAGGTCAAGTCACTATCTACACTTTCGGTATCATCGTGGGAAGGCACTTGCTCGCTATCTCCTTCGTTAAAATTCCTTTCTGGTGGAAACGGCTGTCTTGACACTGCACTGTCTGTGGGAACCTCAGAAGCAGGCCCAGAGATTTGAGGCACAGACAAAGAGCCAGAAAGCTGAATCCCAGCAGGAATCTGATTCCCATCATCCCCATCATCAGAAAATAGCTCAGCCACAACATCCCACCACTCAGGAGACAACAATGGCCCTCTCCAATGACATTGCAGGTTCTTCTGAGCACCGTGAACATGTCCAAGAGCCTCATCAGCGTCCTCCACAAAAGCCATACTGCCCACCACAGAAGTGAAGGCTTTCATATGGGGACAATATTATTCTCGATTTTATGATGTGTTTCCTCCACCACAGACATCCCAGTGTTTCTTACTCTCTCCATTGGTGTGTAATTTGCATGACCCCGCCCTACCTCTCCCATAACCCTTTCCTACTCTTTTCTACAGCACATAGCAAACACAGGAATTGATCAGCAACTGAACATACACACTAGAGAGGTTTGGGGACAATTCGCCATGATTTAGAGGAGTTGCAGGTACTGAGATGTATAGTTCACCTGCATTCTAAGGAGTTGCAGGTAGTGGGATGTATAGTTCACCTGCAATCTCTGGACTCCATAAATGATGGACCTGGAACTCACTTGGCACGCAGAAATCCCACGACCAAGGAAAAATACTGGAGGTCTTTGGAGGGATTTGTAGGAGTTGTAGTTCACCTACATCCAGAGCACACCGTGAACCCAAACAACGATGGATCTGGACCAAACTTGGCATGCATACCTGATATGCCCAAGTTTGGATACTGGTGGGTTTTGAGGGGGATAGGCCTGGACATTTTGGAGTTGTAGGCACTGGGATTTATAGTTCACCTGCAATCAGTGAGCACTCTGAATGCCACCAAAGATGGAATTGGACCACACTTGGCACACCAATCCTGCACTGTTGGTCAAAGCGACTTAAGCAACGTGCAGTCATTGAATCCTTGACAGCAGAAGGTGTCACCCCAAAGGAGACTCATCAGAGAATGCAAGCTGTTTATGGTGATTGTGTTGATGTGAGTACTGTGCATCGTTGGGCGAGTAAGTTTAAAGATGTTGAGGTGGAAACATCTGACTTGCGTAACAGAGAACTGGACGTCCTGTGGCAGCAACCACTAAGTTTCACAAGCAAAAGGTTGAATGAAATGTAATGCCTCCACCTTCGTAACTCCTCAATTGATGGCAGTACTGGCATGCAGAAGGTACTGGCTTGTTCAGTAGACTCTCCTCTACAGTTCCATTTTGATTCAGGATGATAGTCGTATCACTCAGAGAGAAATTTCAAGCATGATCAGCACTCACAAGAACACGTGGGTCACATTATTGCTTTGCTTGGCTATCGGAAGATCTGTGCACAATGGGTACCCAGGATGCTGATGCCTGAAATGAAAGCGCAGAGACTTGAAACTTCACTGATTGAATCTCATGACCATACAACATCCTCCATATAGTCCAGATTTAGCACCGTCTGACTTCCATCTGTTCCCGATAATGAAAGAAGATCTGCGGGGACATCATTACACTTCTGATGAAGACATTGAGAAAACTGTGAGATGCTGGTTGCGGAAACAGAATGTCAACTTCTTCCGTGACGGCTTCAGAAAACTTGTTCATCGTTGGCAGAAATGTATCCAATTGTCTGGTGATTATGTGGGGAAGTGAATAGTGGTAGTTGAAGAGCACATTCTAAGGATTATTTCTGCGTTTGATTTATTAAAATATTCCCATCCAAACCCAAATAACAATGGCGGAGGCATTACTTTTCATTCAACCCTCGTATAGTCAAAGACTAAGAGTGTATTTAAGAAATTCAGGCAGAGCTGCAAAATTCACCTGATGCGCATTTTTCAAGAGAAAATCCACCCCATTTTTTGCTCCTGGGAGCAAAACGTTGGCTTTGTGGGAATGCACATTGCCGACAATGTCATCCGGAGAAGGGAGCCGTTGTGACCTTTTGCTAAACAGGCTTTGCACCGCCCTCTGGGCAAGGCTGACCTAAAGAGCTACGCACAGGCTCCCGAATGCAACGTTCCCGGCCTCACGTCAGAGGGGATTAGGGAGAGACGGGAGATTCTCCTGGCACAGGTCCCGGGGAGACAGCCTTCCAAGCCAGGGGCAGCCATCTTGTAGCAATCACTTGCCATCATCACGTTGGACTGGTTCCTCCAAACATCAGAGGGCACGGGGGTCCATCTCTCCTTGTTTTGACAGCAAAGAGCTTTACAGGATTCTTCTCAAAGTCAGCCAGGTCATTGACAGTATTGTCTAGAGCAGGGGTCCCCAAACTACGTCCCGCGGGCCACTTCCGGCCCACCAAGGGCACTTATCTGGCCCGTGGAGGAGGAGCACCCCCCCACACACACACACAGTGCCCCTCCCTTGGCTGGCTCACACTATCCATCAGGCCCGATGGGCAGCGTGAGCCAGCCAAGGGCAGCTGCTCCGCATGGACTACTCATATGTACCTCGCGAGGTGCTTTACTCGTGAGTAGGCCGCGTGGGGCTGCTCCTCCCTTGGCTGGCTCACGCTATCTATCAGGCCCCACAGGCAGCATGAGCCAGCCAAGGGCAGCTGCTCCGCATGGACTACTCACGCGTAAAGCACCTCACAAGGTGCTTTACGCATGAGTAGGCTGCGCGGGGCTGCTCCTCACTTGGCAGGCTCACGCTATCCATCAGGCCCGATGGGCAGCGTGAGCCAGCCAAGGGAGGCTGCCCCGTCGCTCCATGCAGTCATGCCGGCCACATGACCTTGGAGGTGTCTACGGACAACGCCGGCTCTTCGACTTAGAAATGCAGATGAGCACCACACCCCAGAGTCAGACACGACTGGACTTCATGTCAGAGGAAAACCTTTAACTAGGAAAATTGTGGAAGATCCAGGGTGGGAGAAAGAACTCTTGTCTGTTGGAGGTAGGTAGGAATGTCTCAATTGGCCACCTTGATGACCATTTCATAGCCTGACAGTTTTTAGGGAGATGTGATTAGCTGGCCCCGATTGTTTCTTGTCTGGAGTTCCCCTGTGTCTGAGTGTTGTTCTTTATTTACAGTTCTAATTTTAGAGTTTTTTTTAATACTGGCAGCCAGATTTTGTTCAGACTAGAAATAGGAAGATTTCCCATTCTCTGCTCCTGGAATTTCTGCCTAAAGAGGGCTAGAAAGAACCCCCTCCCTCGAAGGGCCCTTCCACACAGCAAAATAAGATATCTGCAAAGTGCATAGGAATTTTTTTATTGTTTTTTTTTTTTTAAAAAAACTATAGTCCGGCCCTCCATCGGTCTGAGGGACAGTAAACTGGCCCCCAGTTTAAAAGGTTTGAGGACCCCTGGTCTAGAGCAGTAGTTCTCAACCTGTGGGTCCCCAAGATGTTTTGGCCTTCAACTGCCAGTTTTCCAGCTGGCAAACTGGCTGGGAATTCTGGGAGTTGTAGGCCAAAACACCTGGGGACCCACAGATTGAGAACCACTGGTCTAGAGCCACTGGGAAAGTCTTTGTCTCACAGTGTTCTCCTCTTTCAAGTTTGCATTGTCGCCTTATAAAAGACTAGCCATCCCCTGCCATGCGTTGCTGTGGCCCATTCTGGTGGTCATGGGGGTTCTGTGTGGGAGGTTTGGCCCAATTCTGTCGCTGGTTGGGTTCAAAATGCTCTGTGATTGTAGGTGAACTACAAATCCCAGTAACTACAACTCCCAAATGTAAAGATGCTATTTTCCCCAAACTCCATCTGTGTTTATATTTGGGCATATTGAGTATTCATGCCAAGTTTGGTCCAGATCCATCGTTGTTTAAGTCCACAGTGCTCTCTATATGTAGGTGAACTACAACTCCAGAACTCAAGGTCAATGCCCACCAAACCATTCTAGTGTTTCCTGTTGGTCGTGGGAGTCCTGTGTGCTACATTTGGTTCAATTCCATCATTGGTGGAGTTCAAAATGCTCTTTGATTGTAGGTGAACTATAAATCCCAGCAACTACAACTCCCAAATGATAAACTCATTTTTCTTTGAGTGAAGGACATACATTGAGTTGTTAGGTGTCTTGTGTCCAAATTTGGTGTCAATTCCCCCAGTGGTTTTTGAGTTCTGTGAATACCACAAACGAACATTACATTTTATTTATATAGATAGGGGGGATTATTTAATGGCAAATCCCACCAGCTGACACCAAATTATAAAGGATTATTAACCAAATCCCAACACTGTGCCACCACTTGGTAATGGAATGTGGCTTAGGCCATTTAAAATCAAAAGCAGAATAAGCTGGAACAATTTTCTGGCCGAAAAACCCTTTTAAAAGAACACTGGCTACCACCACAGTTAAACGAAATGTTTAGCCCTTGGCTTGACTTGAGGTACCTTTAGGCTCGAATGTGCTGGATTTGCACTCAGGCTTTGTACTTTGAGGTAACACTTAAGAGATTACTTTTTACAATACACGCTGCCACCAATAGACTTTGACTTCTTCTATAAACTCCTTTAAGACTTCTTTCACCGAGGCACACTGAGGCAGTGATTGTGAACAAAGAACAATGTTGTTTATTTGAGAGAAGTTGAACAAAACAGGCATTAAGCTCAGCTGTTTCAGTATTGGATAAAGCATATGGTTTCTTTAAATAGTTCAAAACTTAGTTGCAAACAACACTCCTCTTTCCCTCCAGAAACTACTGACAGGGTTCCTCTCTGTCTAGTATTTCTAAACTCCACACAGACAGTCCTTTTTCCCCCGAATCTGTCACTCCACTCCACCAGCTATCCTTCCCAATAGCTACAAATCTTCTCACCAACTAACTCTGCTGATTAACTGACCAACTTCAGGCTTCACTAGCTCTTGTCTTCTTCACCTCAAACCCAAAACTCCTTCTTCTTTGACACACAGACTCCTAACTGCTTCTTCCTTGACACCCAGATCCAATCTGAGCTGTCAGGTTTTAAAGTCAATTTTTTTCTCAAGTTAAGCTCCGCCCACTCTCCCCCGGCCAATCACTAACTCCCCTCATTTCCCTCCAAGCTGCTCCTAAGCACGCCCCCTCCAGGAAATGAGATTCTAAGATGGATGCCTCCAGCCACCCTTTTAAAATGGCTGCTGAACTTCCAGGGCCTATTTTTCTGATCTTTTCCTAGCCTAACAGGTAGAGAATTCATCACACGCCTCCTTCCAGCCCAGCTTTGACCACCAGCTGGTTGTGAGGATCAAATGAAGGCACCACTACCAAGTGTGGTTGAACATTAGAATGCAATTCTGAAGATGGAGGTTCCTCAGGCATGGAAGCCCACTCTCTTAGCCTCAGAGGAGGTCTCATTCTCAGGCCCAGAAGTAGCCAAACCTGCTCTGAACAAATCTGGCTAAGAAAGCCCTGTGATAGGTTGGCCTTCTGGTCAACAAGAGTCAGAAACAACTTGAAGGCTCGTGACAAGAATATAAAAACATCACAACCAAATGAGACCTGCTTGTACCAAGTCTATATAAAAAATTTGGTGTGGAGTAAAAGCATACGATGTGAAAAGAACCATGACTCATTAGTGAGAATGTGATGGAATCGGAGATCTTAAGATCACTTACGGATCAGCATACGGAGACGTCACCAGCTTCCTTGAGAGATCTTTCCTCCAGCAGAAGACTGAATCGTTGTAAGACTAGGTTTTATATAGCAATATTAAATGATCACTCACAAGCCGGTTTTGCTTGGAAATGGATATATTGCTTGTATCTCTGCAGCAAAGAAAGACACTACGGACTTTTCCCCACCACCACTTCCTTTTATACACCTTTCCTGCCCATCTCCCTCCTCTTCTCAGTTTCCTCATTAGAGCTTGTTGCTTCACAAGTTCCAATACAAGGTTTCCAGTGCTCTCTGCTGGCTTCAAAATATTACAGAGAAAAGGCAGCCAGGATGATTCAGTCAGGATGTCACGGAGGGAATTTGTGATGTCTTCATGCCGTCAGATATTGACTCCTGACAACCATAGAATCTTAGAGTTGGAAGAGACCTCCTGGCACATCATCCAGTCCAACCCCATTCTGCCAAGAAGCAGGAATATTGCATTCAAATCACCCCCGACAGATGACCATCCAGCCTCTGTTTAAAAGCCTTCAAAGAAGGAGCCTCCACCACACTCCCTCCAGGGCAGAGAGTTCCACTGCTGAACGGCTCTCACAGTCAGGAAGTTCTTCCTCATGGTCAGGTGGAATCTCCTTGAGATGGGCCGTTTCCCACTATTGTAGTTTCTACAGTTGACACAGAATATATAGAATCCTAGAGTTGGAAGAGACCTCCTGGGCCATCCAGTCCAATCCCATTCTGCCAAGAAGCAGGAAAATTACATTCAAATCACTCCTGACAGATGGCCATCCAGCCTCTGTTTAAAAGCCTCCAAAGAAGGAGCCTCTACCACACTCTGGGGCAGAGAGTTCCACTGCTGAACGGCTCTCACAGTCTGCTCTCGAGGCAGGCCTCATCGTCCCCCATTCCGGGGCAGAGAGTTCCACTGCTGAACGGCTCTCACAGTCAGGAAGTTCTTCCTCATGGTCAGGTGGAATCTCCTTGAGATGGGCAGTTTCACACTAGTGTAGTTTCTGCAGTTGACACAGAATATATAGAATCCTAGAGTTGGAAGAGACCTCCTGGGCCATCCAGTCCAATCCCATTCCGCCAAGAAGCAGGAAAATTACATTCAAATCACCCCTGACAGATGGCCATCCAGCCTCTGCTTAAAAGCTTCCAAAGAAGGCGCCTCCACCACACTCCCTCCGGGGCAGAGAGTTCCACTGCTGAATGGCTCTCACAGTCAGGAAGTTCTTCCTCATGTTCAGATGGAATCTCCTTGAGATGGGCCGTTTCCCACTATTGTAGTTTCTGCAGTTGACACAGAATATATAGAATCCTAGAGTTGGAAGAGACCTCCTGGGCCATCCAGTCCAACCCCATTCTGCCGAGAAGCAGGAATATTGCATTCAAATCACCCCTGACAGATGGCCATCCAGCCTCTGTTTCAAAGCTTCCAAAGAAGGAGCCTCCACCACACTCTGGGGCAGAGAGTTCCACTGCTGAACGGCTCTCACAGTCAGGAAGTTCTTCCTCATGTTCAGATGGAGTCTCCTTGAGATGGGCCGTTTCCCACTATTGTAGTTTCTGCAGTTGACACAGAATATATATTATTTGTACAGAAATCTTCACTCAGCACAATACTAGTTTCTTGGAAACAACCTGAAGGCATGCAACAACCATCAATGTAACCACCAGTCCTTTTGCAAACATTATCCAAGCGGGTATTTAGCAAGAAGTAATTTTGTGCAGGTACATCCTCAAGAGAGTGTTTGGGGAGCATTTTGACGCCAACATTGGATTGCGCAACTTCCCAGAAGGCCTCAGGTGATCCCCATCTCTGCCCTCCAGCCAATGTGCCTATGAGTTCTAATTGCTCTATTAAATTGTACAAGATTGATGGCTATTTTCTGGATGTACAGGTTACGCGGTCACGGACCGTTCTGCCTAACACACTGATCCATGTGACACTTGGATCACGTGGTGCGTTCTGGGGCTATAACCATAAAGATAAAAATCGCAAGGAAATTACAAAGCAAAGTGGCCAAACGGTCTGCCTCAATCTGTTCTCCATTTTCCAATTACCTTTAATTATCTTAATGTCCATTTTCAGGCTCAACATTAGCACCGTCCACATGATGTAACCCTCTGAATGCCCCAAGGGACTACTCGGGGCTCTTCCCGTTCCCTTTCTGTCCTTTGCTTTACGATCCTCTTCTTGGGGGGGTGATGAGAGGCTGGGGAGGGGTGAGAAGGCGGACCTGTCCAAACACTGGAATAGGTTAGGACCACACTCTTCTGCATTTTGCGATTCATGCCACCAATCTAACAATGTTTACAAATACCTGCAAATTAAGGGACGTGTGACTACTACATGGGACTCGGTGGCCTTTGGCATTCCTTGCGGATCTGTCATTCTACGACACCAAATTAGGAGGGAGAGCCAAGACTCCAGAGGGCAGGAGCAGGATTCAAAACGATCTTGACAGATCAGAGAGATGAATGCCCAAAACTAACAAAATGAAGTTCAACAGGGAGAAATGCAAGAGACTCCACTGAGGCAGAAAAAATGAAATGCAAAGAGACAGAATGGGAGACGATGAGACCTGGCTCGAGAGCAGTACGCGTGGAAAAGATCTTGGAGTCCTCGTGGGGAGGAAGTTAAACATGAGCCAGGAATGTGATGTGGCAGCAAAAAAAGCCAATGGGATTTTGGCCTGCATCAATAGGAGCCTAGTGTCTAGATCTAGGGAAGTCCTGCTCCCCATGCTCTGTTCCGTCTTGGTTAGACTACACCTGGAATATTGTGTCCAATTCTGGGCACCACCATTCAAGAGAGATATTGACTCTAAGCTGGAATATGTCCAGAGGAGGGCGACTCAAATGATCCAGGGTCTGGAGAACAAGCCCTATGAGGAGCGGCTTAAGGAGCTGGGCATGTTTAGCCTGAAGAAGAGAAGGCTAAGAGGAGATATGATAGCCATGTATAAATATGTGAGAAGAAGCCACAGGGGGGAGGAGGAGGGAGCAAGCTTGTTTTCTGCTTCCTTGGAGACTAGGACGCAATGGAACAATAGCTTCAAACTACAAGAGAGGAGATTCCATCTGAACATGAGGAGGAACTTCCTGACTGTGAGAGCCGTTCAGCAGTGGAACTCTCTGCCCCAGAGGGAGTGTGGTGGAGGCTCCTTCTTTGGAAGCTTTTAAACAGGGGTTGGATGGCCATCTGTCGGGTGATTTGAATGCAATATTCCTGCTTCTTGGAAGAATGGGGTTGGACTGGATGATGGCCCAGGAGGTCTCTTCCAACTCTTGTAACATGTTTTGAAAGCATGTTATCTACCCCGTGGGTCATAGAGAGATAGTTCCACCTTGTGAACTCTCCTCTAAATGTTGTAGCAGAAGTTGTTGGTGATGCACATGACAAGAGCCAGTGCTTTCATTCTGGAGACCACAATCCCCCTTCGGCCATGGAAACCCATTGGGCCACCCTGGGAAAGTCACCTCTGTTTAAAAGCTTCCAAAGAAGGAGCCTCCACCACACTCCGGGGCAGAGAGTTCCACTGCTGAACGGCTCTCACAGTCAGGAAGTTCTTCCTAATATTGGGAATATTCGACTTCAAAATAGATACGAATAAAGATAGGCTCCTTTTCCACATGGCTACTGCAGCAAGACTATTCTTAGCAAGCAAATGGAAAAGTGAGGAGACCCCAAAACTAGACGAATGGAGACTTAAATTAATGGACATAATGAACATGGATACACTAACGCAACATATAAGAGCCAAACAGACACCAGGAGTAAACAAAACAGATTGGACCCCAATCAAGAAATATTTAGATAGTAAGCAAGGATAGAACCGGCGAATGACAGGAAGCAAAAGAAGACAGACGACAAGCACAGACGATAACACCACTACTAACTCACTATGCGGGAAATAATGAGTAAACAATAAAAATTCATAATACTAATACACTCCACGTCCCACCTTCCCAACCACATGCACTCCCCGCTTACCCACCACTGTCTTCCGCTAGAGTAGCTATCCCCCCCCTCCCCATTTCCCCGCCAGTAGATAGGGACCCTACCCACTCCCTTCTTCTCCCTCTTCCCCCACCCCATCCCTTGGCTTCCTTTTTTTTCTTTTAAGGTATAACGTATACGTCAATCGATTAACACCCTATTGATGTATTACTATCGTAAATGCTCAATAAAAATTACTTAAAAAAAAAAAAAAGGAAGTTCTTCCTAATGTTCAGGTGGAATCTCCTCTCTTGTAGTTTGAAGCCATTGTTTCGTGTCCTAATCTCCAGGGAAGCAGAAAGGAAGCTTGCTCCCTTCCTCCCTAATAATAATAATAATAATAATAATAATAATAATAATAATAATATTTTTGCCCTCCTCTCCCCACAACTCGAAGCGGATCACAGCACAGTTCAAAGCATACACATACTGTAAAAATTCTGCAAACCCCCATTTAGCCACACACCAGATCCACCCGATGATCGCTCCACAGTATTCAGAAACCCATTTCCTTCATCACTGAAAACTCAAGGATGTTATTAAAAAAATTTTAAAATCTGGTAGGACTTCCATTTGCATTCATTGCACCTCATCTTTAAAAATGAAGGCGCAGCCGCACGGAAAGGAAGCGCCCGAAATGCTTTGAATTAAGAATCCGAAGTTCCCGTCACGTCCCAAACCAATCATACTTAGCCGCCAAGACGAGGAAGAGACATGACCACCTCCGCCGTCAGGCTGATGGAGGTTCCGTGAGATCATTCTGTTCAAAGATTAAAGGTGATGAGTGCTCAAGTAATTGAGGAGGACGGCTACAGCAATATTAGACTAGAGCCATTAAAGTCCGTAATGATCAAAAGTTCATTATCAAAGCAGAGCGAGCTGCTCAGTGCTGACCGTTTGAGTCAACGGCTCCCCTTCCCGCTGACGAGAACGGATGGCAGCCATTCGGGGAACCCATTCCCCTGGAACCATGAAGGATAATTCAAAGAATGCCTGGCTTCGTCAAGAAAAGACGTGATGAGCTCTTCCTGATCAGAGAATCATAATTAGCTCAAACGGACAGCGATGTTGCACCCAGGCATCATGTCTCTGGGAGATGCGTTCTCGCCTCAAAGCACCGTACTCTGATTTCATAGAATCATAGAATCATAGAATCAAAGAGTTGGAAGAGACCTCCTGGGCCATCATCCAGTCCAACCCCATTCTGCCAAGAAGCAGGAATATTGCATTCAAATCACCCCTGACAGATGGCCATCCAGCCTCTGCTTAAAAGCCTCCAAAGAAGGAGCCTCCACCACACTCCGAGGCAGAGAGTTCCACTGCTGAACGGCTCTCACAGTCAGGAAGTTCTTCCTCATGTTCAGATGGAATCTCCTCTCTTGTAGTTTGAAGCCATTGTTCCATTGCATCCTAGTTTCCATGGAAGCAAGCTTGCTCCCTCCTCCTCCCTGTGGCTTCCTCTCACATATTTATACATGGCTCTCATATCTCCTCTCAGCCTTCTCTTCTTCAGGCTAAACATGCCCAGTTCCCTAAGCCGCTCCTCATAGGGCTTGTTCTCCAGTCCTCTGCAGCTGGGAGGCTTCTTCCTTCCACACAGGGAGAGCGGCCAGGTTCTTTGTGGCCAAATATTTATCTTTATGTTTTGAAAACCACTTAAGCAAAGGGCTCTTGAAGCAAAGAACAAAAGCATTTGACAAAACAGGTGGTCTTTCCTCCCTCCGCCCTATTGCAGCTCCGATTCGTGTTATGGTTTGGACATTTACAAGGACCAAGGTAAGAATACAGCAGGACCTCCATATCCACAAGGGAAGGGATCTCTCCCCAGGCTTTGTGTAGGAAACTCTGGATCATAGCCAGCCCTATTATTTTCCATGGGATACATGACAGAAGTCCTGAAAAGGAAAGTGGCTTGTACAGGAGTCCTGATAATAAATGAAACTGGAGAAGTGGAACGGCGTGGATCAGCTCAGTGGAAGGGCCGAGGCAGTGACATCTCCGGCCTACGCTCTGTTTGGGTTTCAGCCAGCATGCCAATGACTTAAATCAAGAAATAGTTTTCTAAGATCTACAGAGACACTCGCTGGAACACCTCAGCAAGCGAGAGTCCAAAAGTGGCAGGCTCAAACCCAGACTGGGAGACTTGGAAGGCACTGAACAGACATTCCGCATTATCATGGGGTGTCTGCGCCCTACACCACGGGAGAAATTACACTGCTGAGCCGGTATTGCACCACCTGACATCTGCTGGGAAGTGGCAACCAATAGTGAAAGGACCGAGGCAGTGACATCTCCGGCTTACGCTCTGTTTGGGTATCAGCCAGCACGTCAATGACTGAAATCAAGAAATAGTTTTCTAAGGTCTACAGAGACACTCGCTAGAACACCTCAGCAAGCGAGAGTCCAAAAGTGGCAGGCTCATACCCAGACTGGGCGACTTGGAAGGCGCTGAGCAGACATGCCGCATTATCACGGGGTGTCTGTGCCCTACACCACTGGAGAAATTACACTGCTGAGCCGGTATTGCACCACCTGACATCCGCCGGGAAGTAGCAACCAATAGTGAAAGGACCAAGGCAGAGACATCTCCATCCCACCCCCTGTTTGGGTATCAGCCAGCACGTCAATGACTGAAATCAAGAAATAGTTTTCTAAGATCTACAGAGACACTCGCTGGAACACCTCAGCAAGCAAGAGTCCAAAAGTGGCAGGCTCAAACCCAGAACCCCAATCAATGGCTGATACCAAATGAGAGACTCCCTCCTGGGCACACAGAAGACGGGGTGACTTGGAAGGCGCTGAACAGACTGCGCTCGGACACCACGAGATGCAGAGCCAACCTCAAGAAATGGGGCCACAAAGTGGAATCCACGACATGCGAGTGCGGAGAGGAGCAAACCACTGACCAACTGCTGCAATGCAACCTGAGCCCTGCCACATGATGCACAAGGGAGGACCTTCTTATAGCAACCCCAGAGGCACTCCAAGGGGCCAGATACTGCTCATTTAATAGAATATCAAGCTTGCAAACTTTGTGTTTTGTTTGTTTGTTTGTTTGTTAAAAAATGCAATACAACTATTTGGTTTGCTCCTGACACGATAAATAAATACAGGGATCATGTGCATGCGAAGTATGGATCCCTGCACAGACAGCTTAAGAAACGTGCAGTCATTGAATTCTTGACAGCAGAAGGTGTCACCCCAAAGGAGACTCATCAGATAATGCAAGCTGTTTGTGGTGATTGTGTTGATGTGACTCTATGCATCACTGGGTGATGAGTAAGCTTAAAGATGTTGAGGTGACACCTTCTGCTGTCCAGAATTCAATGACTGCATGTTGCAAATGGTGCCACAAAGTGGAGTCCACAACATGCGAATGCGGAGAAGAGCAAACCACTGACCACCTGCTGCAATGCAACCTCAGCCCTGCCATATTTGGTTAGACCACACCTTTGATATTGTGTCCAATTCTGGGCACCACAATTGAAGAGAGATATTGACAAGCTGGAATGTGTCCAGAGGAGGGCGACTAAAATGGTCAAGGGTCTGGAGAACAAGCCCTGTGAGGAGCGGCTTAAGGAGCTGGGCATGTTTAGCCTGAAGAAGAGAAGGCTGAGAGGAGATATGATAGTAGCCATGTATAAATATGTGAGAGGAAGCCACAGGGAGGAGGAGGGAGCAAGCTTCCTTTCTGCTTCCCTGGAGACTAGGACGCAATGGGACAATGGCTTCAAACTACAAGAGAGGAGATTCCATCTGAACATGAGGAAGAACTTCCTGACTGTGAGCGCTGTTCAGCAGTGGAACTCTCTGCCTGCCCCGGAGTGTGGTGGAGGCTCCTTCTTTGGAAGCTTTTAAACAGAGGCTGGATGGCCATCTGTCGGGGGTGCTTTGAATGCAATATTCCTGCTTCTTGGCAGAATGGCGTTGCACCAGCTGCAACCATACTTTGTGAAGTCAGATCTGGCCAGGGTGGTCCATTCCTTAGTCACCTCCAGATTGGACTACTGTAATGCACACTACGTGTCCTTGGGAAGTGACTTCTAGAGTTCCAGAGTCGAGGGGCCACCACCTAATCCAGTCTAGAGGTGACTAAGGCATGGACCACCTTGGCCAGATCCGACTTCATGGTCGCAGTTGGCACACGAGTCTTACTTGTGCAAAGGCCCTCCTGGCCACCACCGACGCCTGAGCCTCAAACGTAATTGAAGAATCCAGGAGGACACCCAAACTGCGGACCTGTGACTTCAGCACAGGTTGCCACTCTATACCCCGGTCTGGTTTACCATCGACCAGGAGGACCTCTGTCTTGTTGGAATTGATCTTCAGCTTGTTCCTCCTCATCCAGACAGACACAACGGCCAGGCACTCGTCCAGCACCTGAGGGGCTTCCTTGGAGTTGGGTGGAAATGAGTAGTAGAGGAGTGATGTCTCCCATCACCTTCATGAGAGACATCCCTCCCAAAATCTGCAGGAGCTTCATCATCTGGAGAGCCTCTCTCGCCACCCTGCCACCCGCGCCCCCAGCTGTGTTGCTTAGCAACATTTTAATTCAAGAGGAATGGAAGGAGACGAAATCCCCGCGGAGAGGGAAGCAGGAACAAGAGGGCCATTGACAGATGAGCTGAGTTGTTTCTTCTAATAGACTGTGAAGATCACCCGCTCTTTTCATGAATGATAAATGGAGTGTATACAGATCGATGGATTCGGCCATCAACGGGAACCAAGTTCTGCAACCGAGGCGGAGGAGATGGCACGGTGCGGATTCGAGAGTGCCGTTTCCTCAGGAGGAAACGGGTGGAAACGCTTGGTCCTCCTCTGCCCTTTTCTGGTGTTGGCTGGTCCACACAAGCTTGGAAGGAAGCGCCTGCCCCAGACACAAATCCAGGCGGAGAAGAGCCAGCCGTAGCAGAGATCATTTCCCAGCTGTAGAAAAAGGATGCATTTATTGACTTGCTAGCATGGACACATTACACTAGCTGGAACTGCCTATTACAGTGAAAACCAGCTGATCCCCAACCCATCTAAAACACAGACATGTGCTTTTCACCTTAAGAACAGACAAGCATCCCGAGCTCTGAGGATTATGACCTGGGAAGGAAGGAATCCCACTGGAGCATTGCAGCGCACCCAAATCCCTGGGAGGAGTCACTCTGGACCGTGCTCTGACCTACAAGAAGCACTGCCTGAACATCAAGCAAAAGGTGTGCGCTAGAAACAATATCATACGAAAGCTGACTGGCACAACCTGGGGATCACAACCAGACACAGTGAAGACACCTGCCCTTGCGCTGTGCTACTCTGCTGCTGAGTACGCATGCCCAGTGTGGAACACATCTCACCACGCTAAAACAGTGGATGTGGCTCTTAATGAGACATGCCGCATTATCACGGGGTGTCTGCGCTCTACACCACTGGAGAAATTACACTGCTTAGCCGGTATCGCACCACCTGACATCCGCCGGGAAGTAGCAGCCAATAGCGAAAGGACCAAGGCAGAGACATCTCCAGCTCATCCCTTGTTTGGATATCAGCCAGCACGTCAATGACTTAAATCTAGAAATAGTTTTCTAAGATCTACAGAGACACTCGCTGGAACACCTCAGCAAGCGAGAGTCCAAAAGTGGCAGGCTCAAACCCAGAACCTCAACCAATGGCTCATACCAAATGAGAGACTCCCTCCTGGGCACACAGAAGACGGGGCAATTTGGAAGGTGCTGAACAGACTGTGCTCTGGCACCATGAGATGCAGAGCCAACCTTCAGAAATGGGGCCACAAAGTGGAATCCACGACATGCGAGTGTGGAGAAGAGCCAACCACTGACCACCTGCTGCAATGCAACCTGAGCCCTGCTACATGATGCACAAGGGAGGACCTTCTTGTGGCAACACCAGAAGCACTCCAAGGGGACAGAGACTGGTCAAAGGACATTTAATCAACTACCAAACTCACAAATTTTGTATTTTGTCTGTTTGTTTGTTTGTTTTGTTCTGTTAGAAATGTAATACAATTGACTGGTTGCCCTGACACGACAAATAAATAAGCTGGAAATCACTTACAAAAAGTTAGGTTTCAGAAACAGATATTTAGTCCTGTTAATAGTAATAATCATCATCATCATCATCATCACCTTTATTCATACCCTGCCACCATCTCCCCAGTGGGGACTCGGAGCGGCTTCCATGGGGCCAAGCCCGGACAACATATTACAACAAGATAAAACCAGAGCATAAACAATAAACAACATCATCAAAAATTACATGAAAAAAATTATAAACACAGTCATAAAGTAACATTTCAATAAGCACAATCACAATAACAATGGGCGGGCCACATGTACAGGACAAGACGATTAAAAGACTCTAATGAGATAAAAATAGGAGCAAGTTATTTGCAGGGAGCTCATAAAAACACACAGAATTTGGAGGGTGTGTATTCCAGTGGGAAGAGCGTTGAGGGGTGCCGTGGTGTCCTATTGTGCACCTACTTGCCAAAGGCGCAGCGGAAGAGCCAGGTTTTAAGGTCCTTTTTGAACGTTTCTTTCATGTTTGTATGTTTGTATATGTTAAATGTTTACGGTGATGCTTTTACATTAAGTCACTTTGAGTCCCCCTCGCAGGAGGGAGAGAATGCGGGGTATAAGTATAATAATAATAATAATAATAATAATAATAATAATAATAATAATGCAACCCCCCCCCCCCCCAAGCATGTACATTATGTTGTCGATGGCCAGAATCACTGTTGTGAGTTTCCCGGCCTGCCTGGCCATGTTCCAGAAGCATTCTCTCCTGACGTTTCACCCACATCTATAGCAGGCGTCCTCAAAGGTCGTGAGATATATTGGAAACTAAGCAAGGGAGGTTTACATATCTGTGGAATGATGCCCAGGGTGGGAGAAAGAACTCTGTCTTTGGGAGGCAAGTGTGAATACTGCAATTAATCACCTTGAGTTGCATTCAAAAGCCTTGCAGCCACAAGGCTTGGCTGAGTCCTTTATGGGGAATCTTTTGTTAGGAGGTGTTAGCTGGCCCTGACTGTTTCATGTCTGGAATCCCCCCTTTTTGAGAGAGAGAGTGTGTTCCTCTTTCATTGGCATCCTGATTTTAGAGTTTTTTTAATACTGGTAGCCAGATTTTGTTCATTTTCATTCTTTTCTCCTTTCTGTTGAGATTCCTCACCTGCTTCTTGTGGATATCAATGGCTTTTCTGCGTAGCCTGACGTGATGGTTGTGAGAGTGGTCCAGCATTTCTGTGTTCTCCAATAATATGCTGTGTCCAGGTTGGTTCACCGGGTGTACTGTTATGGATGACCTCTCTGGTTGAGTTAGTCTGCAGTGCCTTCCATGTTCCTTGATTCGTGTTTGGGCAATGCTGCTGCGTTTGGGGGTCCCCATGTAGACTTGTCCACGGCTGCATGGTACACGGTAGACTCCTGCAGAAGTGAGAGGATCCCTCTTGTCCTTTGCTGAATGTAACATGTGTTGGATTTCCTTAGTGGGTCTGTAGATAATTTGTAGGTTGTGTTTCCTCCTCAGCTTCCCTCTGCGGTCAGTGGTTCCCTTGATGTCTGGCAAGAACCCTTTCCCTCTGGGTGGATCTCTGTCTTGACTCTCGTGGCTTCTTCTCAGTCTTGAAGCCCTTCTGATGTTTGAGGTGGAGCATCCATTGGCCTGGAGAGCCCAGTTGAGGTGGTTCAGTTTGTATTGAAGGAGGTGGGCTTCGCAGATTTCTTTTGCCCGGTCTGCCAAGGCTGTAATTATGCTTCTCTTTGGACTTGAGTGATGGTTGGAGCTTTTATGTAGGTATCTATCCATGTGTGTGGGTTTTCTGTAGACTGTGTGGCCCAAATGTTGATCTGGTTTACGGATGATTGTGACATCTAGAAATGGCAGTTTTCCTTCATTTTCTTTTTCTATGGTGAATTGAATGTTTAGGTGAATGCTGTTGAGGTGCTCCAGGAACTTGTTGAGTTCTTCTTCCCCATGGCTCCAAATGGTGAAGGCATCACCCACTAATCTGAACCATTTAGTGGGCTTTTTGTTGCTGTATCCAGGGCTTGTTTTTCAAAGTGTTCCATGCAGAAATTTGCTCTGACTGGGCTGAGAGGTCTCCCCATGGATACCCCATCTTTCTGTTCATAGTATTCACTGGAAATAGCCAGTGGTGAGGCAATGGTGAAACAGGGCTCTGATGTCTTCTGGGAAATTCTGGTTGATTAATGTGATGGTGTCTGCTGCCAGGATCTTGGGAATTCTAGACATGAAACAATCAGGGACAGCTAACACTTCCCAACAAAAGATTCCTCCAGGCAGTAACCAGCCAGGCCTTGCAACTTCTATCTGTTGGATGCAAGTGTGAATCCTGCAATTGAGATATTCTTTCTCCCACCCTGGACATCATTCCACAGATATATAAACCTCCCTTTGCTCAGTTTCCAATATACCTCACAACCTCTGAGGATGCCTGCCATGGATGTGAGTGAAACATCAGGAGAGAATGCTTCTGGAACATGGCCAGATAGCCAAGAAATGCACAGCAACCCAGCATATACATTATTGTTTGTAAGTCAAGTGCATTGAGTTCAATGAGGAAAGCCACTCCAGATGTTGTCACTACTCCTCTTGGTAGATTCTCCAAGACTTTATCCGCACTGCAGAATTATTGCAGTTTGACCCCACATCAACTGCCCTGACTCAATGTTGTGGAATCATTGGAATTGTTGTTTGGTGAGGTGCCAGCACTCTTTGGCAGAGAAGGCTAAAGACCTTGTGCAACTACAAGTCCCAGGATTCCATAGCATTGAGCCATGGCAGTTCAGGCTTCAAAGTGGTGTCAAACTGCATCAATTCTATACTGTAGATGCGCCCCAGGAAGCAGGAAGGTGCAGTGATTTCATTCAGAGGTGTTGTCCTTCTGATGATGACGGAACACAATTCCCCAAAGAGTCTTCCATGCTTGAGGACCACTCCATTGAGACCTTCAGGTGTGCTCCATCCTTCATCCCATCGCTGTGTTCATTTTCAGTAGGCAAACATGTGCGGTCTTTATTGAAAAAGAGAAGGGCCTTGGGGTGTTGGCCCCGCCGCCTGAGTGGCCCTTCCTCCCGACCAAGGTCAGCTAACAGCTCTTTTGCTTTCCTTTTCTGTTCCTATGTGTAGACTGCAGAGAAGACAAAGCCTCGAAACATTCCAGTAAAGTAAGTCCTTTTAATATCCATTGGAGAAGGAGGGGGAAGGAAGGCCTCTGGCGGGAAGTGGGCGGAAATAAAACGTCCACGGTAAGGCAATAAACACAGGTTGGTCTATAGCCATAGCGAAAGAACAAAAGAAAGAGAGAGAGAGATCCCTGAGGGTCAAGGGCAGGCTTGGGATTTTTCATGGCTCCTGGCCCCAAGTTGTCCCTGGTTTACATGAATTAATCTGTACCATCGGTGATAGTATGATAGCCGGGTCCCGAAGCTCCGAGTGGTATGGAGATGCCGCAAAGGCGTTTATGAATAGGAAGAGAGGGGGCGGAGGGAAAGCAGGGAGAGCGGAGGAAGGATAGAAAGGAGGGTAAGGTTTAGAGTTTGGGTAAGGGTTAGGGTAAGATTAGAGTTAGGGTTTAGGGTTAGGGTAAGGTCCCTAGGGTTTGAGTAAGGCTTACGGTTAGGGTTAGGGTTAGGGTTAGGGTGTGGTTAGAGTTAGGGTAAGGTTTAGAGTTTGGGTAAGGGTTACGGTTAGGGTAGGGTTAGAGTTAGGGTTAGGGTATAGTTTAGGGTTAGGGTAAGGTTTATGGTTTGGGTTAGGGTTACCGCTAGGGTTAGGGTTTGGGTATGGTTTAGGGTTAGGGTAAGGTTTAGAGTTTGGCTAAGGGTTATGGTTAGGGTAGGGTTAGAGTTAGGGTTAGGGTATGGTGTAGGGTTAGGGTAAGGTTTAGGGTTTGGGTTAGGGTTACCCTTAGAGTTAGGGTTTAGGTATGGTTTAGGGTAAGGTTTAGAGTTTGGGTAAGGGTTACGATTAGGGTAGGGTTAGGGCAAGGTTTAGGGTTTGGGTTAGGGTTACCATTAGGGTTAGGGTTTGGGTATGGTTTAGGGTTAGGGTAAGGTTTAGAGTTTGGGTAAGGGTTACAGTTAGGGTAGGGTTAGGTCTAGGGTATGGTTTAGGGTTAGGGTAAGGTTTAGGGTTTGAGTAAGGCTTACGGTTAGGGTTAGGGTTAGGCTGTGGTTAGAGTTAGGGTAAGGTTTAGAGTTTGTGTAAGGGTTACGGGTAGGGTAGGTTTAGAGTTAGGGTTAGGGTATGGTTTAGGGTTAGGGTAAGGTTTAGAGTTTGGGTAAGGGTTACAGTTAGGGTAGGGTTAGAGTTAGGGTATGGTTTAGGGTTAGGGTAAGGTTTAGAGTTTGGGTAAGGATTACGGTTAGGGTAGGGTTAGAGTTAGGGTTAGGGTATGGTTTAGGGTTAGGGTAAGGTTTAGAGTTTGGGTAAGGGTTACGATTAGGGTAGGGTTAGGGTTAGGGCAAGGTTTAGGGGTTGGGTTAGGGTTACCGTTAGGGTTAGGGTTTGGTTAGGGCAAGGTTTAGGGTTTGGGTTATGGTTGTGGTTAGGGCGAGGTTTAGGGTTTGGGCAAGGTTTAGGGTTCGGGTAAGGGTTAGGGTAGGATTTGAGTAAGGGGTTAAGCTTAGGTTTACAGAACGGTTCAGGGTTAGGGTTAGGGTATGTTTTAGGGTTTGGGTAAGGGTTAGGATAAGGGTTTGAGTAAGGGGTTAGGCTTAGGCTTACGGAACGGTTCAGGGTTAGGGTTAGGGGTTAGGGTTTCACCATTAAAGAACTCTTATATTCCTTCTCTATTATCTCTCTCTGGCCTGGCTGACATTAGCTAAGTCTCTCTTGTGCAAACAGTGCTCCCAAAGGATCGAGGTGGCATCTCCGCAATGCTCTGAGCTTCCGGACCCAGCTATCATACTATTACTGTACCATCTATGAATAGCTGCGAAATGATATTCTAATCACATTCAGTGCAGCAATCTCCTTGCCTCAAGTGGCGGGGGTGGGGGGGGGAGGTCACCCATGCTCACAAGATGATGCCTTTCAGTGGCATTCTCTGGGAAGGCCTGGCAGAGGGGAAATAATGCAGCACATGGGGGGAGAGGCGCATGGGCAGGTATTTTGCCCCGTGTGCTGGGCCTTTCCTCACCTGTTGCTGGGAAGTCCTTCCACGCATGTTGACCGAAAGGCTGAGCCAGGCATTGCTTTCAAATGCATTTCCCAATGTTATTATTTATTTATTCTTATTATGCCAATGGGGCTGGGGGTGGGACGGCGGGGGGCAGGGTCCTCACAAAAGTGGGAAATGCAAATGGAAGCACGCACTTGTTTTTCATCTGAGAGAACACTTCCTTCTCTGGGCATCCCCAAGCCCTCCAGCCCTAGCCTGTGGCCATCTTCTGCCCAGCATCATGCTGGAGGACTTCCAAAGTCAAGAGAAGCATACCTTCTAGGACTTTCTAGTTCCTCTCAGGAAATTATGGAAAATAGCCATAGAGTTGTGCCGAAGGACCTAGAGATTTCTTAAAGGAACACATGAACCATATCCATGAAGAATCAAATCCACAAACGTGGAGGGCCAACTATATGGGCATTGTGGTTGCTTGTGTTCTGTTGCTGCTTTGTGTGGCCATTTTGCATGATCGTGTCGTTGTTGATGTTGATGATGATGATGGGACATGGGGACCCCTCAAAGAAGATATTACTACTGAGAGTGGCTGTGGGAGAAGATTGGCAGGAAATCAGAAGCAATTCCCAGGAAGGGACGCAGCCGTGAATGACGCATGGCCTTCTCTGGGTCTTCCTCTTGGGAGATCCCAAGAGGACGAGATTCAGTCCCAAAGCCTCAGCTTTCCCCATCAAGAATGGGCATGGCCCAGAGAGCTGTATGTAGTTCTAAAACATCGGGTCGTGGGTGAGATCTCTCCAGCAGGAAATCCTAAGTCCACCACTAAGGATTTCTTACCTTGGAGTCATGATAGTTACATTGCTTTCAGACTTGTATTGTTAGGGACCCTAAATTGGGTCTTCTTAGGTCCACATCACGGGAACACATAAGGAAGGAGACAGTCCCAATAAAAGATCAAAAAACAAGGTTTATTTTAGTTTCTTCATGAAGAAGACGGACAGCCTGGCAGCATACGCAGATGCTACCCTTCAAGTGACTGCTGCGTCCCTCCTCTTTTTCTGCTTTTATACTCAAGTAATAGGTCATGGAAAGTACTCTCTTTCCAGCCCCTCTCCCTTGACCGTTTGATGGAAAGTACCTTCTTGTACCTGCAGACTCTGCGCTTAATCACAACCTTTGAATTTAACCACAACACAACTTCCAACCTCTACATGTTACATCTTGTTTCTTAAAAACATTTTCTTCCGTGTTGCTCCTTTTCTACAGAGAAAGGGTATGTTTCTCTTTTTCTGTTAATTTCATTCAAAGCCCCTTGCTTAGCATTTGCAAATTTCACCCAAAGACCCTTTCAGTATCCTGCAGTGTAGACCCAGTCTTTCTGGAATGGGAATGAAAGAGCATAATTACACACTTTGCTGAATGTGAACTTGGAAATGCTTCATAAACCATATAAGTGGGCAAATATGGGACTGTGACACAGCTGGCTGGGAGTCAGCTGCATTAAGATCACTACTGACCAAAAGGTCATGAGTTTGAAGCCAACTAGGGTCAGAGTAAGCTCCTGATCAATTTGTGTAGCTTGCTGTCGACCTTTGCAGCCCGAAAGACAGTTGCATCTGTCAAGTAGGAAATTTAGGTACTGCTTATGCAGGGAGGCTAATTTACGACGCCATAAAAATTTCCTGGCAAGACTGGGATATGCCATAATGGGCATCCTGAGCATAGAATGGCCCACCCTCGGTTCCTTGGGATTGCGGGAAAGACAAGCGCATGCAGGAAGGTTTTTCCGAAGGAGAGAGATGTCTTCCGGCTGTGGGCAGAAGACATCTTTGGGTACAGAAAACGACAGTTGCGCTTGGCAAAGGAAAGAAGGCTCCGCTTCCTTTTGGTCTGCGTGCGCGCGCTGTCACTTCTGACACGCTTCCTGACGTGATCAGAGATTCCTTTTGAGCGCGAGAGTTCTCCGGCAGCACTCCGCCAGGTTTTGTATTTCCCATTGTCACCGCGAGTGAAGGATGCACATATTCTTCTGAGCATATGTGACTGATCACATACATTTTTAAAAACGCGGCTCTCTTATTAAGACATATGCGGGCGCGTACTTCGGCAAATGCGGATGGCTGTTGGCGAAAAGCCACGCACTAATACGTTGAATTGACGCTAACTGGAGTTGACATCTGCTAGGACATGAACAGAGGAAGGAGGGGATGAAAGAAAGGTTCTCACTTGTCAGGAGGATGAGGAATGTTCCTTGCTCTTACACATGGCTGACATCCCGGCTGTCGGCTGGAATCAGGTTCCATTTTGTGCCGGGAAACCGTTTAACACTCGGTTTGAGTTTTAGGCCTTGGAAGCAGGAGGTTCTGTGAGGGACACCATCAGAATGGATCTCAAAACGAGATAGTCCTCCCTCTCAGGGATGCGGTCGATTTGTCAAGCAGCCTGGACGTTTTGATCTGCGGAGATGATGAGCTTCTCCATTTGCCACCATGGCTAGGAATCAACCCAGTGAGACTAAAAGACGGGGCCTTTTTGGATATGGCACCCGGCTGGTTTCAATGCATTACTGCCAACCTTTCCTTTGTGTGTTTTAACTATAAGGCCAACTATATATATCCTTAGATGTCCTTCTTTCTTTTTTCTCTGTTGTTGTGCTGTTGTAATTTTAGAGTTTTTTAAAATACTGGTAGCCAGATTACAACAGCACAACTGACCACCTTAATTAGCATTTGATGGCTTGGCAGTGACTGGGGGAATCTTGTGTTGAAAGGTGATTAGATGTCCCTGATTGGGTTGTTGTAGGTTTTTTGGGGCTATATGGCCATGTTCTTGAGGCATTCTCTCCTGACGTTTGGAGCGTGGTGTGAACGTTTCAACTGACCACCTTGATTAGCATTTGATGGCCTGGCAGTGCCTGGAGCAATCTTTTGTTGAGAGGTGATTAGATGTCCCTGATTGTTTCCTCTCTGTTGTTTTGCTGTTGTAATTTTAGAGTTCTTTTAAATACCGGTAGCCAGATTACAACAGCACAAGAGAGAAGAAACAAACAAGGACATCTAATCACCTCTCAACAAAAGATTCCCCCAGGCACTGCCAAGCAATCAAATGCTAATCAAGGTGGTCAGTTGAAACATCCACACCTAGCTCCAACAGACAAGAGTCTTTTGTCCCACCCTGGTCATTCCACAGATATATAAACCCAACTTTCCTAGTTCCGACAGACCTCGCTACCTCTGAGGATGCTTGCCATAGATGCAGGCGAAACGTCAGGAGAGAATGCCTCTAGAACATGGCCATATAGGCCAAAAAAACCTACAACAACCCAGTGATTCCAGCCATGAAAGCCTTTGACAAATAAATAAATGCTCAGAGGCAGAGTTTATCCCAATTTTCTTAGTTCCAACAGACCTCACTACCTCTGAGGATGCTTGCCATAGATGCAGGCGAAACGTCAGGAGAGAATGCCTCTAGACCAGTGGTTCTCAACCTTCCTAATGCCGCGACCCCTTAATACAGTTCCTCATGTTGTGGTGACCCCCAACCATAACATTATTTTTGTTGCTACTTCACAACTACAATTTTGCTACTGTTATGAATCATAATATAAATATCTGATATGCAGGATGTGTTTTCATTCACTGGACCAAATTTGGCACAAATACGTGATATGCCCCAATTTGAATACTGGTGGGGTTGGCAGGGGATTGATGTTGTCATTTGGGAGTTGCAGTTGCTGGGATTGATAGTTTACCCACAATCAAAGAGCATTATGAACTCCAATAGAATTGAACTAATTTTGCCACACAGAACTCCCTTGACCAACAGAAAATACCAGAAGGGTTTGGTGGTCATTGACCTTGAGTTTGGGAGTTGTAGTTCACCTACATCCAGAGAGCACCGTGGACTCTCACAATGATGGATCTGGACCAAACTTGCCATGAATACTCAACGTGCCCAATGTGAATGAACACTGGTGGACTTTGGGGGAAATAGACCTTGGCATTTGAGAGTTTTAGTTGTTGGGATTTATAGTTCACCTACAATCTGATCCCCACCAATGATAGAATTGGGCCAAACTTCCCACATGAAACCACTATGACCAACAGAAAATACTATGTTTTTGGATGGTCTTTGGCGACCCCTCTGAAACCCCCTCGTGAGCAGGGGCGGCTTGTCTTTTACGCGAAGTAAGCGGTCGCAGAACACTTTTTTTTGCCAGGGGTGCAAAGGCACCTCTGTAATTGCCCCTTGACTACCACTTGAGGAGGAGCGCCCCCTCCGCTCACCACAGCCCTCGCAGTCCGGGGGGAGCCTCGGCTTTCTTGCCTCGCTGCCGGGCGATCCTCTTCCCAAAGGGGCCGGGCCCTTGAGCCTCGCCTAGCCCCTCTCCTTCCTGCTCCACCCGGCCACCGGCCGCCGGCGCTCAATCGTTCTCCGCGTTCGATCCCTTTGCCATGACCGGCTCCCTTTCCCAATTCCCCGGCGCTCCACCTGCCTCCTCTCCTCTCCCCAATCCGCGGGTGGGCCAAGGGGCGGAGCTGCCACGCCTGGTCCGCTTTGGGTCTGGAGATGTGTCTGAAGACCCCAGCGTGTGCACCAAAAGTCACCTCTTCTCCTGACTTTCTCTTCAGCCATTGGGACCAAGAGAGAGAGAGAGAGAGAGAGAGAGAGAGAGAGAGAGCACCTCTTTGATTCGCCTCTTTGATTGTAGGTGAACTATACATCCCAGTAACTACACTTGCCGCATTGCTCCCTTGCCTGGCCCGCTTTGGGTCTGAAGGTGTGCCTGAAGACCCCGGCGTGTGCCCCAAAAGTCACCTCTTCTCCTGACTTTCTCTTCAGCCATTGGGACCAAGAGAGAGAGAGAGAGAGAGAGAGAGCACCTCTGGCTGGAGGTATCTCCCACCTCCCCTCCCTCCTTTGTTTTTGCGCCTTCCTTCAGGAAAGGTGGGCATCTCCATATCTCTCTCTCTCTCTCTCTCTCTCTCTGATCCTGAAGACCCCGGCGTGTGCCCCAAAAGTCACCTCTTCTCCTGACTTTCTCCTCAACCATTGGGACCAAGAGAGAGAGAGAGAGAGAGAGAGAGAGAGCCCCTCCGGCTGGAGGTATCTCCCACCTCCGCTCCCTCCTTTGTTTTTGCACCTACCTTCAGGAAAGGTGGGCATCTCCACCTCTCTCTCTCTCTTTCTCTCTCTCTCTCTCGGTCCCAATGGCTGAGGAGAAAGTCAGGAGAAGAGGTGACTTTTGGTGCACACGCCGGGGTCTTCAGGCACGCCTCCGGATCCAAAGCGGGCCAGGCAAGGGAGCAAGTGCAGCAAGTGTAGTTACTGGGATGTATAGTTCACCTACAATCAAAGAGCATTCTGAACTCCACCAATGATGGAATTGAACCAAATATGGCACACACAACTCCCATAACAAACAGAAAATATATAACAATGATTGGTTGGGGGGGGGGGCGCCAAAATACTGTTTGCTTACCGTTGAAAATTAGCTAGGGCTGCCTCTGCTCGTGACCCCCCCCCCCCCAAGTTGAGAACCACTGCTCTAGACCATGGCCATATCACCCGAAAAAACCTACAACAACCCACCGATTTTCATACTGTCTGCCAAGGAACATATTCAATTCCTTTTGATGATATCACACAAATCCCTTTGTAGCGTTTCCTTTTAGATTCCCCCCCCCCCCCCCCGAATGTAAATCCTGGCTTTTGCAAAGCTCCTGCCACTCCGCGATCCCCGCGTGGCTTTCTTGGAGCTTGATGGTCTCTTCAGATCTTTCCCTTCTCTCTGATTTCGTCCAGAATTGTCGCAGCTGCCCGAAGATGTTCAGCTCTAGGCATCAAATAATCAGAACTCCGAGGCTTTCTTTGCCGCCTTTCTTCTTTCCGCCTTCTTTGGGGGGATTTGTGCTCGGAGAGTGTTTTGCAAGGGACGCTTCTTATCAGAGCTCTTTGGAAGGTGGGCATTGATGCCAGGCCCCAAGCTGGCAAATCGGCTCTGCAGGCACCCCAGTTGATATTAAAAGCATAGGTAGACTCCAGAGGAAAGATCTATTTCAAACCGGAAGCAGAGATATGTGCTTGGATATGGAGCCTCGGTGAAGCACTGAAGCATGGCTGGGCTGGCATTGTTTCCAGCATCGTTCTCAACAGGTTGCAGAGAGGAGTTCGGAAAGAATGGATTCTTTCTACAATTAGAATCCTAGAATCAAAGAGTTGGAAGAGACCTCCTGGGCCATCCAGTCCAACCCCAATCTTCCAAGAAGCAGGAATATTGCATTCAAAGCACCCCTGACAGATGGCCATCCAGCCTCTGTTTACAAGCTTCCAAAGAAGGAGCCTCCACCACACTCCGGGGCAGAGAGTTCCACTGCTGAACGGCTCTCACAGCCAGGAAGTTCTTCCTCATGTTCAGGTGGAATCTCCTCTCTTGTAGTTTGAAGCCATTGTTCCATTGCGTCCTAGTCTCCAGGGAAGCAGAAAGGAAGCTTGCTCCCTCCTCCTCCCTGTGGCTTCCTCTCACGTATCTATACATGGCCCTCATCATATCTCCTCTCAGCCTTCTCTTCTTCAGGCTAAACATGCCCAGCTCCTTAAGCTGCTCCTCATAGGGCTTGTTCTCCAGACCCGATCTGCTCCCTCCTCCCTGTGGCTTCCTCTCACATATTTATACATGGCTCTCATCATGTCTCCTCTCAGCCTTCTCTTCTTCAGGCTAAACATGCCCAGCTCCTTAAGCCACTCCTCATAGGGCTTGTTCTCCAGACCCTTGTTCATTGTAGTCACCCTCCTCTGGACACATTCCAGCTTAGAGTCAATCTGTCTCTTGAATTTTGGTGCCCAGAACTGGACACAATATTCTAGGTAAAGTGGTCTTACCAAAGTGGAATCGAGCATGGGGAGCAGGACTTCCCCGGATCTAGACACTAGGCTCCCCTTGATGCAGGCCAAAATCCCATTGGGGTTTTTTTTTTGCCACCACGTCACATTCCTGGCTCATGTTCTCCTTCCTCCCCACGAGGACTCCAAGATCTTTTCCACACGTCCTGCTCTCAAGCCAGGCCTCATCCTCCCTCACTCTGTCTCTTGGCATTGGGACCGCAATCTTCAAGAAGAGAAAAAAGGATGACCCAAACAATTGGTGCCAGGTTTTAAAAACGACCAGATTTTGGCAGCCTATCAACCCAAACACCAAAGAAGAAACAGCACTAGAACAAGAGTCAAACCTGTTGGTGTCACATACACGCATGCATTTGCTGACATGCATCATTGTCCTTTTTTCGGCCGGTTTGCAATGCTTAATTATTGTGTAACGGAAGTTCAGAAGAGAGACTAAAATAGAGAAGGGAGACTAAAATGATCAAAGGTCTGGAGAACAAGCCCTATGAGGAGTGGTATTGAAGGAATGAGCGGAAGGAAGTCATCTCGGAACCATTGGCAACCATCTTGGAGAGTTCTTGGAGAACGGAAGAAGTCCCAGCAGACTGGAGGAGGGCCAATGTGGTCCCAATCTTCAAGAAGGGAAACAAGGATGACCCAAACAATGACCAATGTCCGGTCAGCCTCATGTCGATACCAGGCAAGATTCTGGAAAAGATGGTCAAGGAAGTAGTCTGCAAACACTTAGAAAGGAATGCGGTCATCGCTAATAGTCAACATGGATTTATCAAAAACAAGTCATGCCAGACTCATCTGATCTCTTTTTCCGATAGAGCTACAAGCTGGGTAGATGCGGGGAATGATGCCATGGATTTCAGGAAGGCCTTCTTGGACAAGATCCCCCATGACCTTCTGGCAAGGAAACTAGTCCCATGTGGGCTAGGCAAAACCACGGTGAGGTGGATCTGTAATTGGTTAAATGGACAAACCCAGGGGATGATTCTCCCCAAGGCTTCCTCCTCTTCATCCTGGAAAGAAGTGACAAGTGGAGTGCTGCAGGGTTCCCCCCTGGGCCCGGTCCTGCTCAGGATCTCCATTCATGACTTAAACGAATGGCTAAAAGGCAGGATCATCAAGTTTGCAGACGGGACCAAATGGGGAGGGAGAGCCAAAACTCCAGAGGACAGGAGCAGGATTCAAAGGGATCTTGACAGATTAGAGAGATGATTGGCCAAAACCAACACAATGAAGTACAACAGGGACAAATGCAAGAGACTCCACTTTGGCAGAAAAAACGAAATGCAAAGAGACAGAATGGGGGACGATGAGGCCTGGCTCAAGAGCAGGACGTGTGGAAAAGACCTTGGAGTCCTCGTGGGGAGGAAGGGGAACATGATCCAGGAATGTGATATGGCAGCAAAAAAAGCCAATGGGATTTGGGCCTGCATCAATAGGAGCCTAGTGTCTAGATCCAGGGAAGTAAGCTACCCCTATTCCGCTTTGGTTAGACCACACCTGGAACATTGTGAACTACAACTACAACTCCCAAACTCAAGGTCAATGCCCACCAAATCCTTCCAGTATGTTCTGTTGGTCATGGGAGTTCTGTGTGCCAAGTTTGGTTCAATTCCATCGTTGGTGGGGTTCAGAATGCTCTTTGATTGTAGGTGAACTATAAATCCCAGCAACTACAACTCCCAAATGACAAAATCATAATTTTTGAGTGTTAGTCACTCCTTGTGTAGTGAGACATTTTGTTGCCAAATTTAGTGTAATTTTGTTCATTGGTTCTTTTGTTTTTAAGGCACTCACGACGCCCAGAGCATTTTTATATATATAGATATAACAACATGCTTTGATGTGCCTTAAAAGGCTAGCAATTTCACTTCATCAGCCTCTCTCTTTGTGCCAATGTTAAACAACTTTTTGATTTACTAGTGTTTTTTGAATACATGACATTAGGACTGTATGTAGATTTCCCTCTCTGCCCCCCTCCCCCCCTTCTATGTAGGGTCAATTAATATGAAAGGAAGAGGAGAAAACGAGCTCAATGTTTCAGAGGATAATAGCGCCGCAAGGTTAATTTTGCAGCGAGCAGCATTTTCCGAGGCTGGAATGGCCTCTTCCCCTTCCCAGCGGGGCGGCTCCTGAGCTCACCATAATTGCGGCAGATTTTATTGGGAAACCACTTCTGGATGTGAATCCTATTCTGAGGAAGCGTGCATAGGTCCAAATGGGCTTTTCGGTGCCAGAGCCACGTTGGGCTGGCCAGCACCACTCCGGTTCCCAATCTGCCTGTGCGCTCATGCAACACATCCATTAGCATCCCTTCTGCTGCGAGGGAAGGAGCATCGCTTTCGGAGGAACACTTTTGGAGACATTTCCGTGGCCCAAAATGATGGCCACTTCCCAACTTGCCTGACGAAAAGCTTAGCGCTCAAGCCCAGCTTCTCGACAAAAGCACCTGTGTATTTAAATCATATTTAATACTGGCAAAAATGGCCAGTATTAAAACAATGCCAAGGACCAGATCTCTGTTTTCCATACAGCAGAACCTGACTCCCTGCACAAAATCTAAGGCTCCAAAAGTGACCGTACCTCACGAAGGTGGATCTGGCCGGGGTGGTCCATGCCTTGGTCACTTCTAGATTGGACTACTGTAATGCGCTCTATGTGGGGCTGCCCTTGAAAACGGCTCGGAAATTCCAACTGGTCCAATGGGCAGCAGCCAGGATGTTAACCGGGGCTTCTTACAGAGAGAGGTCAACCCTCCTGTTCAAGGAGCTCCACTGGCTGCCGTTTATCTACCAAGCCCAATTTAAGGTGCAGGTGCTTACCTACAAAGCCCTGAACGGTTTGGGACCACCCTACCTGCGTGACCACATCTCCGTCTACGAACCCACGCATTCACTTCGTTCATCTGGAGAGGCCCTGCTCGTGATCCCGCCTGCGTCGCAAACGCACTTGGTGGGAACTCGAGACAGGGCCTTTTCTGTGGTGGCCCCCCGACTCTGGAATGCCCTCCCCAAAGATCTTAGACAGACTACATTGGCAGTCTTCAGAAAGAACTTGAAGACCTGACTGTTCCGATGTGCCTTCCCAGATTAGGAATCTCCAATACCAAGTCCCAGAAGCACTTTAGTAGAACTAAGATTGCTGCACACCGCACACTTCACTTACCTTATAATCCTGCATACCTCCTGCCACATCAGCACTTTTAATCTTGTACCCATTACTCTGGCCCGGCCCAGTTTTATTGTGTCTTAGTGGATTGTTCATTGCTTGTTGTTTTAGATTGCTTTAATTGTTTTTAATTTGCTTTAGGTGTTGTATTGTTGTGTTGTGTCTTGAGGCTTCGGCCTATGTAAGCCGCATCAAGTCCTTCGGGAGATGCTAGCGGGGTACAAATAAAGTTTAATAATAATAATAATAATAATAATAATTTTATTTATTTATTTATCATGTCATCAGCAACCATACCATTGTGTTACAGTTCTAACAGAACAAAACAAATACACAGATTAAAAAGAAAAAGAAAAAAAACCCACAGATTTTGCAAACTTGGTATTTGGTTAAATGTCCTTTGACCAGTCTCTGTCCCCTTGGCGTGCCTCTGGTGTTGCCGCAAGAAGGTCCTCCCTTGTGCATCATGTGGAAGAAGGGCTCAGGTTGCATTGCAGCAGGTGGTCAGTGGTTTGCTCCTCTCCGCACTCGCATGTCGAAGATTCCACTTTGTGGCCCCATTTCTTGAGGTTGGCTCTGCATCTCGTGGTGCCCGAGCGCAGTCTGTTCAGCGCCTTCCAAGTCGCCCCGTCTTCTTCTATGTGCCCAGGGGGGAGTCTCTCATCTGGTATCACCCATGGATTGAGGTTCTGGGTTTGAGCCTGCCACTTTTGGACTCTCGCTTGCTGAGGTGTTCCAGCGAGTGTCTCTGTAGATCTTAGAAAACTATTTCTTGATTAAAGCGGTTGACGTGCTGGCTGATACCCAAACAGGGGATGAGCTGGAGATGCCTCTGCCTTGGTCCTTTCACTGTTGGCTGCTACTTCCCGGCGGATGTCAGGTGGTGCAATACCGGCTAAGCAGTGTCATTTCTCCAGTGGTGTAGGGCACAGGCACCCCGTGTTATGCAGCATGTCTCATTAAGAGCCACATCCACTGTTTTAGCGTGGTGAGATGTGTTCCACACTGGGCATGCGTACTCAGCAGCAGAGCAGTATAGCGCAAGAGCTATACTGTGTCTGGTTGTGATCCCCAGGTTGTGCCAGTCAGCTTTCGTATGATATTGTTTCTAGCGCCCACTTTTTGCTTGATGCTCAGGCAGTGCTTCCTGTAGGTCAGAGCATGGTCCAAAGTGACTCCCAGGTATTTGGGTGCACTGCAGTGCTCCAGTGGGATCCCTTCCCAGGTCATCCTCAGAGCTTGGGATAATAATAATAATAATAATAATAATAATAATAATAATAATAATATTACACGACCTCTCTCCTTCCCATGGAGCAGAGCATGGTGGGTGAACCAGACTCCTCAGGTCTGCCACACTTTGAGCATTATTAGACTGAGTCTTTTATAGGAATATTCTGCTGATGTCGTCCCAATGTTGTAAATGAATGATAGGCGTCTTCCATTCTGGCCCCATCTCAGTTTCCTGCCCAGATGTTGATCTTCTTGATTGGTGTTGATTTTATGTTATGTTAAGGAATGTTGCAAACATTTCTGTAATCACTGTCCCAACTCTTGTCAGAGCTTACTCTTCAGATCTCATTAACAGGTTTTAATCACAAAGCAAGCAGCAGGTAGTTAATCATTGCAGGCCTTAATATTATACTGGTGTTTCCAAAATTATTAGCTCCATTCATACATCCTTCCATTCTTCCATTCATTCCCACACATCATATTTGTTGAATCTGCACATTGAATTTTTTGTGACAGTTGCCTTCGGCAGAGGGCTTCCTGGCCTCCGTAGCGTATAAGGATGCCCTCTCGCATAGAATAGGCATTGGTTGGAACACAGTGGGTTTGAACCACATCTATTATCTTTGCTCATTGGGTGCTCTGCCAGAAATCCCCTCCTTTTCATGCCTAGGCTGACTAGGCTTGGGTAAGTTCGTTCATTAGTTTCTAAAATCGTAATTAATTTGGATTAAATTACCTTTTGATCCAATTTCGAGCCATGCAGGAATAGTGGGAGGAGCAATTCCGAACTGAAACAACTTCCCCATTAGGTTCTTGTGGGGTTTTTCGGGCTATAGAGCCATGTTCTAGAGGCATTTCTCCTGACGTTTCGCCTGCATCTATGGCAAGCATCCTCAGAGGTAGTGATTTTTTCCCGTGGGAGTTGTAGTTGCTGGGATTTACCTGCAATCAAAGAGCATTCTGAATTCCACTAATGATGGAATTGAATCAAACTTGGCACGCAGAACTCCCATGACCAACAGAAAATATTGGAAGGGTTTGGTGGGCATTGACTTTGAGTTTTCGAGTTGTAGTTCACCTACATCCAGAGAGCACTGTGGACTCAAACAATGATAGATCTGGAGCCTGGACGTCATGATGCTGTACCTTCACAGGGATAAAGAACCCAAATTGGTGAAAAGCCTGATATAGTTCTGGTTTTGGGAAGCTGATCTGAAAGGACTGCTTCTTTTGGATTACTGTAATGCCTTTGAAGAGTGTTTGTATTTAGGTGGTCCAAAGAGCTGTGGCCAGATTGTTAACTGGGGTTGGCTACAAGGATTCTAAATGAGAACACTGTTGGAGTTTGGGGGAAACAGACCTTGACATTTGGGAGTTGTAGTTGCTGGGATTTATAGTTCACCTATCATCAAAGAGCATTCTGAACCCTACCAATTATTGAATTGGGCCAGGCTTCCCACACAGAACTCCCATGACAAAGAGAAAATACTGTTTTCTGATGGTCTTTGGCGACCCCTCTGACACCCCCTCGCGACCCCTCCGGGGGTCCCGACCCCCAGGTTGAGAAACACGGCCACAAGGGAAGGAAGGGAAACCGCGAGATTTTAATGGTTCTGGAGGGAGGGAGGGGCACCTTCCATTAACGAAGCAAATGAAGCAATTCGTATTTCCTGGTATTTCCGACCTTTTTTTTCAAGAAAATTTCGGAAATAAATTCAAAATCAAATCGCCAGTGCCCCTACATCCGAAACCAGTTTTGAACCTTTTTTTTTTTTTTGATCACCCAAGCCTAAGGCTGTCTTCTAAGAAGGACCTAAAGACAAAGCTTAGGAAGCTTACTTTTTGGGACTGGAGCTCCTCAGGTCTTCCCCAGCTCGGCCAGGGAGTAGTGACCCTACACTTTGCCTAAGGAAAATGGAAACACACAACGGCTTTCTCTATCAGTGTTATCCAAAGGAAGCGTGATCCTGCCTCCGCAGTAAACATTGGAGGTGAATCTGATTTTCCTGCCAGCCGAGGATTCTTGACCACGCAACAGACACCATCCCTTATATGAGGAAGCAGGCTCAAAGCCTTTCCTTGAAAGAGAATGGCAATGGCAATACTTTAAATACTTTGACAAACAGATTATGAGCTCTTCCCAACCATCAACTGCCTGCAATCCTGCAATTATCCCAACTGGGAGGAGAACGGTGTCCTTATTGTATAGGGGAGCGTTCAAAGCGGGTTCCTCACCAAGCCGTGTCCCGGGCTGGCCACCCGTCCTCCGCTTTCATGTCTCCGCACTTGGCTACAATTTTGTGAGCGTTTTTGGCTCTTCTCGTTGCAAGTGAGGCCTCTCAATTACGCCGCTGTCATAAGTTTTGCCAACACGGAGTACAGATCGATTTGTGTTCATTAGAGCACAAAATTAAAATTTCATTGCCGCAACTATAAACGTGTTGGCTCAGAGAAGGCAAAACACTCTCTGGTATGAGTAAAATCTTGGATTAAGCGTCATTGGCAAGGATCCGCTTTGTTTTCTGGGCAGCGTCTTTGCTTTTTAAAAACCGGGAAATATATTTGGGCAATTTTCTAATAACACACACACACACACACACGCACACACACATTCTTCCCAGGCAGATTTTTTTTCCCTCCCACATTCAAAATGTACCACTGATATTGTTGTCAAAGGCTTTCATGGACAGAATCACTGGGTTGCTGTGAGTTTTCTGGGCTGCCTGGCCATGTTGCAGAAGCATTCTCTCCTGATGTTTTCACCACATCTATGGCATAAGGTGCCATAATGAATAAGGTGCCATTGAAACTTGAAAAGTGATGTTGAACTACTGTGTTTAGTCTCATGGGAACTTAAAGGTGTCGGGTAAATTTAGTCACATACATTTCAGATTCAAACTTCTTATCATGCCTACGAATGGAATTAACTGGAAATGGAAGTGTGCTCAGTCCAGTGTTCCCACTCTGACTTGCATTCTTGAGTGTCCACCGAAGTTTATCCATGGAGCCTGATTTCTGTCAGTGTATTGGCGCAGTTTTCAAGTGTTTCCAACAGACGTATTAGTTCACTCATAATTACCAATTAAGAGCCATTTTCAGTTATTTTAAGACTTAAAACTTTGTAGCTAAAATCGAAAATTTTATTTAATTAAATCTATCTATATATATATAAATGTTGTCGTCATCGTGAGTGGCTTAAAAACAAAAAAAAATACAGGACCAAATATCACCAAATTTGGCCTCGAAATCCCTCATACCCCAAGGTATGACCATAAAAATTAAGAGAAACCACCAAAACAAACGAACAAATTCTAAAAAAAGGAGAGGACAACATGGGGGGTGCACGCACGCAGGAGAGCTCCTCCATTGTCTCTCTCTCTCTCACCTCGTTGCTTAAATTGCATTGACCGACTGTAGAGGAGAGTCTACTGAACAAACCAGTACCTGCCACATACCAGTACTTCCATCTGTTGAGGAGTCACGAAGGTGGAGGCATTACTTTTGTGGTGACACCTTCTGCAGTCAAGAATTCAATGACTGCACGTTGCTTAAGTCGAATTGACCGACTGTAGAGGAGAGTCTACTGAACAAGACAGTACCTGCCACATACCAGTACTGCCATCTGTTGAGAAGTTATGAAGGTGGAGGCATTACTTTTGGGGTGACACCTTCAATTCAATGACTGCACGTTGCTTAAGTCGCATTGACCGACTGTAGAGGAGAGTTTACTGAACAAGCCAGTACCTGCCACATACTAGTACTGCCATCTGTTGAGGAGTTACGACGGTGGAGGCCTTACTTTTGGGGTGACACCTTCTGCTGTCAAGAATTCAATGCCTGCACGTTGTTTAAGTCGCATTAACCGACTGTAGAGGAGTCTACGGAACAAGACAGTACCTGCCACATACCAGTACTGCCATCTGTTGAGAAGTTATGAAGGTGGAGGCATTACTTTTGGGGTGACACCTTCAATTCAATGACTGCATGTTGGTTAAGTCGCATTGACCGACTGTAGAGGAGAGGCTACTGAACAAGCCAGTACCTGCCACATACCAGTACTTCCATCTGTTCAGGAGTTACGAAGGTGGAGGCATTACATTTGGGGTGACACCTTCAATTCAATGACTGTGCGTTGCTTAAGTCGAATTGACCGACTGTAGGGGAGAGTCTACTGAACAAGACAGTACCTGCCGCATACCAGTACTTCCATCGGTTGAGGAGTCACAAAGGTGGAGGCATTACTTTTGGGGTGACACCTTCTGCTGTCAAGAATTCAATGACTGCACATTGCTTAAGTCGCATTGACCGACTGTAGGGGAGAGTCTACTGAACAAGACAGTACCTGCCACATACCAGTACTTCCATCTGTTGAGGAGTCACGAAGGTGGAGGCATTACTTTTGTGGTGACACCTTCTGCAGTCAAGAATTCAATGACTGCACGTTGCTTAAGTCGAATTGACCGACTGTAGAGGAGAGTCTACTGAACAAGACAGTACCTGCCACATACCAGTACTGCCATCTGTTGAGAAGTTATGAAGGTGGAGGCATTACTTTTGGGGTGACACCTTCAATTCAATGACTGCACGTTGCTTAAGTCGCATTGACCGACTGTAGAGGAGAGTTTACTGAACAAGCCAGTACCTGCCACATACTAGTACTGCCATCTGTTGAGGAGTTACGACGGTGGAGGCCTTACTTTTGGGGTGACACCTTCTGCTGTCAAGAATTCAATGCCTGCACGTTGTTTAAGTCGCATTAACCGACTGTAGAGGAGTCTACGGAACAAGACAGTACCTGCCACATACCAGTACTGCCATCTGTTGAGAAGTTATGAAGGTGGAGGCATTACTTTTGGGGTGACACCTTCAATTCAATGACTGCATGTTGGTTAAGTCACATTGACCGACTGTAGAGGAGAGGCTACTGAACAAGCCAGTACCTGCCACATACCAGTACTTCCATCTGTTCAGGAGTTACGAAGGTGGAGGCATTACATTTGGGGTGACACCTTCAATTCAATGACTGTGCGTTGCTTAAGTCGAATTGACCGACTGTAGGGGAGAGTCTACTGAACAAGACAGTACCTGCCGCATACCAGTACTTCCATCTGTTGAGGAGTCACGAAGGTGGAGACATTACTTTTGGGGTGACACCTTCTGCTGTCAAGAATTCAATGACTGCACATTGCTTAAGTCGCATTGACTGACTGTAGGGGAGAGTCTACTGAACAAGACAGTACCTGCCACATACCAGTACTTCCATCTGTTGAGGAGTCACGAAGGTGGAGGCATTACTTTTGGGGTGACACCTTCTGCTGTCAAGAATTCAATGACTGCACATTGCTTAAGTCGCATTGACCGACTGTAGGGGAGAGTCTACTGAACAAGACAGTACCTGCCGCATACCAGTACTGCCATCTGTTCAGGAGTTACGAAGGTGGAGGCATTACTTTTGGGGTGACACCTTCTGCTGTCAAGAATTCAATGACTGCACGTTGCTTAAATCGCATTGACTGACTGTAGGGGAGAGTCTACTGAACAAGCCAGTACCTGCCACATACCAGTACTGCCATCTGTTCAGGAGTTACGAAGGTGGAGGCATTACTTTTGGGGTGACACCTTCTGCTGTCAAGAATTCAATGACTGCACGTTGCTTAAGTCAAATTGACCAACTGTAGAGGAGAGTCTACTGAACAAGCCAGTACCTGCCACATACCAGTACTGCCATCAGTTGAGGAGTTTGAAGGCGGAGGCATTACTTTTGGGGTGACACCTTCTGCTGTCAAGAATTCAATGACTGCACATTGCTTAAGTCGCATTGACCGACTGTAGGGGAGAGTCTACTGAACAAGACAGTACCTGCCGCATACCAGTACTGCCATCTGTTGAGGAGTTACGAAGGTGGAGGCATTACTTTTGGGGTGACACCTTCTGCTGTCAAGAATTCAATGACTGCACGTTGCTTAAATCGCATTGACTGACTGTAGGGGAGAGTCTACTGAACAAGCCAGTACCTGCCACATACCAGTACTTCCATCTGTTGAGGAGTTACGAAGGTGGAGACATTACTTTTGTGGTGACACCTTCTGCAGTCAAGAATTCAATGACTGCACGTTGCTTAAGTCGAATTGACCAACTGTAGAGGAGAGTCTATTGAACAAGACAGTACCTGCCGCATACCAGTACTGCCATGTGTTCAGGAGTTACGAAGGTGGAGGCATTACTTTTGGGGTGACACCTTCTGCTGTCAAGAATTCAATGACTGCATGTTGCTTAAGTTGAATTGACCGACTGTAGAGGAGAGTCTACTGAACAAGCCAGTAACTGCCACATACCAGTACTGCCATGTGTTCAGGAGTTACGAAGGTGGAGGCATTACTTTTGGGGTGACACCTTCTGCTGTCTAGAATTCAATGACTGCACGTTGCTTAAGTCGCATTGACCAACTGTAGAGGAGAGTCTACTGAACAAGCCAGTACCTGCCACATACCAGTACTGCCATCTGTTCAGGAGTTACGAAGGTGGAGGCATTACTTTTGTGGTGACACCTTCTGCAGTCAAGAATTCAATGACTGCACGTTGCTTAAGTCGCATTGACCAACTGTAGAGGAGAGTCTACTGAACAAGCCAGTACCTGCCACATACCAGTACTGCCATCTGTTCAGGAGTTACGAAGGTGGAGGCATTACTTTTGTGGTGACACCTTCTGCAGTCAAGAATTCAATGACTGCACATTGCTTAAGTCGCATTGACCGACTGTAGGGGAGAGTCTACTGAACAAGACAGTACCTGCCGCATACCAGTACTGCCATCTGTTGAGGAGTTACGAAGGTGGAGGCATTACTTTTGGGGTGACACCTTCTGCTGTCAAGAATTCAATGACTGCACGTTGCTTAAATCGCATTGACTGACTGTAGGGGAGAGTCTACTGAACAAGCCAGTACCTGCCACATACCAGTACTTCCATCTGTTGAGGAGTTACGAAGGTGGAGACATTACTTTTGTGGTGACACCTTCTGCAGTCAAGAATTCAATGACTGCACGTTGCTTAAGTCGAATTGACCAACTGTAGAGGAGAGTCTATTGAACAAGACAGTACCTGCCGCATACCAGTACTGCCATGTGTTCAGGAGTTACGAAGGTGGAGGCATTACTTTTGGGGTGACACCTTCTGCTGTCAAGAATTCAATGACTGCATGTTGCTTAAGTTGAATTGACCGACTGTAGAGGAGAGTCTACTGAACAAGCCAGTAACTGCCACATACCAGTACTGCCATGTGTTCAGGAGTTACGAAGGTGGAGGCATTACTTTTGGGGTGACACCTTCTGCTGTCAAGAATTCAATGACTGCACATTGCTTAAGTCGCATTGACCAACTGTAGAGGAGAGTCTACTGAACAAGCCAGTACCTGCCACATACCAGTACTGCCATCTGTTCAGGAGTTACGAAGGTGGAGGCATTACTTTTGGGGTGACACCTTCTGCTGTCAAGAATTCAATGACTGCACGTTGCTTAAGTTGCATTGACCGACTGTAGAGGAGAGTTTACTAAACAAGCCAGTACCTGCCACATACCAGTACTGCCATCTGTTCAGGAGTCACGAAGGTGGAGACATTACTGTTTATTCAACCCTCGTACCTTGTATCTGTAATTCTGAAGTGCGCAGGTTAGGAAGAAGTGGCGGAACCCGACTCTCTGCCATCGACAACGTTTGTTCCTCCAACGCTGTGTAAACTTGGCCTTCTTCAGCCTCTCTCCCAAAGCCTGCAATTTAAACGTCAGCTGGCATAAATTAGTAAGGTGAGAAATCTCCATATGCACCTAAAGCAACTCTCAAAGGGAATACGGAGGTGAATTCATGCGGTGACAAATGACTGGGATGGATAGAATATCAACACGCTTTCCCCCCGTGCGCAGGTTGCGCGTAAATCAAGGGAGGAGGCACAGAGAAGCCCTTTAAGCTTTTAAGATTGATATGGGCTGTTTGCACTTTAGAATTCCCTCTCTTAAGGGGAAAAAACAATTTCAAGGGCTTTTAGTATGGAGACGAAAATTGGCCGATCCAGGCGCGGCTCTTCCATCAAATGGCATCACCGTTCCGGAATTAATGCGCTCGTCCGCAAGGTGGAAACCTGAGAAATGGACACCGAGGGGAGCCAGAACTGGCTCTGGACAGTTATTTATTTTGGAGGAAGGGTGGCCATTAAATGGTTGCAAACGTGTGGAATTAGAAAGGAAAGGACCACAGTTTGGAATTTGGCAGAGCCTTCGCAACACAGATGGCCCAACCAGCTTTTTAAGACTTTCCAGGCTTTTGATATCGATACGAGGATTAAAATGCGGCTGGATTGAGGTCTCAACTGTATCCAGAATAGTCACAGGAAAACAAAGCCTTGTATCCTTTGGATCACAGAGTTTCCCACTCACGCTTTTGCCTCAACTGGGAGGGAAGAACGTGTCTTGCTCCATTTTTTCAGCTGCAAAGTCGGCCGTGTTACATCTTTCCATTTCCCACACCCTTTAAAGGCAATAGGTCAGAGACCCTGTGGCAACTTGGGATTTTCCCCCAAAACCTTTCCATGAGTATTTATCTCTCTCTAGGGATCAAGAGGGGCCTCCAAACCACTTGGGATCTCGGAAGGAGCTCGGAGAGATGGTTTATTATTTATTTTGTGTCAAAAGCAATGCATAAGTCAACATTGATACTGAAATTCAACATCGCCTGAGCTCTGCAAGTGCAGCTTTTTTCCGAATGAAGCAGAGAGTGTTTGAGGGCCAGGACATCCGTAGGGATACCACAGTGCTTGTCTATAAAGCTATTGTCTTTCAAACCCTGCTATACGCTTGCGAAACGTGGACTGTCTACAGACATTAACAGTAAGACTGAAATACAACACCGCCTGAGTTCTGCAAGTGCAGCTTTTATCCGAATGAAGCACAGAGTGTTTGAGGACTGGGACATCCGTAGGGAGACCAAGGGGCTTGTTGATGAAGCTATTGTCCTCCCAACCCAGCTATATACTTGCGAGACTTGGACTGTCTACAGACATCAACAGTAAGACTAAAATACAACACCGCCTGAGCTCTGCAAGTGCAGCTTTTTTCTGAATGAACATTTTTTCTGAATGTTATTCTTCAACCAGACATGGTAGAAACATTTGAGGAGCAGGACATCCGTAGGGAGACCAAGGTGCTTGTTTATAAAACTATTGTCCTCCCAACCCCACTATATGCCTGTGAGACATGGACTGTCTACAGACATTAACAGTAAGACTGAAATACAACACCGCCTGAGCTCTGCGTGTGCAGCTTTTTTCTGAATGAAGCAGAGAGTGTTTGAGGACCGGGACATCCATAGGGAGACCAAGGTACTTGTTGATAAAGCTATTGTACTCCCAACCCTGCTATATGCCTGCGAGACGTGGACTGTCTACAGACATCAACAGTAAGACTGAAATACAACAACGCCTGAGCTCTGCAAGTACAGCTTTTTTTCCAAATGAAGCAGAGAGTGTTTGAGGACTGGGACATCCGTAGGGAGACCAAGGTGCTTGTTTATCAAGGTGCATGCTATATGCTTGCGAGATGTGGACTGTCTACAGACATCAACAGTAAGACTGAAATACAACACCGCCTGAGCTCTGAAAGTGCAGCAATTTTCCGAATGAGGCAGAGAGTGTTTGAGGACTGAGACATCCGTAGGGATACCACAGTGCTTGTCTATAAAGCTATTGTCTTCCAAACCCTGCTATATGCTTGCGGGATGTGGACTGTCTACAGACATTAACAGTAAGACTGAAATACAACACCGCCTGAGCTCTGCGAGTACAGCTTTTTTTCTGAATGAAGCAGAGTGTTTGAGGACCGGGACATCCGTAGGGGTACCAAGGGGCTTGTTGATAAAGCTATTGTACTCCCAACCCTGCTATACGTCTGCGAGACATGGACTGTCTACAGACATCAATAGTAAGGCTGAAATACAACACCACCTGAGCTCTGCAAGTGCAGCTTTTTTCTGAATGAACATTTTTTCCTGAATGTTATTCTTCAACCGGACATGGTAGAAACATTTGAGGACCACAACATCCATAGGGAGACCAAGGTGCTTGTTTATAAAGCTATTGTCCTCCCAACCTTGCTATATGTTTGCAAGACGTGGACTGTCTACAGACATCAACAGTAAGACTGAAATACAACACTGCCTGAGCTCTACAAGTGCAGCTTTTTTCTGAATGAAGCAGAGAGTGTTTGAGGAGCAGGACATCCGTAGAGGGACTAAGATGCTTGTTTATAAAGCTATTGTCCTCCCAACCCTGCTCTATGCCTGCGAAAGATGGACTGTCTACAGACGTCACATGCAACTCCTGGAATGATTCCATCAGTGCTGCCTCCAGAAAATCCTGCAAATCTCTTGGGAAGACAAGCAGACAAGCGTCAGCGTGCTGGAAGAAGCAAAGACCACCAGCATTGAAGCGATGGTCCTCCACCACCAACTCCGCTGCACTGGCTATGTTGTCCAGTTGCCTGACCACCGTCTCCCAAAGCAGTTGCTCTACTCCAGCGTTTCTCAACCTGGGGGTCGGGACCCCTGAGTGGGTCGTGAGGGGATGTTAGAGGGGTTGCCAAAGACCACGAGAAAACACAGTATTTTCTGTTTGTCATGGGGGTTCTGTGTGGGAAGTTTGGCCCAATTCTATCATTGATGGGGTTCAGAATGCTCTTTGATTGTAGATGAACTATAAATCCCAGTAACTACAACTCCCAAATGTCAAGGTCGATTTTCCCCCAACTCCACCAGTGTTCACCTTTGGGAACTTCCTGACTGTGAGAGCCGTTCAGCAGTGGAACTCTCTGCCCCGGAGGGAGTGTGGAGGAGGCTCCTTCTTTGGAAGCTTTGAAACAGAGGCTGGATGGCCATCTGTCAGGGGTGATTTGAATGCAATATTCCTGCTTCTTGGCAGAATGGGGTTGGGCTGGATGGCCCATGAGGTCTCCTCCAACTTTTTGATTCTATGATTCTATGAATATGGAGTATTTGTGCCAAGTTTGGCCCAGATCCATCATTGTCTGAGTCCACAGTGCTCTCTGGATGTAGGTGAACTACAACTCCCAAACTCAAGGGCAAAACTCATCTATTTTTTCCAGTATTTTTCATTGGTCATGGGAGTTCTGTGTGCCAAGTTTGGAGTTATAGGTGAACTATAAATCCCAGCAACTACAACTCTAAAATGACAATATCAACCCCCCCCCCCCAAAAAAAACCCCACCAGTATTCAAATTTAGGCGTATTGGGTATTTGTGGCAAACTTGGTCCAGTGATGAAAATACATCCTGCCTATTGGATATTTACATGACGATTCATAACAGGAGCTAAACGACAGTTCTGAAGGAGCAACTAAAATAATGTTCTGGTTGGGGGTCACCACAACATGAGGAACTGTATTCAGGGGTCGCGGCGTTTGGAAGGTGGAGAACCACTGCATTAACGTTTCCTTAGCTCTCTCCAACCAGAGACCTAATCTCATATCACAGGACAACAGGAGCAAAATGACAGTTCTGAAGGAGTAACGAAAATAACGTTATGATTGGGGGTCTCCACAACATGAGGAACTGTATTCAGGGGTCGCGGCGTTTGGAAGGTGGAGAACCACTGCATTAAGGTTTCCTTAGCTCTCTCCAACCAGAGACCTAATCTCATATCATGGGACAACCGCAGCAAAATGACAGTTATGAAGGAGTAACGAAAATAACGTTATGATTGGGGGTCTCCACAACATGAGGAACTGTATGAAGGGGTCACAGCATTAGGGAGGTTGAGAACCACTGCATTAAGGTTTCCTTAGCTCTCTCCAACCAGAGACCTAATCTCATATCACGGGACAACAGTAGCAAAATGACAGTTATGAAGTAGCAACTAAAATAATTTTAGGGTTGGGGGTCTCCACAACATGAGGAACTGGATTAAGGGGTCGGGGCATTAGGAGGGTTGAGAACCACTGCATTAACGTCTCCTTAGCTCTCTCCAACCAGAGACTTAATCTCTTTTTTAAAATATTATTCTTTATTGTAATTTTTTTCCTTTCATGACATACACTTACAACAGCAAGGTAAACAGACAGGTAACAATGTATACATACACAGAGTTTGGGAGAAGGGTAGGGGTAGGGTGATGATATGGGAGGGGAAGTGTTTGCGTAAGACATTACAGTGGCTTACATACAAAAAACAGTGGGTTACATACAGCTGTTGAACTTCCTCAATAGTTCCGCAGGGTTATATAAGAAAACTTATCCTTGTAACTTTTTTTTTGTTAGTTAATCACCTTCCCTGATCTCTAGGACAATATTTTTTCTCTGTTTTAAGTAATGTCTTAAGGGATGCCAGTCTATCCTTCTTTTCTTGCTAGCGAGTCCATTTCCATAAAATCTCTTACAGCTTGGCCGCTGTGTCGGACTGGATGAGGGCTAACAAATTGAAATTGAATCCAGATAAGACAGAGGCACTCCTGGTCAGTCGCAAGGCCGAACAGGGTATAGGGTTACAGCCTGTGTTGGATGGAAGGGGTCCCACTCCCCCTGAAGACGCAGGTTCCCAGCTTGGGGGTGATCCTGGACTCATCGCTGAGCCTGGAACCCCAAGTTTCGGCGGTGTCCAGGGGAGCATTTGCACAACTCAAACTTGTGCGCCAGTTGCGCCCGTACCTTGGGAAGTCTGACTTGGCCACGGTAGTCCACGCTCTGGTTACATCCCGGATTGATTACTGCAACGCGCTCTACGTAGGGTTGCCCTTGAAGACTGCCCGGAAGCTTCAGATGGTCCAGCGTTCGGCAGCCAGGTTGCTAACGGGAGCGGCACTCAGGGAGCATACCACTCCTCTGCTGAGCCAGCTCCACTGGCTGCCAATCTGCTACCGGGCACAATTCAAGGTGCTGGCTTTAGGCTATAAAGCCCTAAACGGTTCTGGCCCTGCTTACCTCTCCGAACGCATCTCCCCCTATGAACCGACTAGGACATTAAGATCATCTGGGGAGGCCCTGCTCTCGGTCCCGCCTGCGTCGCAGGCGCGGCTGGTGGGGACGAGAGACAGGGCCTTCTCGGTGGTGGCCCCTCGGCTATGGAATGCCCTACCCGTAGACATCAGGCAGGCCCCTTCGTTGCTGGAGTTCCGGAGGAAGGTCAAGACGTGGCTCTATGAACAGGCGTTCGGTCAACAAGGCAACTGAACTCATGAAGACGGTATAAATGAACAAAGGAATGGTAGAAGGATTATGAGAACGGAATCTGATTTTACTGAGGCGTTGATGACTATGTTGTGTTGTCTTGTATTGTCTGTCGTGTATGTTGTGTTTTAGCTAATTGTTACTGTTATATAAATTGCATTGTAAACCGCATTGAGTCACCGAATTAGGCTGAAAAATGCGGTATAAAAATAAAGCAAATAAATAAATAAATAATAAATTTAGCAACCAGGTGTCAATTGTGGGGAGTTTGTTGGATTTCCACTTACAAGCCAGTACTGTTCTGGCGGCTGCAGATAGATGGAACAATATCATATCTTTATTATGGTCTAGCTTGAAGTCTAGTAGATGCAACAAATAGTATTCGGCTTTAAATTCTAATTTGATCTGCAGAATTCTCTGCACTTCCTTGTGAACCTCCCGCCAGTAGCACCTCACTTTTGTGCATTGCCACCAGGCATGATAATAAGAACCTAGGTGTGTGCCGCAATTCCAGCAGTCACTGTTCATTCCTTTATAAAATTTGGATAATTTCTGGGGAAGGACTTTTTGCCAGCTCTCGATTATGTTGACAGATTTTGCAAATGTTAGTTTCCCTCTCCAAAAGTTTTCCCACTCACTAAGCAGGATGGTATGGCCGAAATCAGCAGCCCATGTAACCATGTTCTCCTTAACTAATTCTGTTTCTGTCTCCCACTCTAGCAGCTTCTGGTAGATAGCTCTTATTACTTTTAACCAGAGACCTAATCTCATAGGGCAGAGCAGTTTCGTTTCGTTAATTCGTAATTCGTTAAAAATTCGTTATTTTTTCTGTTAACGAAGCGATAACGAACCATTCTGGAGCAACTTAAAAACGAAACGAATTTTTCAATTCGTTTCGTAAATGCTTCGTATTTCGTTATGTATTCATTTCGTTATTGGTTTGAGGTCATAGAATCATAGAATCAAAGAGTTGGAAGAGACCTCCTGGGCCATCCAGTCCACCCCCATTCTGCCAAGAAGCAGGAATATTGCATTCAAATCTCCCCTGACAGATGGCCATCCAGCCTCTGCTTAAAAGCTTCCAAAGAAGGAGCCTCCACCACACTCCCTCCGGGGCAGAGAGTTCCACTGCTGAACGGCTCTCACAGTCAGGAAGTTCTTCCTCATGTTCAGATGGAATCTCCTCTCTTGTAGTTTGAAGCCATTCCTCCATTGCGTCCTAGTCTCCAAGGAAGCAGAAAACAAGCTTGCTCCCTCCTCCCTGTGGCTTCCTCTCACATATTTACACATGGCTATCATATCTCCTCTCAGCCTTCTCTTCTTCAGGCTAAACATGCCCAGCTCCTTAAGCCGCTCCTCATAGGGCTTGTTCTCCAGACCCTTGATCATTTTAGTCGCCCTCCTCTGGACACATTCCAGCTTAGAGTCAATATCTCTCTTGAATTGTGGTGCCCAGAATTGGACACAATATTCCAGATGTGGTCTAACCAAAGCAGAATAGAGCATGGGGAGCATTACTTCCTTAGATCTAGACACTATGCTCCGTTTCGTTATTATTTCCGCATGTCTGGGGCAAGTTTTATAGGTGTTTTTTTTTGTTTAATTAGTGAAAAAAAGTTATAATATCACACCAACAGTCAACAACAGAGGGAGAGGGAAGCTTCAGAAGTTCCCCCTGTCCCATTTGGAGGTTTTTTAGCATATTGCGCGGTCGCGTCCGCCATTAACGAATCGATTCGTTATTGTTTCGTTATTGTTTTGTAATTTTTTTACCATTTACGAAATTTCGTAAATATCGAACTTTTTTTAAAAAAAATTCCGGAATTCTTTTAAATATCGAAACGCAAAAAACCCCAAAAAATGAATCGATTTTAGAAACAAATTTTTCCGTTGTTACCCAGGCCTACTAATCTCATATCACGGGACAACAGTAGCAAAATGACAGTTCTGAAGGAGCAACGAAAATAATGTGATGGTTGGGGGTCACCACAACATGAGGAACTGGATTAAGGGGTCGCGGTATGAGGAAGGTTGAGAACTATTGCATTAACGTTTCCTTAGCTCTCTCCAACCAGGGACCTAATCTCGTATCACGGGACAACAGTAGCAAAATGACAATTCTGAAGGAGCAACGAAAATAATGTTATGATTGGGGGTCACCACAACATGAGGAACTATATTAAGGAAGGTTGAGAACCACTGGTCTGGATGTTCAAAGTGTTTACTGAAATCTCAGAATACTCACTTGTAATTACTTATTGTACTTTTTTTGCAGGGAATATCCTGAAAAATTTTTGGGAATCTGCTTTCTAGACTACAATTGGCATGAAAAGATGAGGCAAGTATAGGTAGAGAGCGTAAAGATGGCGGGGGAGGCCAAGAATGGGGTAGAAATGGAGCAAAACACAGGCACAAGGCTACAGTCCAATGTGTACATTCGAGGGAGGCTTTATACATACAGGAGGTGTTTCCTTGAAGCATGCAAACAAACAAATGTGGCCTCATTTCTGAAGGTTGGCTCTGCATCTCGTGGTGCCAGACCGCAGTCTGTTCAGTGCCTTCCAAGTCTGTGTGCCCAGGGGGAAGTCTCTCATTTGGGATCACCCATGGATTGAGGTGCTGGGTTTGAGCCTGCCACTTTTGGACTCTTGCTTGCTGAGGTGTTCCAGCGAGTGTCTCTGTCGATCTTAGAAAACTATGTCTGGATTTAAGTCGTTGACGTGCTGGCTGAGACCCAAACAGGGGATGGGCTGGAGATGTCTCTGCCTTGGTCCTTTCACTATTGGCTGCCACCCCCTGCCACTTTTGGACTCTCGCTTGCTGGTGTCTCTGTAGATCTTAGAAAACTATTTCTAGATTTAAGTCGTTGACATGCTGGCTGATACCCAAATAGGGGATGAGCTGGAGATGTCTCTGCCTTGGTCCTTTCACTATTGGCTGCCACTTCCCGGCGGATGTCAGGTGGTGCGATACCGGCTAAGCAGTGTAATTTCTCCAGTGGTGTCGGGCGCAGACACCCCGTGATAATGCGGCATGTCTCATTAAGAGCCACATCCACTGTTTCAGCGTGGTGAGATGTGTTCCACACTGGGCATGCGTAGTCAGCAGCAGAGTAGCACAGCGCAAGGGCAGACGTCTTCACTGGCATTGGATGATCCATGAGGAATCTTCCTCTGGAATACTACTGCTGCTGCTACTACTACTACTATTACTACTACTACTAATAATAATAATAATAATAATGATAACTTTACCTCCCCAAAAGCAAACATTTAATGCCAGCCAGAAAACATATAAACAAAATTACATCAAAACAGAAAATAATGTTTAGGTTCTTGTGGGTTTTTTTCGGGCTATAGAGCCATGTTCTAGAGGCATTTCTCCTGACGTTTCGCCTGCATCTATGGCAAGCATCCTCAGAGGTAGTGAGGTCTGTTGGAATTAGGAAAATGGGTTTATATATCTGTGGAATGGCTGGGGTGAGGCAAGGAGCTCTTCCCTGCTGCAGTTAGGTGTGAATGTTTAGCTGATCACCTTCATTAGCATTTGAAGGCCTGCCTGAGCCTGGGGAAATCTCTTGCTGGGAGGTGTTAATCTGTACCTGGTTGTTTCCTCTCTGTTGTTTTGCTGTTATAATTTTAGAGTTTTTTAATACTGGTAGCCAGATTTTTGTTCAGAAAATAATGTTTGCTGGCATGACCATTCTCTGACGATACTTGACGCTATATATGAAATGTTGGAGGTGGTTAGGGTTAGGATTCTATGTCTCCCAAACTATGGTCTTCCAAGTATTTTAGACTCCAGCTCCCAGAGTCCTGGAAATATGGCCACGGCAGCTGGGATTCTGGGAGTTGAAGTCCAGAACAGCAGGAAGCCTAGCCTTTGGAACTCTCCGGTCTATTGACAACCCCCCCACCCCACCCCACCAGTCCAAAATTTCCTACTGCATCTCCAGTTACTTTGGAGATGCAAATCGGATTGTTCCTCCCATTGGCACGTCTCTCTCTGAATCATTTGGGGATCTGGCAGCATCAAAGGCCGCTCTGGCTGACAAAACAAGCCTGTTGCCAAATAGAAAAACATTAACTGACGTTGGAGGTGAGCCAAGTGCATTGTGTATTGCGGTGCGCAGGGTGTGTGTGTGTGTGTATATGTTTCATTAAATCGTGACTTTCTAGCAAATGACATCCCAAAAGGTATTTATCAAAGCAAGGAAGCACTAGAAAGGTGCTCCCTGCGTTCCCTTTAATATTCCTCCGTTTCTTCTGACATTTTTCTAGCCTAGAGATCTAATTCCATTAAATATGTACATTTTTTGACTGGGAGACTTCTTCGTGTATCTTTCAGATGAATCTTAAAAGTACATAAGGTCTGTAGGGCATCTTTTTTAAAGTGCAAATGAGGCCCACAGAAGGATGTTGTCGACGAGCCTTCCCAATTTATTTATATTCCTGCAGTGTTTTACCTTTCTCGTGCGCGGATAATGATGTGGAAAATGTGAGAGGCCAACAAACCTTTGGTGGAACCCAGGAAACAACATCCGTCTGATTTAATGGGTGACCTATAGAATCTTAACTTGGCCCAGTCTCTGTTTATATACACGACCCATTTAAAAAATGGTTCTAAAAACTCCTTCCAAAAATAAGGGGGTGCTTGTTGCAACTCAGAGTAAGCTTCACCTTGCTGCCAAGCAACACCACACAAGAGTTTTATCATTTATTGAGGAGAAAATCCAAGTCAAAATAAAGAGTAAGCATTGCAAAATTCCAAAGATTAAGGTTACAAACAGAATATAGTTCCAAAGATCTTCAGGTAAAAACAGGAGACACAATCCTATTGGCAAAGTTCAAACCAGAGTCCCAGGTACAAGTAATGAAACAATGCAAGAAATCCCAAACGTACTGCTTTCCAGGCTAAGGTTATTCCATGAAGCTTGCAGGCTAGTAAGCTACGTTGAACTGACGCTTTCACAGAGTTTCCAGGAGGCCTAAATACCTTTCTAACATCAAAACATTAGGCTTTAAACATCATAAAAGCATTGCGATGACCTTTCACCGAGCTGGCTTCTCGTCTGCTTGCCAGATGCGAACTCCGCCTGACCCAAAGTGAACTTCCCGGGTCAAGTCACTATCTACATTTTCGGTATCATTGTGGGAAGGCACCTGCTTGCTATCTCCTTCGTTAAAATTCCTTTCTGGTGAAAACGGCTGTGTTGACGCTGCACTGTCTGTGAGAGCCTCAGAAGCAGGCTCAGAGATTTGAGGCACAGACAAAGAGCCAGGAAGCTGAAACCCAACAGGAATCTGAATTCCATCATCCTCATTGTCAGACAATAGCTCAGCCACAACAGTGCTGGCAATTCATTTCTAAAGTCTTTCTGATTTTTTGGTCGTGAAATTTTCAGAACTCTAACGAAACTTACGAATCTTTGTAAGTACTTTGTTAAAGGTGGTCGCGATCGTGCAAGAGGGAAGACATACATCACTGTCACTGGGGAAACTTCAGGGGCTTCTCTCTCCCTCGTTTTTGAGCTAGCGTGAGGAAACCTTCTGCAGTGGTACAACACATTTCCCACTCTTAGCCCACCAAATTTCAGAACATTTAGATGCTCAACTTATTTTTAGGGAATTTTTAAAAGTTTGATGAAATAAAAGAGCAACCTCTTGTATTTTCTAAAGAATGACACAAGATAACGGGACCATTTCCCCCAACTTTCAGAAATATTCATACATCTACCAATTTATGGTAATTTTCTAAAATTTTGTCTCTCAGCAGAGCTTAATTGCCCTGTGAATTTTAGCTGTGTCACATAGAATCAAAGAATTGGGACCTCATGGGCCATCCAGTCCAACCCACTGTCCAACCCCCTGCCAAGAAGCAGGAATATTGCATTCAAATCACCCCTGGCAGATGGCCATCCAGCCTCTATTTAAAAGCTTCCAAAGAAGGAACCTCCACCATGCAGAGTTCCACTGCCGAAAAATGAAAGAAACACTGAGCAGCATTCCGTGGATACAGATACTAAAAGACAAGGTAGTTACGGATGGATGGGAGTTTCTCAAGAGTAAAATACTCAAGGCGCAATTGCAAACCGTGCCAACAAAGAGAAAAAATAGGACAAGTGCAAAGAAGCCAGAATGGATGTCCAAAGAACTTCTAACAGTGCTAAACACAAAAGAGACATGCACAAGAAGTGGAAAAGGGAGAAATCACCAAAGAAGAATTCAAACAAATAGCCAACACCTGTAGGGAAAAGATCCGCAAGGCTAAAGCACAAAATGAGCTCAGGCTTGCCAAGGACATTAAAAACAATAAAAAGGGCTTCTTTTCTTATGTCAGTAGAAAAAGGAAAAACAAGGAGGTGATAGGGCCTCTTCGATGCTGACGGGATGATAGGGAAAAGGCAGAACTACTGAATGCCTTCTTTGCCTCGGTCTTCTTACTTACTTAGGCGATCCCTCGTTGGACGAGTAAGATGGTCTTCCATTATGGATTTCCCTGTGGGTCCGGATGTGGCTGTGGAGCCCTATTCTTGCTCTGCATCTTCTTCCGCAGTGGGGGCATTGGTTTCCAGGTGGAAGGCGGTCTTGGTTGGAGTTGGCTTGACACGCCTTTCTCTTGGCACGTTTCTCTCTTTCACCCTCCATTCGTGCCTCCTCAAATTCTGCAGCACTGCTGGTCACAGCTGACCTCCAGCTGGAGCGGTCAAGGGCCAGGGCTTCCCAGTTCTCAGTGTCTACGCCAGAGTTTTTAAGGTTGGCTTTGAGCCCGTCTTTAAATCTCTTTTCCTGTCCACCAACGTTCCGTTTTCCGTTCTTAAGTTCGGAGTAGAGCAACTGCTTTGGGAGACGGTGGTCAGGCATCCGGACAACGTGGCCGGCCCAGCGGAGTTGATGTTGGAGGACCATCGCTTCAATGCTGGTGGTCTTTGCTTCTTCCAGCACACTGACGTTTGTCCGCTTGTCTTCCCAGGAGATTTGCAGGATTTTCCGGAGGCAGCGCTGATGGAAACGTTCCAGGAGCTGCATGTGACGTCTGTAGACAGTCCACGTCTCACAGGCATAGAGCAGGGTTGGGAGGACAATAGCTTTATAGACAAGCACCTTGGTATCCCTACGGATGTCCCGGTCCTCAAACACTCTCTGCTTCATTCTGGAAAATGCTGCACTTGCAGAGCTCAGGCGGTGTTGTATTTTGGCATCGATGTTGACTTTGGTGGAGAGGGGGCTGCCAAGGTAGCGGAAATGGTCCACATTTTCTAATGTTACACCATTAAGCTGTATCACTGGCATTGGAGAGGGATGGGCTGGTGACTGCTGGAACAGCACCTTGGTTTTCTCAATGTTCAGTGACAGGCTGAGCTTCTCATATGCTTCTGCGAAGGTGTTTAGAGTGGCTTGTAGATCTTCTTCTGAATGCGCACAGACGACATTGTCATCAGCATACTGGAGTTCTATAACAGCTGTTGTTGTAAACTTGGTTTTGGCTTTCAGTCTGCTGAGGTTGAATAGCTTGCCATCTGTCCGATAGATTATTTCCACTCCGGTGGGAAGCTTCCCATCAACAAGGTGAAGTATCATAGCGATAGTATATAGCTATGATACTCGGTCTTCTCACAAAAAGAAAGTCATCTTCAACCTCAGCAAGATGGAGTGGATGAGGGATTTGAGGACATCCAACCCCAAATTGGGAAACAAGCTACATCTGAAGACATCTGAGTCATAAGAATCAATGGCTTCCTATGGTTCAAATTCTTAATGTTGGGGGCACATCGGAACCCCCTTTGGAAGTGCTGTACTTCCAAATAATTTACGAGTCCTGAAGACATCCGCTCCAAATGCATATGCCTAGTATTGTCTATATTAGCAGTTTTCATGTTGGGTAGCACCATATGTTTGGATCATTCAGAAGTGATCTAAAGAATTTGAGAGCTATTCTGTCACGATGCCAGGGCTCTGCCTTATTCAGGTAGAGACGAACCAAACAAATACCCAGTTTGTATCAAGCAGTTTAATTACAACAGCACTTACTTTCTGGCTGTTTAAGTAGTCCAAAATATCAAACATAAAGATTACACTCAGCCACAGAATATAAAACAAAAAGAGCAAACACTGTTGCAGGTTCAAGATAACTCCGTAGTCGAAAGGTCCGGTCCAGTGGTCAAATGCCGAGAGTTCAGTAAACAAAAATCAAGAGTCCATACCATAGTCAAAAGCCAGACCAAAGATTCAAGGTTCCAGGATTCCAAAGGTTCAGGAGACAAGTCAGGACACCAAAAAGCCACAAACCTGGGGGAAAACCAGCAGCATCTACCACCAAGATAAGACTTTTCTCCCAACGGCTAGCTCCTTATATCCAGAGACACCCACCTGCAACCAATCTCTTGCATAACTCCACCCATAATTGCTTTCACCCACAAACTCTTCCTTACCCTTCAACCCTTTTCTCTTTTGTCTTTATGAGCAGTTTTCATGTTGAGTAGCACCATATGTTTGGATCATTCAGAAGTGATCTAAAAAAATTGAGAACTATTTCTCCAGTGGACATTTCCATTAAAATGGGTCTGGGAGCATGATACCGCCACAGTTAAATAGAAATACTCAAATACTGTCCTGTGGGCCAATCCCCTTACTCCTTTCCTTCCATTATGATGTTGTTGTTGTTGTTGTTGTTGTTGTTGTTGTTGTTGTTGTAGTTGTTGTTTTGTTGCTGCTGCTGCTGTTGTTGTTGTGATATTATTTCCTAGCACATGGGCCTATGGCCAACATCTGTATATGTTGACCATCAAGTTGCACTGAATGATCTAGAGCAGTGGTTCTCAACCTTTCTAACACCGTGACCCCTAAATATGGTTCCTCATGTTGTGGTGACCCCCAACCATAACATTATTTTCGTTGCTCCTTTATAACTCTAATTTTGCTACTGTTACAAATCGTAATGTAAATATCTGAGATGCAGGATGTGTCTTCATTGTTACAAATGCAACATAATTAAACACCTACATCTGGACAGCATTGTGAACTGAAACAACTATAGATCTGGGCCAAATGTAGCACAGATGCTCAATATGCCCAAATTTGAACACTGGTGGAGTTTGGGGAAAATTGAATCATAGAATCCTAGAATCCTAGAGTGGGAAGAGACCTCCTGGGCCCTCATCCAGTCCAACCCCATTCTGCCAAGAAGCAGGAATATTGCATTCAAATCACCCCTGACAGATGGCCATCCAGCCTCTGTTTAAAAGCTTCCAAAGAAGGAACCTCCACTACACTCCAAGGCAGAGAGTTCCACTGCTGAACGGCTCTCACAGTCAGGAAGTTCTTCCTCATGTTAAGATGGAATCTCCTCTCTTGTAGTTTGAAGCCATTAGCATTGAATGGTTGTGTTGTTAAAGTGAAAAGTAATGCCTCCACCTTCGTAACTCCTCAACAGTGGCAGTACTGGTATGTGGCATGTACTGGCTTGTTCAGTAGACTCTCCGATACAGTTCCATTTTGGCGGGAAGCCTTAGCATTGAATGGTTGTGTTGTTAAAGTGAAAAGTAATGCCTCCACCGTCGTAACTCCTCAACAGATGGCAGTACTGGTATGTGGCGTGTACTGGCTTGTTCAGTAGACTCTCCGACACAGTCCCATTTTGGCGGGAAACCTTAGCATTGAATGGTTGTGTTGTTAAAGTGAAAAGTAATGCCTCCACCTTCGTAACTCCTCAACAGATGGCAGTATTGGTATGTGGCATGTAATGGCTTGTTCAGTAGACTCTCTGATACAGTTCCATTTTGGCGGGCAGCCTTAATATTGAACGGTTGTGTTGTTAAAGTGAAAAGTAAAGCCTCCACCTTCGTAACTCCTCAACAGATGGCAGTACTGGTATGTGGCCTGTACTGGCTTGTTCAGTAGACTCTCCGATACAGTCCCATTTTGGCAGGAAGCCTTAGCATTGAATGGTTGTGTTGTTAAAGTGAAAAGTAATGCCTCCACCTTCGTAACTCCTCAACAGATGGCAGTACTGGTATGTGGCAGGAAATTTCCAGGAAGTTCTTCCTCATGTTCAGATGGAATCTCCTTTCTTGTAGTTTGAAGCCATTGTTCCATTGCATCCTAGTCTCCAGGGAAGCAGAAAGGAAGCTTGCTCCCTCCTCCTCCTCCCTGTGGCTTCCTCTCATGTATTTACACATATTTATACCCTGACATTTGGGAAATGCAGTTGCTTGGATGTATAGTTCACCTGCCATCAAAGAGCATTCTGAATTTCCAACAATTAAATTGAACTAAACTTGGCATACAGGACTCCAATGACCAACAGAAAATACTGGAGATGTCAAGACCCAGGCGGACCAACGAGGCAAAACAGCAGCTTAAGAGTTAACAGAAGGTCTTTAATGCCAAATTAACACTTCAAAAAGGCTCTTAGCGCAGAGCGAAACAACAAAAGAGGCTGCAACTGGCAGGAATGTAAACAAACCGCAGCCCAGAAAAGCTGGGCTGTGAAAAGGAAAGCTTCGTAGAAAACACAGAATAACGCCAGTCCAATAAATCGCTAGGCAATAATCAACATGAGGAGCGGTCCAACGAAGTCACAGGAGATAGGCAGGAGCGTAGAATGGTCAAGGCAGTCCAAGGGTCAAGGCAGGAGATAGGCAATAACGAAGAATGGTCAAGGCAGTCCAAGGTTCAAGGCAGGAGACAAGACTCACGATTCCAAGCCAGGCAAAGTCATCAGCACGGTCAGGAAGCCACGATTCTGTAAGCAGGAACTCAAGGCAAGAGTTTAGAAGCAAGATGCACAGGTACACAACACTTTGAACTCTGCAACTAGACTGCTCCCAAGCTACTCCTTAAATCTCATCAGAGTCACTAGATTCAGCTCCAGGTGCATCCATTTCCACAGGTGAATCAGGACTTCTCCATAGATGCCATTCTGCACTTCGGACTGCATCCTGCGAAGCAGTATCTGAAACCCATGGGTCTGTGAAACCTTGGAACTCATCGCTGGAAGTTGGAGCATTAACCACATCCAACACTTCCTGAACCCTGGTCCAGTCCAGCTCTTCATCCTCGTTGTCAGACTCCTCGCAATCTGCTATGTCTTTAAGACTCTTGGAAATGGATTCCTCATCACTGTCTGAACTGCGTGCTACTCGCTTTACACCACGGTAATCCTCCACCTCCATTTCCTCACGAGTAAACCCCTCAAAGTCTTCCTCATCAGTAGGCGCTAGAAACAAGTCCCTAATGCGCTTCAGCTGTTGCTGAGCGTCTTCCTCTTCCAAGCCTCGTTTCCTCCTACTACCACTAGTAAATACATGAGGCACACGCTGAGTTACAACAGGAGACATTTGGGAGTTGTAGTTGCTTGGATGTATAGTTTCGGCCAGCGAGAGCGCGAGGCAGGTGAGGGAGGCTTTGTGCAGGGACAGGCCTCGTGTGAAGGAGCCCTTGCCCGGCCCGTGCCCTCGCGACCCCTCCAAAATGGCCAAACACCCCTTGGGGGTCATGACCCCCAGGTTGAGAACCTCTGAACTAGAGATTCTTAGATAAAACATTTTAATCAAATCTGCAAATAATCACAATAGTTGTACTTAATTACTTTCCATAAGTTTGAAACTGCATTATATGGTCGGTGTAGCCGCATATAATGCCACTTCACTGCATTATATTGGTCCTACACTGTCAGTATCTTGCAGTATCAAATTGCATTATATGGCAGTGCAAATCTACCCTATTTATTTAGTTATTTATTTATTTCGCGTACTTCTACCCCGCCCTCCTCAACCCCCGAGGGGGGACTCAGGGCGGCTTACAAAAGGCACAATTCGATGCCAACAACAAACAATAAGACAAAACATGTATCAATAGCAATTATAAAACAATTAAAACAATCAAGTTATATATCACAATCAATAAAACCAATCTAATGTGCAACGTTCGGCAGCTCAGAATCCGTAAATTCATTCCACATTGTCTAATCCTATCAATTCTAGTCGTCATTGTCCTTTGTCTATCTGCCAGATTACCCAAAGGCCTGGTCCCATATCCATGTTTTTAATTTCCTTCTAAAGGAAAGGAGAGATGACGATGATCTAATTTCCCTGGGAAGCGAATTCCACAGGTGAGGGGCCACCACCGAGAAGGCCCTGCTCCTCGTCCCCACCAATCTCATTTGAGATAGAGGCGGGGCCAAGAGCAGGGCCTCCCCAGAAGATCTTGAACTCCGAGGCGGGACGTAGAGGGAGATCCGTTCAGACAGATACGCTGGACTGGAACCGTATCGGGTTTTGTAGGTCAAAACCAGCACTTTGAATTGTGCTCGGAACTGGATCGGCAGCCAGTGGAGCTGACATGCTCCTTGTATGACGCTCCTGTGAGTACTCTGACTGCCTCCCACTGGACTAGTTGGAGTTTCCGAACAGACTTCAAAGGCAACCCCACGCAGAGTGCGTTGCAGTAATCTATCCGGGATGTAACAAGAGTGTGGACCACTGTGGCCAGATCTGACTTCCCAAGGTATGGGCGCAACTGGCGCACAAGTTTTAATTTGGGCGCCAACGCTAGGATGGACTTCTGTAAGTCAAAAGCATATTGTAAACAGCCCAGTTGGGTCTTTGAAATGTCCGGGTCCAAGAGGCCGGGGTGGTGGAGACTCTTCCGTAGGGAAGGGAGTGTCTCCAAGCCTGGCTCACGGACTCACGATCCCCTGCAATATAGAATCATAGAATCATAGAATCAAAGAGTTGGAAGAGACCTCATGGGCCATCCAGTCCAACCCCATTCTGCCAAGAAGCAGGAATATTGCATTCAAATCACCCCTGACAGATGGCCAGCCAGCCTCTGCTTAAAAGCTTCCAAAGAAGGAGCCTCCACCACACTCCGGGGCAGAGAGTTCCATTGCTGAACGGCTCTCACAGTCAGGAAGTTCTTCCTCATGTTCAGATGGAATCTCCTCTCTTGTAGTTTGAAGCCATTGTTCCCTTGCGTCCTAGTCTCCAAGGAAGCAGAAACCAAGCTTGCTCCCTCCTCCTCCTCCCTGTGGCTTCCTCTCACATATTTATACATGGCTATCATATCTCCTCTCAGCCTTCTCTTCTTCAGGCTAAACATGCCCAGCTCTTTAAGCCGCTCCTCATAGGGCTTGTTCTCCAGACCCTTGATCATTTTAGTCGCCCTCCTCTGGACACATTCCAGCTTGTCAATATCTCTCTTGAACTGTGGTGCCCAGAATTGGACACAATATTCCAGGTAACGTGGTCTAACCAAAGCAGAATAGAGGGGTAGCATTACTTCCTTAGATCTAGACACTAGGCTCCTCTTGATGCAGGCCAAAATCCCATTGGCTTTTTTTGCCGCCACATCACATTCCTGGCTCATGTTTACCTTCCTCCCCACGAGGACTCCAAGATCTTTTTCACACGTACTGCTCTCGAGCTAGGCATTGTCCCCCATTCTGTATCTTTGCATTTTGTTTTTTCTGCCAAAGTGGAGTATCTTGCATTTGTCACTGTTGAACTTCATTGTGTGAGTTTTGGCCCATCATCTCTCTAATCTGTCAAGATCGTTTTGAATTCTGTCCTCTGGAGTATTGGCTCTCCCTCCCAATTTGGTGTCATCTGCAAACTTGATGATCATGCCTTCTAGCCCTTCATCTAAGTCATTAATAAAGATGTTGAACAGGACCGGGCCCAGGACGGAACCCTGCTTGTGGCACTCCACTCGTCACTTCTTTCCAAGATGAAGAGGAAGCCAAGTTGGGTTGAGTTCTGTATCTGAGAGGCGTCGATGCCAAGGTCAGGACAAGTGACGGGGAAAGCAATGAGCTCTTTTCCACAATAGTCCTCCTCCAAAACGGATTCCAGGAGGGAAATAACAACCCAAGTGAGGAGCAATTTTGTACTTTGCCGGTAAGACAGCCTCAACGCTCTCCAGTGAAAAAGCACCGCTTTCAAGCTTTCAGCTCTCGCCGTCACATTGGATAATTGTCGTATCCTTGTTTTTCTTTTGTCGGGAGATCTGTCAGCGATAACAGCCCGAAGTCTCCTGCGGAATTATCTTCCATGGGGAATGGAGAGAAGGGTTCTGGGCTTCCGAAGGGTGAGCAGGTGCCGCCGATGGAGCCTCCGATGCGCCGAGCCCGGGCGTGTGCAAACAGCCTCCAAATCACGCTTGTTTGTTATGCGCCCCGAGTTTTTTTTAAGCCGCTTAATTCCGCCGTTCCCCGAATTCAGATGGCACACAATGGCCTGTAATGAACAGCACCTGTGCTTACCTCAATTACGATATGGCATCCGCACGCGGTGGCGGCGGCAGCAGAAAAGGCACTTTTTAAACCCATGATGGATTCGAACGTGCCTTTCATAATTGGATTCAAAAGCTTCAGATTCCATTTTGCAAGTTGTTCATAAAATGCAGAGGGAAGGAGGGAGGGAAGGGGGAAACTTGGCACGGATTCAACATACAGTCTTTGCACCAGAGAAATTGCTGCGCCGGCCAACTGCGCCGGTAACGAAGCAGACACATTTTTAATCTCAGGATTTGGGGCACAGCCGGTCCCTCTCTCCCTCTCCCTCCTTCTCTCTCCCTCCCTCCATCCCTCCCTCCTTCTCTCTCCATCCCTCCCTCCATCCTTCTCTCTTCCTTCCTCTATCCCTCCATCCTTCTCTCTTTCTCCCTCCCTCCATCCATCCTTCTCTCTTTCTCCCTCCCTCTATCTATCCTTCTCTCTTTCTCCCTCCCTCCATCCTTCTCTCTTCCTCCTTCCCTCCCTCCATCCATCCATCCTTCTCTCTTTCTCCCTCCCTCCCTCCATCCTTCTCTCTTTCTCCCTCCCTCCATCCTTCTCTCTTCCTCCCTCCCTCCATCCTTTTCTCTTCCTCCCTCCCTTCATCCATACTTCTCTCTCCCTCCCTCCATCTATCCATCCTTCTCTCTCCCTCGATCCATCCTTCTCTCTCCCTCCCTCCCTCCATCTATCCTTCTCTCTTCCTCCCTCCCTCCATCCATCCATCCTTCTCTCTTTCTCCCTCCCTCCATCCATCTATCCTTCTCTCTTTCTCCCTCCCTCCATCCATCCTTCTCTCTTTCTCCCTCCCTCCCTCCATCCATCCTTCTCTTTCTCCCTCTCTCCCTCCATCCATCCTTCTCTTTCTCCCTCTCTCCCTCCATCCATCCTTCTCTCTTCCTCCCTCCCTCCCTCCCTCCCTCCATCCATCCATCCTTCTCTCTCCCTCTCTCCTTCCATCCATCTTTCCCTCTTCCTCCCTCCCTCCATCCATCCTTCTCTCTTCCTCCCTCCCTCTATCCCTCCATTCTTCTCTCTTTCTCCCTCCCTCCCTTCCTCCCTCCATCCATCCTTCTCTCTTTCTCTCTCCCTCCCTCCATTCATCCATCCTTCTCCCTCCCTCCCTCCCTCCCTCCATCCATCCATCCTTCTCTCTTTCTCCCTCCCTCCCTCCATTCATCCATCCCTCCCTCCCTCCCTCCCTCTCTCCCTCCCTCTCTCCCTCCAATCTTCTCTTTTTCTCCCTCCCTCCATCCTTCTCTCTCCCTCCCTCCTTCCCTCCCTCCATCCTTCTCCCTCCCTCCCTCCATCCATCCTTCTCTCTCCCTCCCTCCATCCTTCTCCCTCCCTCCCTCCTTCCCTCCCTCCATCCTTCTCCCTCCCTCCCTCCCTCCATCCTTCTCCCTCCCTCCCTCCATCCTTCTCCCTCCCTCTCTCCCTCCCTCCCTATCCCTCCATCCTTTCCCCACCCCCTCCTCCTTCTCCCCCATGCCCCTCACTCTTGTCTCTGCTCTTTGCTGTAGTTATTATTTCACTAATTGAATTGTGGTTAAGCACCAAGTCTAATTTAACATCCAGGATTTATGATACCATCGTGTGGTTTTCCCCCCTCGGTAATAAATGCAGCATTACCGCCACTTGTAACGGAGTGGTGCGTATTCCCCGTGCAATTGCACCTGGTACGGCTTCGGTGTTGTGTGTAGACAATCGAATTAATTGGAGGCAGGGTCATTAACTCGACCTGGATACCTCTGAATACGTCTGTAAATAAGGTTAGAGAGCAAATGGCTAATCTTTGTTGTCGTTATGGATTCCTTTCCGCATTTCCACACCGCCTGCTAGATTAAAACCATTTGGCTGAGCGGCTTTCAGGTGGTTGGTGCGTCGGCCAGACTTCCTTGCATATCATAAAGACGTAATTGCATCGTTCTTCCATTTCATTTCCCATATCGGTATAAAACAGGATACTGGAGGAGGGAGACCCGGACTGGCTTTCAGCTTATAAAAACCATCGGACCAACAAATTAATAAGCCACAATGAATACACTGAGTCGGGGAAGCGGGGGGGGGGGGGGGGGAGAGATCTTGCAAAGAATTGCAAAATGACTCCTACTCATCAAATGGCCAAACCAACCTTCCTTTCTTGTATTGTTGAAGGCTTTCATGGCTGGAATCACTAGGTTCTTGTGGGTTTTTCCGGGCTATAGAACCATGTTCTAGAGGCATTTCTCCTGACGTTTTGCCTGCATCTATGGCAAGCATCCTCAGAGGTACTGAGGTCTTACCCTTTCTTGGGTAAGGTGTTGGAGCAGGTGGTCGCCTCTCAGCTCCAGGGCTTCCTAGATAACACCAGCTACCTGGACCAGTCACAGTCTGGCTTCAGGCCTGGCCACGGCACTGAGACAGCTTTGGTCACCTTGGTGGATGACCTCCGTAGGGAGCTGGACAGGGGGAGTGTGACTCTGTTGGTTCTCTTGGACATCTCAGCGGCTTTTGATACCATCGATCATGGTATCCTTCTGGGTCGTCTCTCTGGGATGGGCCTTGGAGGTACGGCTCTGTCATGGCTCCGATCCTTCCTGAAGGGACGAACCCAGATGGTGAAGCTGGGAGATGCCTGCTCGGACCCCTGGCCTTTGACCTGTGGGGTCCCGCAAGGCTCTATCCTGTCTTCCATGCTTTTCAACATCTACATGAAACCGCTGGGAGAGGTCATCCGGAGTTTTGGTGTTGGGTGCCATCTCTACGCAGATGACGCGCAACTCTACTACTCTTTTCCACCTAACTCCAAGGAAGCCCCTCGAGTGCTGGACGAGTGCCTGGCCGCTGTGGCTCTCTGGATGAGGAAGAACAAGCTGAGGATCAATCCCGACAAGACAGAGGTCCTTCTGGTCGATCGTAAACCGGATCAGGGTATAGGGTGGCAACCTGTGCTGGACGGGGTTGCACTCCCCCTGAAGCCACATGTCCGTAGTCTGGGTGTCCTCCTGGACTCATCACTTACGTTTGAGGCTCAGGTGTCGGCGGTGTCCGGGAGGGCCTTTGCACAATTGAGACTCGTGCGCCAACTGCGACCGTACCTCATGAAGGCGGATCTGGCCAGGGTGGTCCATGCCTTAGTCACCTCCAGATTGGACTACTGTAATGCGCTCTACGTGGGGCTGCCCTTGAAAACGGCCCGGAAATTTCAGTTGGTCCAACGGGCAGCAGCCAGGATGTTAACTCGCGCTCCTTACAGAGAAAGGTCAACCCTCCTGTTCAAGGAGCTCCGCTGGCTGCCCTTCATCTTCCAGTCCCAATTCAAGGTGCAGGTTCTTACCTACAAAGCCCTGAACGGTTTGGGACCCACCTACCTGCGTGACCGCATCTCTGTATACGAACCCACACAATCTCTTTGTTCATCTGGAGAGGCCCTGCTCACGCTCCCACCTGCATTGCAAGCGCTATTGGCGGGGACGAGGGACAGGGCCTTCTCGGTGGTGGCCCCTCGACTCTGGAACTCGCTTCCTAAAGACATCAGGCATGCCCCATCTCTGGCAGTCTTTAGGAGGAGCCTGAAAACGTGGTTCTTCCAGTGTGCCTTCCCAGAATAAGGAACCCTAAGCCACATGTCCCTAATCGCACGTTACTAATGATCTAGGATTGTCTGCTCGCCCCGTCTCTCTCCAAATACCCATCCTAGTTATATGTCACCTGGTCATGCCCAGTATTTTTTTAAATTTTAATTATTACATTTGGCCCTGCCATAGGTTTTTAATGCGTCGTGGTGTTATTGTTACTCTTTATTGCTTTGCTATGAGTTTATTTATTGTCTATATTGTTGTTACTTTTTACTGATGTATGTGGGCTCGGCATCTTGTAAGACGCAACTTGTAAGATGCCTGCTTCCTCTCTGTTGTTGTGCTGTTGCAATTTTAGAGTTTTTTAATACTGGTAGCCAGATTTTGTTCATTTTCAGGGCACAAAGAACTCCCACGACCAGAAAATATTGGAAAGATTTGGTGAACTGTGACCTTGAGTTTTGGAGTTGTAGTTCACTTACATCCAGAGAGCACTGCGGACTCAAACAATGATGGATCTGGACCTAACAGGGCATGAATATTCAATATGCCCAAATGTGAAGTTGGTGGAGTTTGGGGAAAATAGACCTTGACATTTGGGAATTGTAGTTGTTGGGATTTATAGTTCACCTACAATGAAAGCACATTCTGAACCCCACCAATGATGGAATTGAACCAAACTTGGCACACAGAACTCCCTTGACCAACAGAAAATACTGGAAGGGTTTGGTGGGCAGTGTCCTTTGGTTTTAGAGTTGTAGTTCACCTACATCCAGAGAGCACTGTGGACTCAAACAATGATGGATCTGGGCCAAACTTGGCATGAATATTCAATATGCCCAAATGTGAACACCGGTGGAGTTTGGGGGAAAATAGACCTTGACATTTGGGAGTTGTAGTTGTTGGGATTTATAGTTCACCTACAATCAAAGCACATTCTGAACCCCACCAACGATAGAATTGGGTCAAACTTCTCACACAGAACTCCCATGACCAATAGAAAATACTGTTGTCTGATGGTGTTTGGTGACCCCTCTGACACCTCCTTGTGACCCCCCTAGGGGTCCCGACCCCCAGGTTGAGAAACACTTCCATAGATGCAGGCAAAGCATCAGGAGAGAATGGCTCTAGAACACAGCCATATAGCCCAAAAATACCTACAACAACCCTGAGAGGGACTTGTTTTTTGAACGCAAGTGAAAGCTCCTCTTTGAAATAAGGTATCATTTCCCCAATTTCCGCCCCCTGATAGAGAGCTGCTGGAATCCATAATGGGAGGAAGCCAGTTCTGTGGCCAAGTTGCTCTTCATCGTTTGTAAACATACAGTAGTTATAATGCAAGCAACCTGCTGCAAATCCCTTTGAATTTCCCCTTGAATCTCACACGGCTGTGATAATGATTCATGCCGTTGCAACAAGTGATTATCCCGTGGAGCTGCCCGTGTTTCCTTTCCTTTGTGTCCTGCGCTCTTTCTCCAAAGACGTAATGCTGAAGCTCCTCGGGATCTCAATCCCATACAAATGAGTCACACCGAGGATTTAGATGAGTCACGCACCGTGCGCTTCTGGAAAGCGCTCCTGACAGCAGGCTACAACATACCACAAAGACAGCGATCAAAATGGAAATGAAAATACCCCAGGAAAGAATGGTTGCCTCCTCACCAACCAACCAACCCAACCAACCAACCAACCCAGGGGCCAGGAGAGGGGTGCAGCCAGGTCGGGCCTTTGGAGAAAGAGAGAAGTCCAGGAGACGTGGCTGGTTTATTGTTGAGATTAACTTCATAATTCAGCAACAGATCCGTTGTACAACTTCAGTGCTTTCCAGTAGCTTCTTCCTGCACAGTATTTTCAGTCAACTGCTCCCACAAACTGCAGTCACTCTGGAACTCTTTTACAGGCACTTGAGCACATGCCCGGCCATTGTCAGTTTGACCATTGTCTTTCCCCCAGTCTAGATGATATTACAAACTTACCACAGCATACGGTTATATCTTGTCTTAGCAGACAGGTTCTTTTAATTACATATAGCCTCCGACGAACAACATCACAGCACAAGGAGAGAGAATACACTGTACATGACTTCCTTATATACAATTCTATACAATTACACATAGCAAACCCTGATTGGTTCCCAACTCATTGACTTAACTCAGACCCAGGATTGCATCATTCACAATCACCTGGACTAGGCCAGAACACATTCCCCAAATGATTCCCTATATACAGTTAATGCATGACTCAGCATTTCCAAGAGAAGCCCATTAGCAGTGCATGACTCAGCTATATTACATTGCAATACATTGTAAAACCTGACATTTATATTCGGAGCTGAATCTTCCTCTTCATCCTGGAAAGAAGTGACGAGTGGAGTGCCATCCGCAAGGTTCCGTCCTGGGCCCGGTCCTGCCCAGGATCTCCATTCATGACTGAGATGAAGGGCGAGAAGGCAGGATCATCAAGTTTGCAGACGGGACCAAATTGGAAGGGAGAGCCAAGACTCCAGAGAACAGGAGCAGGACTCAAAGGGATCTGGACAGATTAGACAGATGAAGGGCCAAAACTAACACAATGAAGTTCAACAGAAACAAACGCAAGAGACTCCACTTTGGCAGGAAAAACGAAATGCAAAGAGACAGAATGGGGGACGATGAGGCCTGGCTCGAGAGCAGTACGTGTGGAAAAGATCTTGGAGTCCTCATGGGGAGGAAGTCGAACATGAGCCAGGAATGTGATGTGGTGGCAAAAAAAGCCAATGGGATTTTGGCCTGCATCAAGAGGAGGAGCCTAGTGTCTAGATCTAGGGAAGTCATGCTCCCCATGCTCTATTCCGCTTTGGTTAGACCACATCTGGAATATTGTGTCCAATTCTGGGCACCACAATTCAAGAGAGATCTTGACAAGCTGGAATGTGTCCAGAGGAGGATGACTCAAATGATCAAGGATCTGGAGAACAAGCCCTATGAGGAGCGGTTTAAGGAGCTGGGCATGTTTAGCCTGAAGAAGAGAAGGCTGAGAGGAGATATGATGATAGCCATGTATAAATATGTGAGAGGAAGCCACAGGGAGGAGGGAGGGAGCTTCCTTTCTGCTTCCCTGGAGACTAGGACGCAATGGAAGGATGGCTTCAAACTACAAGAGAGGAGATTCCATCTGAACATGAAGAAGAACTTCCTGACGGTGAGGAGAGCCGTTCAGCAGTGGAACTCTCTCTCTGCCCCGGAGTGTGGTGGAGGCTCCTTCTTTGGAGGCTTTGAAAAAGAGGCTGGATGGCCATCTGTCAGGGGTGATTTGAATGCAATATTCCTGCTTCTTGGCAGAATGGGGTTGGACTGGATGATGGCCCAGGAGGTCTCTTCCAACTCTAGGATTCTATGATTCTGCACACCACCTAAATAAGGGTCTGGAGAACAAGCCCTATGAGGAGTGGGCATGTTTAGCCTGAAGAAGAGAAGGCTGGGAGGAGACATGATAGCCATGATAAATATGTGAGGGGAAATCCTGCTTGGAGGGACTACGTGACTTTCTGTTGAAGATTATAAACAGCTCCCTTGAGCAAGGAGTTTTTCCAGAGGGTTTAAAAGAGGCGGTGGTCTCTCTCTCTCCCCTGATGAAGAAACCAGACTTAGATTCTTCGGTTCCCTCCAGTTACCGCCCAGTTTCGAACCTCTCGTTCCTGGGCAAGGTGATGGAGAGGGCAGCAGCGGAGCAGTTGCAGCAATTCCTAGGCGACACAGCCGGACGAGATCCCTTCCAGTCCGGCTTCCGTGCAGGGCATAGGACAGAGACGGTGCTGGTCTCCATCACGGATCGCCTTCGATGCCAGCTTGACCAGGGCGGGTCAGCGCTGCTTGTGTTATTGGACCTCACAGCAGCATTGGACACAGTCGACCACAATCTTTTGACCCACCACCTTGCTGCTTTTGGAGTCAGGGGGAGAGCTTTAAACTGGCTCCCCTCCTTCCTTCACAACCGTGGACAGCGAGTGGAGAGGGGAGGCCTGGTCTCCGAGAGGTCCCCTCTCTCTCTCTCTCTGGTGGGGTTCCTCCTCAGGGGGCCATTCTCTCCCCTCTCTTGTTTAACATCTCTATGCGACCACTTGCTCAGCTGGTCCGAGGTTTTGGGCTGGAGTGTGACCAGTACGCCGATGACACTCAGCTGGTGCTGAAGATGGAAGGCCGACCGGACTCTGTCCCCGATTGTTTCCATCCGTGCCTCATTGAGGCCGTGACTGGATGGCTGCGTGCCAGCAGGTTGAGGGTGAATCCAGCCAAGACGGAGATCCTATGGCTGGGTCGACCGGGCAGTGGGGACGTCCAGCTGCCTACCCTGGATGGTGAGGCGTTACGCCCGTCATCGTTGGTCAAGAGTCTGGGAGTCCTTTTGGACCCTCTTTCTGCTGAGGATGGAGGGCCAGGTCTCTCTCCGCCGTGAGCAGAACCGCCTTCTTTCTTTCACCTGCGGCAAGCTAGACAAAGGCTGGCCCCCTCCCTGTCCAGGGACGACCTGGCTACGGTGATCCAGGCCACGGTCATCTCAAGGCTGGACTACTGTAACGCCCTCTACATTGGCCGTCCTCTGTCGGTGATTCGGAAGCTCAAGTTGGTACAAAACGCAGCTGCTCGGCTTCTTGCGGGAATTCCGATGAGATGCCGCATAACCCCAATCTTACTACAGCTGCATTGGTTACCCATTGAGCACCGGATCACTTTCAAAGGGATGGTACTCACCTTGAAGGCCTTGCATGGTCTGGGGCCAATGTATCTGAGGGATCGTCTCACCCCCTACCAACCCCAGAGATCCCTCCATTCTGAGGACCAAGATCTATTGGAAGTCCCCAGTGTCAAGACCTTGCGTCTAACGGCAACCAGACGTAGAGCCTTCACAGCAGTGGCGCCATCACTCTGGAATGCTCTGCCACCTGAAGTTCGTGCCCTGCGGGACTTACCAGCTTTCCGCAGGGCATGTAAGACATACCTGTTTCGATGGGCCTTTGATCTTTGATACTGCTGTTTTTAAATTGTTTTAAATTGCTTTTAAACTTTGTTAGATTTTAGCTATTCTTGTAAGCCGCTCCGAGCCCCAGGGAAGGGACTGGCGGCATAGAAGTATAAATAATAAATAAATAAATAAATAAGTCACATGGAGGAGGGAGCAAGCTTTCTTTCTGCTTCCCTGAAGACTAGGACACAAAGGAGCAATGGCTTCAAACTACGGTACAAGAAAGGAGATTCCATCTGAACATTAGGAAGAACTTTCTGACTGTGAGAGCTGTTCAGCAGTGGAAATCTCTGCCCTGGAGTTTGGTGGAGGCAGAGGTGGCCCTAGGTAGTTTTCAATGGTAAGCAAACAATATTCCCCCCCCCCCCAACCAATCATTGATATATATTTTCTGTTTGTCGTCGTGGGAGTTCTGTGTGCCATATTTGGTTCAGTTCCATCATTGGTGGAGTTCAGAATGCTCTTTGATTGTAGGTGAACTATACATCCCCGTAACTACAACTCGCATATATCAAGGTCTATTTTCCCCCAAGAGCGCCTCAAGAGCATCCCTGGGCAAAATCAAGTAAACCGCGAATGCTTACTTTGTGTAATGGTTGAGCCACCCCTGGGTGGAGGCTCCTTCTTTGGAGGCTTTGAAGCAGAGGCTGGATGTGTCAGGATTATTTAGTTATGTATGTGTGTTTTTCAATGTGTTTCTATGTAATTCAAGGTGGATTAAGATGTATTTCAAGATAGATTCTATTCTGTCCTATTATATATTAGAAATACTGTGCTGAGACTGTGATATTATAACCTTGACTGAAATGAGATAACGTGTTCTCTTGCTGGGGAAAAAAGGGAGGAACTGGTCTCAGCCAGAAGATAGATAAGCAGATGTTCAGAGACTTGTTTTTGCCTTGGAGTTCCTGTCTGTAGCTTGCTGTGGATAGACGTGTGTAGATATACTTAGTAAAACTTAGTTTTCTATTGCAACTGAAAGCTTGCAGAGTCCTTATTTTGGAACACAGTGTCTGCTGATCTAGCAATCCTTCCACTGGCAAGCGTCAATACTCTGACAGGATGGCCATCTGTCGGGGGCGCTCTGAATGTGATTTTCCTGCTTCTTGGCAGAATGGGGTTGGACTGGATCAGAGGCGGTCTAGGTAATTTTTAATGGTAAGCAAACAGTATTTTGGTGCCCCCCCCCCAACCAATCATTGATATAGTATATTTTCTGTTTGTTGTGGGAGTTCTGTGTGCCATATTTGGTTCAATTCCATCATTGGCGGAGTTCAGAATGCTCTTTGATTGTAGGTGAACTATACATCCCAGTAACTACGACTCACATATGTCAAGGTCTATTTTCTCCCAAGAGTGCCCCTGGGCAAAATCAACTATACTGCATATGCTTACTTTACCTAATGGGTTGCCGAGACTCCCCCGGACTGCTAGGGTTGTTGTGAGCCGAGGGGGCGCTCCTCAAGTGGAAGTCGAGGGGCATTTACAGAGGCGCCTCTGCACCCCTGGCAAAAAAAAGTGTACTACGACCACTTACTTTGCGTAATGGATGAGCCGCCCCTGGACTGGATGATGGCCCACCAGGTCTCTTCCAACTCTAAGATCCTATGATTCTATGAGTAGCCCACCAAAACTAACAAAGGCATACCCTTACCTCTTGCCTGGAGATGATCACCCATGAAAAGTGGTGACTCTGGGCCATTTCCTGAGATCTGGCAACCCTGCCCAAAATCCCAGCCCAGCAATCAAACCACTAGACCATGCTGGCTCTTGACTTTGTGTGTGTGTGTGTACACAGAGCGAGGCATACACAATGCTCGTTCCATGGGAATAGTGACAGACACAGACTTTGCTGTAACTTGACTGATTTGGACGATTCCGGCACCTTTGAGTAGCAAAGGAATCTTGCCGCAGTCAATGGCATTCCAAATATCTATAGGCTGGAAGGCAAGGCTGTCAGTCAGATCGATTTAGAAGGCTTGCACCATTTCTTTGACTGTCATTCACAAGAACAGGGCATGGGAGGTTCTGTTTTGACAGGATCTGAGCCTTTAGACATTCGGCGTTTTCGTGCTGGAGATGGAGGACGCCGGCGTCAAACCTGACACTGATCACATTAGGCAAAGCAGGGGAGCGGCCTCTTGGGTCGTAACTCTCTTCCCATCGTAACTGTTTATTAATAGTCATTTTATGATGTGTAGATAATGTTTAAGAGGTTGTCGAAATCCATTTGTTTTCAGCAGAAACGCCCTCTTCTTCTTCCTCTTAGCGCATTAGGAATGCCATAATTAACAAGCTATTCCAAGGTGAAGAGGAGGAAACGATGGAGCTCTCGGTTTAAGATCAAGACTGAGTTCAATCTATATATATAAATTTCCTACTGGCGTCCAACGAGGAAACAAAACTCTAAAACCCCTCCACACAACTCTACCAAAATTGCCATGCCCCAAGGACAACCCACTAGGTACAAACTAATCCACTCAGAAATCAAAACCACACAACAACAACCACAAAAAACGGCAAAACAACTGAGCATGCGCACTGGCGCAAACTCCCTGGCACGCGCACACACATGGCCCCTCACCCTCCCCCCCCTGGCGCGGCACACACACGCGCGCGTGCCCCCTCTCCCCCCGGCGCGGCACACACGCGCGCGCACGCGCCCCCTCTCTCTCCTCCGGTGCGGCACACACACACACGCACACACACGTGCGCGCCCCCATCCCCCCTCCCCTCCTCCCTCTTACCCTCCTCACGTTACCTCCAAGCCACGCCCCCTTCTAATCTGTCAAGGAAGAATCATAGAATCCTAGAATCCTAGAGTTGGAAGAGACCTCCTGGGCCATCCAGTCCAACCCCATTCTGCCAAGAAGCAGGAATATTGCATTCAAATCACCCCTGACAGGAGAGAAAGAGGGAGGGAAAGAAAGAAGGAAGGAAGGAATGAGGTAGAAAAGGAAGAAAGGAGAGAAAGAGGGAGGGAAAGAAAAAGGGGGAGGAAGGAAAGTTAGAGAAAGAAGGAAGGAGAGAAGGAAAGAAAAAAGGGAAAGAAGGAAGGAAAGAAGGAGCGAAGGAAGGGGGGAAGATGTAGAGAAAGAGGGAGGGAAGGAAAGATGGAAAGAGAGAAGGAAGAAAAGAGAGACTGCAGAAGAGAAAAAGGAAGAAGGAAGGAAAGAGGGAGCGAAGGAAGGGGATAAAATGTAGAGAAAGAGGGAGGGAAAGAAAGGAGGAAAGAGAGAAGGAAGAAAAGAGAGACAGCAGAAGAGAAAGAAAAAGGGGGAAGGAAGGAAAGCGATAGAGAAGTATGGAAGGAGAGAAGGAAAGACAGGAAGGAAGGAAGGAAACAGGGAGTGAAGGAAGGAGGGAAAGAAGGGGAGATAGGGGGAAGGTTGGCCACAGCAACGCGTGGCGGGTACAGCTAGTCTGAAATAAGATTAAAGGGGAAATGCGCAGCCTCTCGACCCCTTGGGAAACTAGTTGTCAAACCGGCTCAGAGCATCCCAAATACGTATGGACGGGTATCGTTCCAAACAAATAATCTATGCATTAGATGTAATAAACCCTACTCTTAAGATTGGTCATTTACTTTTCGTCAGTGGAATGCCAATCTTGATATGTTTGATATGTTCGTTTATAGGAAATCTATATACTATAAATAAAAATGTAATGTTAAATACATTGTCAAAGGCTTTCATGGGTGGAATCACTGGGGTCCCCAAACTACGGCCCGTGGGCCGGAACCGGCCCCCCAAGGACATTTATCCGGCTTGCGGGCCGTGGAGAGAATGCCTCTAGACCATGGCCATATAGCCTGAAAAAACCTACAACAAACCACTGAACAAAATCTGGCTACCAGTATTAAAAAACTCTAAAATTACAACAGCAAAACAACAGAGAGGAAACAAACAAGGACATCTAATCACCTCTCAACAAAAGATTGGGTTGTTGTAGGTTTTTTCGTGCTATATGGCCATGGTCTAGAGGCATTCTCTCCTGACATTTCGCCTGCATCTATGGCAAGCATCCTCAGAGGTAGTGAGGTCTGTTGGAACTAGGAAAATGGGTTTATATATCTGTGGAATGACCAGGGTGGGGCAAAGGACTCTTGTCTGCTGGAGCTAGGTGTGAATGCTTCAACTGACCACCTTGATTAGCATTTGATGGTCTGACAGTGCCTAGAGCAAACTTCTGTTGAGAGGTGATTAGATGTCCTTGTTTGTTCTGTTCTGAAGGTTGTTATGTGAGGTTTAGTGTTTGATTACTGACTTTATGTTATCATACCTTCCAATATCTCGGAAATGTGCCTTTAGACCGAAGCTTCAGTTCTGTGCAACTTCACTTACATGTGATATGCTGCTGATTTAATTAATTATCTGCATTTCCAGCCAATCAACGGAGTTAGAAATCCTTGGCTCAGTTGGGGGCCTCGGCACGCTAAAGGACATTTGCGATGGCCGGGTATATGTATAGAACGAGGGCTGGGCTGCATTCCCTCCAAAGAAGGTTCCCCGTCCCCAGAGCCCAGCGTGGTATTTGTAACTACTCCGTTCCACCTTTCAATTGGTTTATTAAAATATTAAGAGTAAATGGCGTGTTGAGAATAATGTAATAACATCCTCAGCAGTGAAGAGGGGGAAATAAGTAACGCGTAAATTGCATGTCCATTCTTCGTTTATGATGCAGAACAACAAGCCATGCGCACAACAGCTTCATAATCATTGAAGAGGCGTTTGGAGAATGGATCTCCGGCTTCAGAAAATGCTGAAAGCAAAAGGGGAAGCGGGATCACCTTGTTTCAGTGGAAGGAGGAAACACAACGCAGTGGTTTTGCTTCCCGCATCTGTATCATCTCAACCTGTAGACACATACGCACACCAGTCAACCGACAACCATAGGAACAATAAACTAGATTAAATACACTCTAGAGCAGGGGTCCCCAAACTACGGCCCGCGGGCCACTTCCAGCCCATCAAGGGCACTTATCCGGCCCGCGGAGGAGGAGCGCCCCCCCACACACACACAGTGCCCCTCCCTTGGCTGGCTCATGTTATCCATCAGGCTCGATGGACAGTGTGAGCCAGCCAAGGGCAGATGCTTCGCGTGGCCTACTCTCGCATAAAGCACCTTGCAAGGTGCTTTACACGAGAGTAAGCCATGCGGTGCTGTCCCTCCCTTGGCAGGTTCACGCTGCCCATTGGGCCCGATGGGCAGCGTGAGCCAGCCAAGGGCAGCTGCTCCGCATGGCCTACTCTGGCGTAAAGCACCTCGCGAGGTGCTTTACTCATGAGTAGGCCACGCAATGCTGCTCCTCCCTTGGCAGGCTCACGCTGCCCATCGAGCCCGATGGGCAGCGTGAGCCAGCCAAGGACGGCTGCCCCGGCGCTCCATGCAGTCATGCCGGCCACATGACCTTGGAGGTGTCTACGGACAACGCCGGCTCTTTGACTTAGAAATGCAGATGAGCACCGCACCCTAGAGTCAGACACGACTGGACTTCATGTCAGAGGAAAACCTTTAACTAGGAAAATTGTGGAAGATCCAGGGTGGGAGAAAGAACTCTTGTCTGTTGGAAGTAGGTAGGAATGTTTCAATTGGCCACCTTGATTGCCATTTCATAGCCTGACAGAGAATCCTTTGTTGAGAGGTGATTAGCTGGCCCTGATTGTTTCTTGTCTGGAGTTCCCTTGTGTTTGAGTGTTGTTCTTTATTTACAGTTATAATTTTAGAGTTTTTTAAATACTGGTAGCCAGATTTTGTTCAGACTAGAAAGAGGACGATTTCCCATTCTCTGCTCCTGGAATTACTGTCTCAAGAGGGCAAGAAAGAACCCTTCCACACAGCCAAATGAGATATCTGCAATGGGCATAGGAAATTTTTAATTGATTTTAAAAAAAAAAACTATAGTCCGGCCCTCCAACGGTCTGCGGGACAGTGAACTGGCCCCCGGTTTAAAAAGTTTGAGGGCCCATGCTCTAGAGCATTGCTCTACTGCTGATGGCTGGCTTAGATGTGGTGAGCACAAAGAATGCAGAAGTATTTCAGAGCCAAGGAATGGAGTTGTGTTTTTTCCTGCCTGGCTTTTCTCTCTCCTCTTAGCCTGCATTGTAATGTGCAATTGTCGCTGGGTGAAGGCTGTGGCTCGGCATGGTGTGTGTTGATATTAAGAGCTCAATCAGTTCCTTGCAACTGTGCGCCATTTCTCTGTCAAGCTGCCATACAGGAGATCGCTAATACATAAAAGAAAAGAAACCAGTGCAACAGGCCATCGAGAAAAAGGCAGGCGTGACGCAGACTAGGCGTGTTTCTCCTAGGGACTGGCTGTTTATTCAACCATCATATTCCTAGCCCGTCATTAATATCTACACTTGAACTCCATGGCTTAATTCTTGCACTGGGATTGTGGCACAGCTGGCTGGGAGTCATGAGCCAAAACGTCATGAATTCGAAGCCAGCCCGGGTCGGAGTGAGCTTCCAACCAAAATTGTGTAGCTTGTTGTCGACCTTTGCAGCCCAAAAGATAGTTGCATCTGTCAAGTAGGAAATTTAGGTACCACTTATGTGGAGAGGGTAATTTAACTGATTTACGAGGCCATAAAAATCTCCAGGAAGTATGCAAAGAATGAGAAAGTACTTCATCAGTGTCACAAACGGATGGTGAAGTGACAGCTCCCCTGGTGGCCAGAAGCTGGAATGTTAAATAGCCTCTGTGTGTCTGTCTGTATATGTTGTGTGTCTATGGCATTGCAATCCGCCCTGAGTCCCCTGTGGGATGAGAAGGGTGGAATATAAATACTGTAAATAAATAAATAAATAAATAAATAAATAAATAAATATTATTTGCTCCCCCGGTGGCCAGAATACCCTCCTGAAAAAGCTGGAATGTTAAATAGCCTCTGTGTGTCTGTCTGTATATGTTGTGTGCCTATGGCATTGAATGTTTGCCATGTATAGGTACATTGTAATCCGCCCTGAGTCCCCTGCGGGGTGAGAAGAAGGGCGGAATATATAAATACTGTAAATAAATAAATAAATAAATATGGAATCGTGATCTTTGTAGTTTTTATAGAATCCTAGAATCAAAGAGTTGGAAGAGACCTCCTGGGCCATCGTCCAGTCCAACCCCATTCTGCCAAGCAGCAGGAATATTGCATTCAAATCACCCCTGACAGATGGCCATCCAGGCTCTGCTTAAAAGCTTCCAAAGAAGGAGCCTCCACCACACTCCCTCTGGGGCAGAGAGTTCCACTGCTGAACAGCTTTCACAGTCAGGAAGTTCTTCCTAATGTTCAGATGCAATCTCTGAACAAGGTCTTGGTTGTTTACCTCTTCCAAAGGGCATTGATGCCTCACCAAACTACAAATAATGATGATGATGATGATGATGATGATCATCATCATCATCATCATCATCATCATCATCATCTCCCCGATGGGGACTCGGTGCGGCTTACATGAGGCCAAGCCCAAAACAGCAATTACATGAAATAAAACAAAACCAAAAACAAATCCTAGGCTTCCAAAGCATTGCTCCTTGGCTGTCAAAGTGGTGCCAAACTGCATTCATTCTGCAGTGTAAATACGCCCCGAGAGCCAATGTTGGAGCCAGCTCCATAGCCCACCATTGTCAAGGATGTGGCTCAAAATGAGAGGGAAGACGAAACATGCCGCAGGGTTCCGTCCTGGGCCCGGTCCTGTTCAGGATCTTTATTAATGACTTAGATGAAGGGCTAGAAGGCAGGATCATCAAGTTTGCAGACGACACCAAATTGGGAGGGAGAGCCAAGACTCCAGAGGACAGGAGCAGGATTCAAAACGATCTTGACAGATTAGAGAGATGATTGGCCAAAACTAACAAAATGAAGTTCAATAGTGACAAATGCAAGATACTCCACTTTGGCAGAAAAAATGAAATGCAAAGATACAGAATGGGTGACGCCTGGCTCGAGAGCAGTACGTGTGAAAAAGATCTTGGAGTCCTCGTGGGGAGGAAGTTAAACATGAGCCAGGAATGTGATGTGGCGGCAAAAAAGCCAATGGGATTTTGGCCTGCATCAAGAGGAGCCTAGTGTCTAGATCTAGGGAAGTAATGCTCCCCATGCTCTATTCTGCTTTGGTTAGACCACTTTACCTGGAATATTGTGTCCAATTCTGGGCACCACAATTCAAGAGAGATATTGACTCTAAGCTGGAATGTGTCCAGAGGAAGAGGGTGACTCAAATGATCAAGGGTCTGGAGAACAAGCCCTATGAGGAGCGGCTTAAGGAGCTGGGCATGTGTAGCCTGAAGAAGAGAAGGCTGAGAGGAGACATGATAGCGATGTATAAATATGTGAGAGGAAGCCACAGGGAGGAGGAGGGAGCAAGCTTGTTTTCTGCTTCCCTGGAGACGAGGACGCAATGGAGCCATGGCTTCAAATTACAAGAGAGGAGATTCCACCTGAACACGAGGAAGAACTTCCTGACTGTGAGAGCCGTTCAGCAGTGGAACTCTCTGCCCCGGAGGGAGTGTGGTGGAGGCTCCTTCTTTGGAAGCTTTGAAACAGAGGCTGGATGGCCATCTGTCAGGGGTGATTTGAATGCAATATTCCTGCTTCTTGGCAGAATGGGGTTGGACTGGATGGCCCAGGAGGTCTCTTCCAACTCTTTGATTCTATGATTCTATGATTCCTCTACCCTCCCACCTTCCTCACAAAGGCTCACAATTTCTCTATTGTTATATATATTTCTTTTTCTTTTGGAAATGGTGATGCTCTCTCATCTCATTTTGTATACATCATCTTTCCTGGACTCAATTGTCCTGCCAATCAGCATGCCTTGATCTTGCGTTTGGCACCGGACTGAGCGGAAAAGGCATTTCTCATTGCCGCTGATTATATGGCTCACGCGCACCGTGCCGCTAAGTGCCGAAAAGGGAATGTTTCTGCTTCCGAGGGAGACGGCTTGGTGGCCGGGGGTCCTTCTGCACAAAATTGTCAGAGGGAGGGAGCCAACGCCGCCGCCGCCAACGCCGTAATTTTGTTATCCGAGATGAAAGGCAAACATGACCTCACCATCTCTGGAATGGACAAGAAAAGCACTCTTTGGAGCCAGCCTGCAATCTTGCAGAAGAAGATTTTTGCCGTGTTGTTCGGCACCTAAGAGATTTTGGGGATCGTTTTTGGATTGCTTTTTTGCCAGGAATGAAATTCAGGCCAGGCTGGGTCTTTGTTTTTGCTCTGCCTTTGTCCAATTATTCAAGGCCGTTTTGGGCTCACTTTTACGACTCCCTTCACAGTTGCTCCTCTTACAGGGGTAGGTATACCTAAAAAGACTATTCAAAATGCAATAGGCTCTCGGTTAACCATCACCCATGGCGACTGGGAGGTGTTAGATGAATGTGGTTTCTGGTTGCTGGAGAGTTGCTATTAAAATGGCTTTAACTCAGGCTATATTCCATATTCATCTGGAGTTTTGGGGTCAGATGTCATCTATACGCAGATGATGTCCAGCTCTATCACTCCTTCCCACCTGTTACTAAGAAGGCTGTGCAGGTCCTCAACCGCTGTGTCAGGCTGGATGAGGGCGAACATCTTGGAGAGTTCTTGGAGAACGGGAGAAGTTCCAGCAGATTGGAGGAGGGCCAATGTGGTCCCAAACTTCAAGAAGGGAAAAAAGGATGACCAATGTCCGGTCAGCCTCACTAGAACAAGAGTCAAAACCTGTTGGTGTCACATCCATGCATGCATTTGCTTACATGCATCATTGTCCTTTTTTCGGCCATTTTGCAATGCTTAATGATTGTGTTACTGAAATTCAGAAGAGAGATGTTGACAAGCTGGAATGTGTCCAGAGGAAGAGGGGGATTAAAATGATCAAGGGTCTGGAGAACAAGCCCCATGAGGAGCGGTATAGAAGGAACGAGCGGAAGTCATTTCAGAACCATTAGCAATCATCTCTGAGAGTTCTTGGAGAATGGGAGAAGTTCCAGCAGACTGGAGGAGGGCCAATGTGGTCCCAAACTTCAAGAAGGGCCAAAAGGATGACCCAAACAATGACCAATGTCCGGTCAGCCTCATGTTGATACCAGGCAAGATTCTGGAAAAGATTGTGAAGGAAGTGGTCTGCAAACACTTAGAAACAAATGCGGTCATCACTAAGAGTCAACATGGATTTATCAAAAACAAGTCATGCCAGACTAGTCGGATCTCTTTTTTCGATAGAGCTACAAGCTGGGTAGATGCGGGGAATGATGCCGTGGATGGAGCGTGTCTGGATTTCAGGAAGGCCTTCTTGGACAAGGTCCCCCATGACCTTCTGGCAAGGAAACGAGTCCAATGTGGGCGAGGCAAAACTACGGTGAGGTGGATCTGGAATTGGTTAAGCGGACGAACGCAGTGGGCGATTCTCCCCAAGGCTTCCTCCTCTTCATCCTGGAAAGAAGGGACGAGTGGAGTGCCACACAGCAGGGTTCTTCCGTCCTGGGACCGGTCCTGATCAGGATCTCCATTCATGACTTAGATGAAGGATGAGAAGGCAGGATCATCACGTTTGCAGACAACACCAAATGGGGAGGGAGAGCCAAGACTCCAGAGGACAGGAGCAGGACTCAAAGGGATTTCGACAGATTAGAGAGATGAAGGGCCAAAACTAACACAATGAAGTTCAACAGGGACAAATGGAAGATGGCAGGGGACGGCTAGTAACCAATGAAAACATTTATCAACAGTGTCTCCTTATTAAAATCACTGTCCAGTCACATCACCCAGTTGTTCCATTATTCTATATTTACCTGTTTCAGTGCATTTGTGAACACTTGCTCAAAAAGCTAGGTTTTGAGTTTTTTACAAAATGTGAAAAGGGAGGGGTTCGAGCTGGTATCCGTAGGGAGGACGTTCCACCGCTGAAGGGCCACCACTGAGAAGGCCCAGTTTCTGGTCCCTGCCTAAAGTATTTGTTCCCCCCTGGGCCCGGTCCTGTTCAACATCTTAATTAATGACTGAGATGAAGGGCTAGAAGGCAGGATCATCAAGTTTGCAGACGGGACCAAATTGGGAGGGAGAGCCAAGACTCCAGAGGACAGGAGCAGCATTCAACGATCTTGACAGATTAGAGAGATGATGGGCCCAAATTAACACAATGAAGTTCAACAGGGACAAATGCAAGATACTCCACTTTGGCAGGAAAAATGAAATGCAAAGATATAGAATGGGGGATGCCTAGCTTGAGAGCAGTACGTGTGAAAAAGATCTTGGAGTCCTCGTGGACAACAAGTTAAACATGAGCCAGGAATGTGATGTGATCGCAAAAAAAAGCTAATGGGATGTTGTCCTGCATCAAGAGGAGCCTAGTGTCTAGATCCAGGGAAGTCATGCTCCCCATGCTCTATTCTGCCTTGGTTAGACCACTTTACCTGGAATATTGTGTCCAATTCTGGGCACCACAATTCAAGAGAGATATTGACTCTAAGCTGGAATGTGTCCAGAGAAAGAGGGCGACTCAAATGATCAAGGGTCTGGAGAACAAGCCCTATGAGGAGCAGCTTAAGGAGCTGGGCATGTTTAGGTTGAGAACCACTGCTATATAAAATGGAGGAACTATAAAATTCCTTAGAAGCAGGGAGATGAAACGATATAGATACAGGTCGGGGACGTATTCTGCAATAATAGAGGTCCATCATCATAATTAGGTTGATTATGAGAGATTTTGGTTGGATTAAATTTCTCACTGAAAAAAATTCCCAAAGTCCCAAATTGTTGTGACTCAGCTGGAACTACAGAGTGCCTCTGATGAGGATGATGGGATTCAGGTTCACAATCTGGTTCAAAACGTCCCTGTTTCAGACAATGAAGACCAGGGTGTATAAGTGCAGTTTCCCACAGCAAGGAATGAGGTTGTTGATAGTGAAACTAGCCAGGTACAGGAGCAAATGGACTCAGAAAAGGAGGACAGCTCTCAGCCTGATAACGCTAAGGAACAGACGGACCTGGACAAAACGGGAACCTTAGACCGGGCTGACCGTTTGGAATTCAGAGTTCAAAGGAGTGTGAGAATAGCTAACAAGAAGGAGATCAGAGGCCAAAGAAACGCCTTCATGTTTTGCAAAGGGTATTGTGACTGAGCTAGTTTCTGACGATGAGGATGATGGGATTCAGATTCTTGTTGGGTTTCCGCTTCCTGGCTCTTTGTCTGTTCCTCAAATCTCTGAGCCTGCTTCTGAGGCTCTCACAGACAGTGCAGTGTCGACACAGCTGTTTTCACCAGACAGGAATTTTAACAAAGGGAATAATGGCCAGGTGCCTTCCCACAATGATATCGAAAGTATAGATAAGGATTTGACCTGAGAAGCTCGCCTTGATGTCCGAGTCAGGCGCAGTTCACGTCTGGCAAGCAGACGGGAGGCTAGCTCGGTGCAAGGTCATCGCAGTGCTTTTATGATGCTGAGAGCCTAATGTTTTGATGTTAAAAAGGTATTTAGGCCTCCTGGAAACTCTGTGAAAGCATCAGTTCAACGTAGCTTACTAGCCTGCAAGCTTCATGGAATAATCTTAGCCTGGAAAGCAGAACGCTTGGGATTTCTTGCATTGTGATTCTTGGGGCAATTGTCTCATTGCTTGTACCTGGGACTCTGGTTTGAACTTTGCCAATAGGATTATGTCTCCTGCTTTTACCTGAAGATCTTTGGAACTGTATCCTGCATTTAACCTTAATCTTTGGAACTTTGCAATGCTTATTCTTTATTTTGACTTGGATTTTTTCCTCAATAAACTGTAAAACTACAGCTCTTGTGTGGGGGTGTTTGGAAGCAAGGTGAAGCCTACTCTGAGTTGCAACAGGTATTAAGCAGTGTGTTTGGGACCAAACCTTCATCAGAGCAACTTTTCGTGTAACCAAGAAGCTTGCCTTTTGCTTGTTTGGCTTGTCTTGCAGTCCTTGTGTTCGTGGTCTCAGGACTCAGTCATGTTCTCATGGGATTTGGCTTTGCTGTTGTCTTTTTGTTTCATGCTTCCAAGTGTTATTTTGTATTGATCTTTTCAAACTTTACTTTTGCTTTTAAGAACTTTTTGTCTTTCTAAAATAAACTATAAAGTCTCCTGGCTGTGTGCAGTTTGGTGTTATCAGCGAGGTGAATCTACTCTGAGGTGCGACACCAATGTTGAGCGGAAGTTCTGCAGAACCTTTCGTAATCTCGCTTCTAAGCGAGATTACGAAAGGTTCTGCAGAACTTCCGCTCAACATTTGGGACTTTAGGGATTTTTTTTCAGTGAGAAATTGAATCCAACCCGAATGATATCCAATTATTTGTTCCTGCAAGTGCTTGGCTCCTTCTACCTTTCCTAGAGTATTGACTTAGTGAAAGTTTGGATGGAAGACTAGTTTCCAGCCCAGAACGCCCCAGGCGGACTTCCCTGGGGAACCTTAATGCACCTCCCGCTCTTTGGAGAGCGGGTTTAGCATAACCCACAGCATTCGTTAAAATTATTTTTTAAAGTGTTTACATTCTGATATTAGAGCTGCCTAATGCTCTTCGTTGGAGCGTAAATTATAGATGTGTTGACCAGAGCGGGAAAGAACAAGAAGCCTCTGCATTTCGCTTGCTGAATTATTTAAAACTGCCATTATTTGTTTCCGCAGGCCACGTTCTAGCAGGTGGGGACGTGTCACCATACATTAGGCCTCCTTGGGTCCTTTGCTCCTCATCCCTGTGTCCTGCTTCCCTTTACAACAGCGTTTCTCAACCTGGGGGTCGGGACCCCAGGAGGGGTCACAAGGAGGTGTCAGAGGGGTCAGCAAAGACCATCCGAAAACACAGTATTTTCTGTTGGTCTTGGGGGTTCTGTTTGGGAAGTTTAGCCTAATTCTATCATTAGTTGAGTTTGGGATGTGATTGTAGGTGAACTATAAATCCCAGCAACTACAACTCCCAAATGTAAAGGACTATTTTCCCCCAAATCAACCAATGTTCACATTTGGGCATATTGAGTATTTGTGCCAAGTTTGGTCCAGATCCATCATTGTTTGAGTCCATAGTGTTCTCTGAATGTCGGTGAACTACAACTCCAAAACTCAAGGCCAGTGCTCACCAAAACCTTCCAGTATTTTCTGTTGGTCACTGGAGTTCTGTGTGCCAAGATTGGTTCAATTCCATCGTTGGTGGAGTTCAGAATGTTCTTTGATTGTAGGTGAACTATAAATCCCAGCAACTACAACTCCCAAATGTAAAGGACTATTTCCCCCCAAATCAACCAATGTTCACATTTGGGCATATTGAGTATTTGTGCCAAGTTTGGTCCAGATCCATCATTGTTTGAGTCCATAGTGTTCTCTGAATGTCGGTGAACTACAACTCCAAAACTCAAGGTCAATGCTCACCAAAACCTTTTAGTATTTTCTGTTGGTCATGGGAGTTCTGTGTGCCAAGATTGGTTCAATTCCATCGTTGGTGGAGTTCAGAATGCTCTTTGACTGTAGGTGAACTATAAATCCCAGCAACTACAACTCCCAAATGTAAAGGACTATTTTCCCCCAAATCAACCAATGTTCACATTTGGGCATATTGAGTATTTGTGCCAAGTTTGGTCCAGATCCATCATTGTTTGAGTCCATAGTGTTCTCTGAATGTCGGTGAACTACAACTCCAAAACTCAAGGTCAATGCTCACCAAAACCTTTTAGTATTTTCTGTTGGTCATGGGAGTTCTGTGTGCCAAGATTGGTTCAATTCCATCGTTGGTGGAGTTCAGAATGCTCTTTGACTGTAGGTGAACTATAAATCCCAGCAACTACAACTCCCAAATGTAAAGGACTATTTTCCCCCAAATCAACCAATGTTCACATTTGGGCATATTGAGTATTTGTGCCAAGTTTGATCCAGATCCATCATTGTTTGAGTCCATAGTGTTCTCTGAATGTCGGTGAACTACAACTCCAAAACTCAAGGTCAATGCTCACCAAAACCTTTTAGTATTTTCTGTTGGTCATGGGAGTTCTGTGTGCCAAGATTGGTTCAATTCCATCGTTGGTGGAGTTCAGAATGTTCTTTGATTGTAGGTGAACTATAAATCCCAGCAACTACAACTCCCCAAATGTAAAGGACTATTTTCCCCCAAATCAACCAATGTTCACATTTGGGCATATTGCGTATTTGTGCCAAGTTTGGTCCAGATCCATCATTGTTTGAGTCCATAGTGTTCTCTGAATGTCGGTGAACTACAACTCCAAAACTCAAGGTCAATGCTCACCAAAACCTTTTAGTATTTTCTGTTGGTCATGGGAGTTCTGTGGTTCAATTCCATCGCTGGTGGAGTTGAGAATGCTCTTTGACTGTAGGTCAACTATAAATCCCAGCAACTATATCTCCCAAATCACAAAATCAATCTCCCTGCAACCCCACAAGTATTCAAATGTGGCTCTATTGGGTATTTGTGCCAAATTCGGTGCAGTGAATGAAAATACATCCTGCATATCAGATATTTACATTACTCAGTTCTTGTGGGTTTTTTCGGGCTATATGGCCATGTTCTAGAGGCATTTCTCCTGACGTTTCGCCTGCATCTATGGCAGGCTTCCTCTGAGGAAGCCTGCCATAGATGCAGGCGAAACGTCAGGAGAAATGCCTCTAGAACATGGCCATATAGCCCGAAAAAACCCACAAGAACTGAGTGATTCCGGCCATGAAAGCCTTCGACAATACATTTACATTACTCTTCATAACAGTAGCAAAATGACATTTCTGAAGGAGTAATGGAAATGACGTTATGGTTGGGGGTCACCACAACATGAGGAACTGTATGAAGGGGTCGCAGCATTAGGAAGGTGGAGAACCACTGCTTTAAAACCTCTAAGACAGCGTTTCTCAACATGGGGGGTCGGGAGGTGTCCGAGCGTATTTTCTGTTGGTCACGGGAGTCCTGTGTGCCAGTTTTTGTATCGGGTCATCCATCCATCTGCAAATGCCAGGACTTTAACTGCTTCCTGAAGGACAGGAGGGAGAGGCAGACCTAATCTCACCAAGGAGATGTTCAGATCTGTCACTCCTTTCCACCTGTCACCAAGGAGGCTGTCCAGACCTTGAATCGGTGTCTAGCTGCTGTGTCGGACTGGATGAGAGCTAACACATTGAAATTGAATCCAGACAAGACAGAGGTCCTACTGGTCAGTCGTAAGGCCGAACAGGGTATAGGGTTACAGCCTGTGTTGGATGGAAGGGGTGGCACTCCCCCTGAAGTCGCAGGTTCGCAGCTTGGGAGAGGAGATTCCATCTGAACATTAGGAAGAACTTCCTGACTGTGAGAGCCGTTCAGCAGTGGAACTCTCTGCCCCGGAGTGTGGTGGAGGCTCCTTTGGAAGCTTTGAAACAGAGGCTGGATGGCCATTTGTCAGGGGTGATTTGAATGCAATATTCCTGCTTCTTGGCAGAATGGGGTTGGACTGGATGACCCATGAGGTCTCTTCCAACTCTTTGATTCTATGATTCTATGATTCTATGATTCTATGATCCTGGACTCATCGCTGAGCCTGGAACCCCAGGTCTCGGCGGTGACCAGGGGAGCATTTGCGCAACTAAAACTTGTGCACCAGTTGCGCCCGTACCTCGGGAAGTCTGATCTGGCCACAGTGGTCCACGCTCTTGTCACATCCCGTATAGACTACTGCAACGCACTCTACGTGGGGTTGCCCTTGAAGACTGTTCGGAAACTCCAACTGGTCCAACGAGCGGCAGCTAGACTGCTTACAGGAGCGACATACAGGGAACACACCACCCCCCTGTTATGTCAGCTCCACTGGCTGCCGATTCAGTTCTGAGCACAATGCAAGGTGCTGGTTTTGACCTACAAAACCCTTTACGGTTCCGGTCCTGCGTATCTGTCCGAACGTATCTCCCTCTACGTCCCACCTCGGAATCTGAGATCATCTGGGGAGGCCCTGCTCACGACCCCACCGCTATCACAAGTGAGGTTGGTGGGGACGAGGAGCAGGGCCTTCTCAGTGGTGGCCCCCCACCTGTGGAACTCACTCCCGGGGGAAATCAGGGCTTCAACTTCCCTCCTCTCCTTCAGGAGGAGGGTGAAGACATGGTTATGGGACCAGGCCTTTGGGCACTCTGGCAATTAGACACGGAACCAGAATGATAGGACCAACAATGTGTGGAAAGTAGAACCTAACTATGAGTCGGTGAAACGCTGACCAGCAATGAGGTTTGTATTGCTTTTATTGTTTTTATTGTTTTTACGGGTTTATGGCTATTCCTGCCGATAATATTGATTGTTTACGTTAATTGTTATCAGTGTTATAATTACTGTTGTTATTGATGTTATGTTTTTGATATTATGTTTTTGTAATACAGGCATCGAATTGTGCCTTGTGTGTATAAGCCGCCCTGAGTCCCCCCGGGTGAGAAGGGCGGGGTAGAAGCAACCGTAATAAATAAATAAATAAATAAATAAAGGAGAGAGTTCCATAGCCGGGGGGGGGGGGGCACCACAGAGAAGACCCTGTCTCTCGTCCCCACCAAGAGTGACTGCGAAGGTGGTGGGACCAAGAACAGGGCCTCTCCGGAAGATCTTAACATCCTAGAAGGTTTATAGGAAGAGATGCGTTTGGACAGGAAAACTGGGCCAGAACCATGTAGGGTTTTGTAGGTTAATTCTATGATTCTATGATTGGCAGCCGGTGGAGCTGGTGTAACAAGGGAGTTGTGTGCTCCCTGTAACCCGCTCCCATAAGCAACTTGGCTGCCGATCGTTGGACCAGTTGTAGCTTCTGGGCAATCTTCAGAGGTACTTCCTCGCATGCAAAAAAAAAAAGTTTGTTTTCCAAGGCCCGTATTTGTCCTCACACATGAACTTTGCATTTAACATGTTTTGCAGTTGATCTTCAGAAGGTTAACTCAGGTTTAATTTGCAAGCCTGGTTGCTGAAGCCCCGATCGCTGAGGAAGCCCCATTGTGGGAGGAAAACAGGCTAACTGGGTGTTGCACCTCAGAGTAGATTCACCTTGCTGAAATCACCAAAACTGCACACAGACTGAAGTCTTTGTAGCTGTCGAAGGCTTTCATAGAATCATAGAACCAAAGAGTTGGAAGAGACCTCCTGGGCCATCATCCAGTCCAATCCCATTCTGCCAAGAAGCAGGAATATTGCATTCAAATCACCCCTGACAGATGGCCATCCAGCCTCTGCTTAAAAGCTTCCAAAGAAGGAGCCTCCACCACACTCCAGGGCAGAGAGTTCCACTGCTGAACGGCTCTCACAGTCAGGAAGTTCTTCCTCATGTTCTCTTGTAGTTTGAAGCCATTGTTCCATTGCGTCCTAGTCTCCAAGGAAGCAGAAAACAAGCTTGCTCCCTCCTCCTCCCTGTGGCTTCCTCTCACATATTTATACATGGCTATCATATCCCCTCAGCCTTCTCTTCTTCAGGCTAAACATGCCCAGCTCCTTAAGCCGCTCCTCATAGGGCTTGTTCTCCAGACCCTAGTCTCCAGGGAAGCAGAAAACAAGCTTGCTCCCTCCTCCTCCCTGTGGCTTCCTCTCACATATTTATACATGGCTATCATATCTCCTCTCAGCCTTCTCTTCTTCAGACTAAACATGCCCAGCTCCTTAAGCCGCTCCTCATAGGGCTTGTTCTCCAGACCCTAGTCTCCAGGGAAGCAGAAAACAAGCTTGCTCCCTCCTCCTCCCTGTGGCTTCCTCTCACATATTTATACATGGCTATCATATCTCCTCTCAGCCTTCTCTTCTTCAGGCTAAACATGCCCAGTTCCCTAAGCCGCTCCTCATAGGGCTTGTTCTCCAGACCCTTGATCATTTTAGTCGCCCTCTTTCTCTGGACACATTCCAGCTTAGAGTCAATATCTCTCTTGAATTGTGGTGCCCAGAATTGGACACAATATTCCAGGTGTGGTCTAACCAAAGCAGAATAGAGGGGTAGCATTACTTCCTTAGATCTAGACACTATGCTCCTCATGGCCGGAATCACTGGGTTGTTGTAGGTTTTTTCGGGCTATATGGCCAATGCCTCTAGACCATGGCCATATAGCCCGAAAAAACCTACAACAACCCAGTCTTTGTCGTTTATTGAAAAGTAAAAGATATTTATTTGTCGTGTCAGAGCAACCAGTCCATTAGATTACATTTCTAACAGAACAAAGCAAACAAACAGACAAATACAAAACTTGTGAGTTTGGTAGTTGATGAGATGTCCTTTGAGCAGTCTCTGGCCCCTTGGAGTGCCTCTGGTGTTGCCGCAAGAAGGTCCTCCCTGGTGCATCATGTGGCAGGGCTCAGGGTGCATTGCAGCAGGTGGTCAGTGGTTTGCTCTTCTCCGCACTTACATGTCGTGGATTATTCCACTTTGTGGCCCCATTTCTTGAGGTTGGCTCTGCATCTCGTGGTGCCAGAGCGCAGTCTGTTCAGCGCCTTCCAAGTCGCCCAGTCTTCTGTGTGCCCAGGGGGGAGTCTTTCATTTGGTATCACCCATGGATTGAGGTGCTGGGTTTGGGCCTGCCACTTTTGGACTCTCGCTTGCTGAGGTGTTCCAGTGAGTGTCTCTGTAGATCTTAGAAAACTATGTCTTGATTTAAGTCGTTGACATGCTGGCTGATACCCAAACAGGGGATGAACTGAGAGGTGTCACTGTCTTGGTCCTTTCACTATTGGCTGCTACTTCCCAGCAGATGTCAGGTGGTGCAATACCATTTTCTCCAGTGGTGTAGGGCGCAGACACCCCGTGATAATGCAGCATGTCTCATGAAGAGCCACATCCACTGTTTTAGCGTGGTGAGATGTGTTCCACACTGGGCATGCGTACTCAGCAGCAGAGTAGCAAAGCGCAAGGGCAGATGTCTTCACTGTGTCTGGTTGTGATCCCCAGGTTGTGCCAGTCAGCTTTCGTAGGATATTGTTTCTGGCACCCACTTTTTGCTTGATGTTCAGGCAGTACTTCTTGTAGGTCAGAGCATGGTCCAGAGTGACTCCTAGGTATTTGGGTGCGCTGCGATGCTTCCGTGGGATTCCTTCCTTCCCAGGTAATAATCCTCAGAGCTCGGGATGCTTGTCTGTTTCTGAGATGAAAAGCACATGTCTGTGTTTTAGATGGGTTAGGGGTCAGCTGGTTTTCCGTGTAGTAGACAGTAAAATAAAGTAAAAGATAAAAAGTTCTTGAAAGCAAGTAACGTTCCAAAAGAGCAATAAAACCTAGCACTGTAAAGCAGGATTCCAAGAGACACCAACAAAACAATATCCCAGGAGAACATGACAAAGTCCCGAGACCATGGGCACAAGAACTACAAGATAATCCAGGCAAACAAGCACAAGCTGCTCAGTTGAGCGAAAGGTTGCTCTGACAAAGGTTTGTTTTCAAACACACTGCTTAATACCCTTTGCAACACATGAAAGCATTTCTTTGGCCTCGGACCTCCTTCTTGTTAGCTATTCTCACACTCCTTCGAACTTTGAATTCCAAACGGTCAGCCCAATCTAAGGTTCCCGTATCGTCAAGGTCAGGCTGCTCATTAGTGTCCTCCTGGTCACCTTCCTGTTCATTATCAGGCTGAGAACTGTCCTCCTTTTCGGAGTCAATTTGCACCTGGCTAGTTTCAGTATCAGAAACACTATTCCCTGCTGTGGGAAACTGAACTTGCACACCCTGCTCCTCATTGTCTACAACAGGAACATTTTGAACCTGATTGTGAACCTGAATCCCATAATCCTCATCAGAGTCACTCTGAGACCCCATCTGAGTCACAACACTGAGGGGGAAATAGGTTCCGCTCAATATTATCCAGTGTGACCCACAGTGGGTGAACAATCCACTTTCAAGATCCCGATCCTACCATGGCCATTCAATCAGCCAGGATGGAGGAATGGGCGGAAAGGTGTCTGGTTGTGAAACATTAACACCCGTCTCGATCTTTCTTTCTTTTCTTTCTCTTCTTTTTCTCTCCACGTGTTGTTTGCAGTGGCCTTGCGTTGCCGACACCACACAGCACCGTCTTAATACATTCCAGTGGAGGCTCCGGAAGCTCCAGTGAATCTGAAAGCAGTTCCGAGTCGGATTCGGACAGCGAGACCAGCTCCAGTGACAGCGAGTGCAACGAAGAGTCACGCAGTGGAACGCCGGAGGTAACCCCCAAGGATCTCCCGCCCCTTCTCTCCATATTATTCTATATTTTCAGGTTTCTGCAACGGAATATTCCCACCCTTTTGTAAATGCAAAATCTCAGTGATTTTGCAGCAAGATGGCCTATGTAGATTTCTAGCTTTCTCATTCCATTGTTCAGACCATTTGTCTGGAATGCCAGGGGCACAACTCTGGTTCTCTCTCTCTCTTTCTCTCCTTTCTGCATTCCTTTCTGCTGCACAATTTAGGGCTGTGGGCAGTTCTGGGACCTGCCCCAAAGGGGTAGAAACAATGAAAGGTTCCTCCTAAATCAGGAGAAGTGTTCAAAACTATAGTCTAAATGTCATAGGAATGAACTAATGAAGCCACATCCTTGCCTATGAAAACCATGAGATTGTTAACTTTACGGCACACATGCACATATATGCACATCCATGTTTCAATCAGCATTAATTCAACTGTCATTTGTTTTCCACTCCATTGGTGTCAATTCGTCCGGCGGTTTTTGAGTTATGCCAATCCCACAAACGAACATTATGTTTTTATTGATATACATCAGGGGTCCCCAAACTACGGCCCGCGGGCCGTATGTGGCCCGCCAAGGGCATTTCTCCAGCCTGCGCGGCCTGGCCTGGCCATGCCCACCTGGTGCCACTCCGCCCATTGCAAACACCCTCTGCTATGCCTGTGTGGGAGGGAGAAGCCTCCCAGGTGGGTCTTCTGCAGAGCCGAGCGGCCGGAGCAGAGGATGTCCACAATGGGCGGAGCGGCGCCGGGTGGGCGTGGCCAGGGAACGGCGGCGTTCCCTGGCCACACCCACCCGGCGCTGCTCCGCCCATCTCGGACACCCTCTGCTCTGGCCGCTCTGCTCTCCGCAGCCACGAGGCTCCTCCCGCTCCACTACCAGCCGCGCCGGGAGAACAACCCCCTGCAGTGCCGCTGTGAAAAGGTTTGGAATATCAGTGCCAAGTTTGCAGGTGAACTATAAATTCCAGCAAATACAACCCCCAAACGCCACCAGTGTTCACATTTGGACATATTGAGTGTCAATGCCAAGTTTGGTCCAGATCTATCATTGAGTCCACAGTAATTTATGGATGCAGGTGAACTACAACTCCGAAACTCAAGGTCAATGCCCATTAAACCCAGTATTTTCTGTTGTTCATGGGAGTTCTGTGTACCAAGACTGGTTCAATTCCATCATTGGTGGAATTTAGAATGCTCTTTGATTGCAGGTGAACTATAATTCCCAGCAAATACAACCCCCAAATGCCACCAGTGTTCACATTTGGGCATAATGAGTATCAGTGCCAAGTTTGGTCCAAATCCATCATTGTTTGAGTCCACAGTGATCTCTGGATGTAGGTGAACTACAACTCTAAAACCAAATGAACACTGCCCACCAAACCCTTCCAGTATTTTCTGTTGGTCATGGGAGAACTCTGTGCCAAGTTTGGTTCAATTCCATCGTTGATGGGGTTCAGAATGTTCTTTGATTATAGGTAAACTATAAATCCCAGCAACTACAACTCCCAAATGCCAAAATCAATTTATTTGAGTGAAGGTCATACATTGGGTTGTTAGGTGTCTTGTGTCCAAATTTGGTGTCAATTCGTCTGGTGGTTTTTGAGTTATGCCAATCCCACAAACGAAGGTTACGTTTTTATTGATATAGATGGCGACTCCAATGTGATGTTCCATGGTTGATCCATTTTGAAAGGCTCCTTCTCCTTCCTTCCGCAGCCGGAACCTCCCTCGGCAAACAAATGGCAGCTGGATAAATGGCTGAACAAAGTCAATCCCCACAACAAGGCCATCATCACCAACCAGCATGAGAATCCCAACGAGAGCGCCTCTCGGCCCCAGAACGGCTCTCAGAGCGACGTTCCGAGCAAAGGCAAGCTCAACAGCAGCTTCCCCCTGGCTGACTCCAAAGACCGGGCACTGCGCAGTCCCGTCCGAGAGAAGGCCAAGCCCCGCGTTGCCCAGAAAGCCCCGGCGGAGGCCAAAAGCTCCAAGCAGAAATCCCCCGCTCACAATGAGCCCGGCCCCCCAAGGACTACTGGGAAAAAACAACCCAAAAAGGTCGAGCGGACGTCCAGTGCCGAAGACTACAACTGGCCCAAACCAAATATTACCAGCAGCAGTAGCACCCCCAAAGAGAAGGAAGCGCAAGACGCCCACGAGCAGCCCAAAGTTCGCACTAAAGTCCCGGCGGGGAAGACGGCGCCCAGGAAAGAGCCCAGAACGACCACGGGGCCCCCGCTTGAAAAGAAGAAGTACCGAGGTCCCAGCAAAACCATTCCAAAGTCTCGGGAGTTTGTGGAAACGGATTCCTCCACTTCCGACTCGAACACGGACCAGGAGGAGAACCTGCAAGTGAAAGCCACGCAAACCTGCGGCGGCCCCGACACCAAAGCCAAGGACTCCAGCAGCAACCTCCTCAGCGTCAGCAGCTTGGCCAGCAGCAACAGCAGCGCCTCCCTGGACCCCCACAGCAATGACTTGGAAGAGACCCTTTACTCCCCCATGCCCACTGTCCAGAGCGAGCCCCTCTCCCCACTCAAAGAGTTTGAGGAGCTCCAATACCTCTGGGTGAAGATCGACCTGAGCTTGCTCTCCCGCATCCCCGGGCAAGACACCTTGGAGAGCCCGCCCGGTAAGGCCGAATCCAGGGAGGTCAACGCCAAGCACAGGCGGACGTGCCGGGAGTCTCCAACGCTCGCGGCTGAAAAACCACCCACCAAGTCCAAGAGGAAGCACAAGGTAAGCCTGCTTCTTGATCCACCCAGTTCCTTTCCATTTGCAACTCCCAGTAGGCTGGATCTGTTGAGATTAACTTCACAATTCAGCAGCAGATCAGTTGCACAACTTCAGCACTTTCCAGTAGCTTCTTCCTGCACAGTATTTTCAGTCAACTGCTCCCACAAACTGTAGTCGGCCCAACCTACCTATCCGAACGCATCTCTTCCTACAAACCCTCCAGGAAGTTAAGATCATCTGAGGAGGCCCTGCTCTCGATCCCGTCTGCTTCACAAGCACGTTTGGCGGGGACAAGAGACAGGGCCTTCTCTGTGGTGGCCCCTCGGCTGTGGAACTCCTTGCCTAGGGATATTAGATCAGCCCCCTCCCTCCTGACGTTTCGTAAGAGAGTGAAAACCTGGCTCTTCGAGCAGGCATTCGGAACCCCGGAATAGATAGTCAAGCTTGAGATGGAGAAGGACCCAGGAACGGCCAAGACGATGAAATGGACGAGGATTGGAATGAGAGGATAGAGCTCTTTTTAAATTGTTACTGCACTGTATTGCACTGTCTTTTTTGTCTAATTGCGCTTAACTGTTTTTGCTTTTGTATTGTATTGATGGCATCGAATTGTGCCGATATGTAGACCGCCCTGAGTCGCCTGCGGGCTGATATGGGCGGGATATAAGTGATGTAAATAAATAAATAAATAATAGTCACTCTGGAACTCTTTTACAGACACTTGAGCACATGCCCGGCCATTTTCAGTTTTGCCATTGTCTTTTCCCCAGTCTAGATGACACTACAGACTTACCACAGCACACAGTTATATCTTGTCTTAGCAGACAGGTTCTTTTAATTACATATAGCCTCCGACGAACAACATCACAGCACAAGGAGAGAGAATACACTGTATATGACTTCCTTATATACAATTCATTTACACATAGCAATCACCGATTGGTTCCCAACTCATTGACTCAACTCAAACCCAGGATTGCATCATTCACAATCACCTGGACTAGGCCAGAACACATTCCCCAAATGAAGTTCTATATACAGTTAGTGTATGATTCAGCGTTTCCAATAGAAGCCCATTAGCAGTGCATGACTCAGCTATATTGCATTGCAATGCATTGTAAAACCTGTGCTACTGGACCATTTCCCCTTCCTTTGTGCTTTCAAGTCATTTCTGGCTTAGGGTGACCCTCAGACGAAGCGATCCTGGGGATTCCTGTGACAGAGAAGATGTGACTTGCCTAAGGTTACCCAGGACGTTTTCATTCATTCCAATTCTATTCTCCAGACTCATAGCCCAATGCTCAAACTATGGAGAACTTTCTCTCTTCACAATCTCTTTTAAAATGTCCCCGTCTGTTGCAGAAATAACACCGGCGACAATCTGCATACCTCACAGACAATTCATTGTATACTCCATCATTCCGTCTGTCATCATTCAAGGCCTTACTTGTAAAATCAACACAGTCTATATTGTCCTTATCCAAAGTCTCGTCACAAACCACTAGCCCAATGCTGCTTTCAGGCATTAGTACTGAGGGAAAGGAAGGGGTGCTTCCCCAGGTAATTCATAGACTCAGAGTGTTGGAAGAGACCTTTTGGGCCACCCAGGCCAACCTCTTTCCGCCAAGAAGTAGGACAATAGCATTCAAAATGAGTTGTTGCTGTTGTAATTATTATTATTATTATTATTATTATTATTATTATTATTATTATTTGAAACACAGCAAGATGAGTCCACAGCAGACAAGGTCACTCTGCTGGCTGTTTGATTATTATTATTATTATTATTATTATTATTATTATTAGAAACACAACAAGATGAGTCCAAGATGAAAACACTTCCTTATTATTATTATTATTATTATTATTATTATTATTATTATTATTTGAAACACAGCAAGATGAGTCCATAGCAGACAAGGTCACTCTGCTGGCTGTTTGATTATTATTATTATTATTATTATTATTATTATTATTAGAAACACAACAAGATGAGTCCAAGATGAAAACACTTCCTTATTATTATTATTATTATTATTATTATTATTATTATTATTATTTGAAACACAGCAAGATGAGTCCATAGCAGACAAGGTCACTCTGCTGGCTGTTTGATTATTATTATTATTATTATTATTATTATTATTATTATTATTATTAGAAACACAACAAGATGAGTCCAAGATGAAAACACTTCCTTATTATTATTATTATTATTATTATTATTATTATTATTATTATTTGAAACACAGCAAGATGAGTCCATAGCAGACAAGGTCACTCTGCTGGCTGTTTGATTATTATTATTATTATTATTATTATTATTATTATTATTATTAGAAACACAACAAGATGAGTCCAAGATGAGAACACTTCCTTATTATTATTGTTATTATTATTATTATTATTATTATTATTATTATTATTATTATT